>NC_134570.1:240768952-241072626 GCF_050947875.1 Dermacentor variabilis
AACAAAATAGCAACAAACTCACCTCGGACGCGGCTTTTTCGCCTTGCCGGTCACGCATCCTGTCGATTCTCTGCAGCAAGCTCGGCTAGGGACAAACGGAGCAAACGGTTTTCTTCCCCGTAGTACCATGTAGTACCTAAATGATGAAGTGGTTCTTGAAGGGGGGTAAGGAAAGGTTGTCGCTGTTTTCTGCAGCCCTTGCGGGAGCACGGCTCAGCGCCAACGGGGGTGAGGGGGGATAGTGGGAGCAAAGGAGATAGGAGAGTAGAGGGTTAAAGGGTCGCCATGGCAGCGGATGAGTAGTCCGGTAGGAAGGGCCCAGTGGGTCCGGTAGGATTGGTGATCTGGTGAAAGGCCAGGGAGCGGTGATCCAGCAGGAGCCAGATGATTGGGGCAGTTCGAGTAGCCTAGAGTGGTTTGGGTAGCCGTGAGGCTATGCGTCTTTGGAGAAAATCCTAGAGTCTCGCCGAGAGCCCCGACGAGTCGAGGTACTCGACGACACTCAGGAGGGCTGGTAGCTCGCTACGACCAGGGAAGAGGATGTCTTCCTGTCGTGTAGAAGGAAGCCCCAGTCGTCGGAACTCCTGCAGGAGACGGTCACGCTGCTGCAGGTAGGCAGGGCAGGCCAGCAGGAGGTGCTCCAGGGTCTCGGGCTCCCCACAGGAGGCACAGGCTGGAGAGGCGACGAGGCCGTGCCGGTGGCGGCGAGCACCCGTCCAACAGCAGCCAATCCTCAGTCGCAGAAGGAGGGAGGTCTCCCTGCGTGCGAGGCCGCGCTGTGGAAGTGGTCGCGGAGGGCGGCCCAAGGACATCCGCTTGTCCGGATGGCAGGCCAGCAGATGGCGCCGAAGCCTGTGGCATGTGAAATCACTGGCTGTCACTGCCAGGCTGGGCGGGACCACGCAGTGGTGGGCACGCTTTGCCAGTGCATCTGCTTCCTCGTTGCCCGGTATCCCTACGTGGGCTGGAAGCCAGTGCAGGGATACTGAGCAGCCCGCTTCCTGGAGCGCCATCAGCCTTGACGAGAGCAGGGCAACCCCGAGGCTGGCCCTTTCTGGCCTCTGCAGGCTGAGGAGTGCCGCCTTGGAGTCGCAGTAGATGGTCACTGGGGTCACTGGCAGCTCCTCTGCGAGTAAGTCCACAGCCAGGTGAAGGCCTGCAACCTCTGCTGCTGTTGACGTCGCATGGTTGGGGAGGCGACACTGCTTGCTCTTCCCCAAAGCGGGCACCACGCAGGCCGCAGTCGACGAGCCTGTGTCCGGCATTACCGAGCCGTCAACGTAGATCTGCAGGTTTCCACCGTGGTCCTCATGCAGGAGGGAAGCAGCCGTCTGTTGAAGGGCACAAGTTGGGGAGCGCCGTTTGGAAACGCCGGGCAGCTCTGTGGTGATGGGTATGGGTGGTCTCTGGGGAGGAGGCAGTTATGCGTTGTTCGCTGGAGGCCTCCCAATCACCTCTTCGTACAGCCCACAGAGTCTGCCCATCTGTGAATGGGGCCGTGAGCGCAGTCGGGAGAGCAGGGCACTGCCGTCTGGTCCATGGTGGAGGCGGTCAACATGGCGTAGCCCTTGCTGTAGGAGGAGGAGTGACAGGGGCCATGCTCCCGCCTCGGCCAAGGTTGCAGCGACTTGGGAGCTGCGGGGAGCGCCCAGGCAGAGCCTAATCGCGGCCCGATGCTGCAGCTCTAGCTTCTTGAGACGGGCTGGTGGTAGTGCCACGAGTGGGAGGGCGTACCGCAGGCGTGAGGTGGCTGCTGCATCGTACAGCCGTAGTGCCCACCCAGTGGTACAGCCCTGTCCTCGGGAAAGAAGCTGGGAGACTGCCTTGCGGACACGGAGGACCTGGACATGCAGGGTCTTGACAGCAGGCAGCCAGGACAGTCGGTGATCAATGCGCAGCCCCAGGTACGTCACTGCAGTGCTCCAGGGTAACTGGACGCCTTCCAGGTGCAGCCGGGGTGCTGTGCGGCGGGCAGCTGCTCTTGGGTGGAGCAGCATGGCCTCCGTCTTCCTTGCCGAGATGGCAAGGCCAATGCTGCTCAGGTAAGCAGCGGCGGTGTCAAGAGCTCTTTGCAGGGCTGAGCGCGCGCTGCGGTGGTTGTGTGGTGGGCTTCGCACCCACAGGGCGATGTCGTCCACGTAGATGGAGGCACTCACCGGATAGTCGGGGTCGATCGGCAGGGCAGCAGGAAGCCGGGCCAGGGCCAGGTTGAACAGGAAAGGGCTCACCACTGACCCTTGTGGCACGCCCGCTGCCACCGGACGAGGGGAGCTCTTCGATCGGCCCACTCGTACCCTGAGGGTGCGTTCCTCTAGGAACGACGAGATGAACCGCCGCAGATTCCCGTTGATGCCAAGTAGGTCCAGGGCCTGCTGAACGACTGGGTGGGGCAGGCCGTCGAAGGCCCCCTTGATGTCGATAAGCACCAGGAGCACGGCGTCACCGCAGGCCTTGGCCTCTTCCAGCGTGGAGACCACATCCGCGATGGAGTCCGCGGTGCATCGGCGCCGCCGGAACCCCGTCTGCTCATCGGCCAGGAAGCCACGGGCACGGGCCACCCAGTCCAGTCGGACCAAAGCAATGGCCTCCATCACCTTACAGGAGGCGGAAGTGAGGGAGACCGGCCGGTAGGAGCTCACGTTTCCAACCGGCTTTCCGGCCTTCAGGATGGGGGCCACGATGGCTGTGCGCCACTGCTCCGGCACCTGCCCTGACCTCCAGATGTCGTTATAGCAGTCGAGCAGGCGCTGCTGCTCGCTGGCGGCCAGGTTGCGGAGCATTTGGGTCGTCACTCCGTCGGCTCCTGGTGCGCTGCGGCGCTTCCCCCTCTTCAGGGCCACTTGGAGCTCGTGCAGCGTCAGGGGGTCCTGGCAGATAGCAGTGATCTGGCTCGATGTCCACCCCGGGTGATGGTTGTGCAAGCAGCTAGGCAGGCTGAGGGAAGGCTGTCCTACCGGCAGGATGGCTGCAGTGCGTGGTACAGCCGGCGCGAACTGGTCGGCGAGGAGCTCCGCAAGGGCCTCTTCGCTGATGCCCAGCGTGATGGCAGCGGCGAGGACAGGTTGTAGGTTTGTTCTCCTGCCGGTGAGAGATTTGAGGAGTCTCCAAGCCAGGGGTCCCCTGGATCTGTCCTCGATGGCAGAGCAGAGGCTCCTCCAGCTCTGGCTCCTCCTGCGCCGGGCCTGGCGCCTGCAGCGGGCATCCGCGCGTCTGTACTCGGTCCAATGCTCTGCCTTGCCCGTCCGGATTGCTCTGCGCTCCATACGGCGCCTGGAGGCGCGGAGGTTGAGCAGGTGGAGGTCCGGAGCGGGGGTATCTGGTTGGGCAGAGCACTGAACGGTGGCAGCCTGAGCACAATCCGCAATGGCGCTGAGGAAGTCACGGCCATCGTCCAAATTGCTGCAGTGCTTCCGGAACAGGGACCAGTCTGTGACGTGGTAAGTTCTTGTCCTAGGCCTTCTCCCAGACACGGGGCTGATCACGATAGGGAAGTGGTCAGACCCCCATGTGTCCGGAGTTGTGGCCCAGGAGTAGCACTGCTCGGTGGTGAGGGAGAGGTCGATGGCCGTGCGAGCTCCGCGGCGGACGTAGGTAGGCTCCCCAGTGTTCAACATCAGCAGGCCAGCTCGGCTGATGGCGTCTGTGAGGTCCTTGCCTCGGCGGGTGCAGCTGCGGCTACCCCAATCCGTGTGGTGTGCGTTGAAGTCACCGCACAGGACTGCATGGCCACCGAGGCGAACAGCCAGCTGTACGAGGCTGGAAGGATCCCACGGCTTTCCTGGACGAATGTAGATGCTCGCCACAGCGGTGTCTTGGCTGCCAAGGCGTACGGTGACGGCACATGACTCCAGGGGGCCACCCGCGATGTCAGCAACAGGTAGAACAGCATGCGCCAGGGTGCTGCGGACGTAGATTGCCGTGCGTGGCTTCCCTGTCTTGTGGGCTCCATCTAGGCAGGGTGCTGCAGTGCAACTGCGTGTGACACAGGTGGTGGCGCCCGAGTAGCCAGTGTAGCCGGGGAGCCGTACGTTCTCGGCCACGGCGTATACCTCCTGCAGTGCGAGGACGTCGAAGTCGCACCGCAGGAGGTACTCACACAGCTCGCCGTGCCGTCGCTGCAGCGAGTTTACGTTCCACTGGAGCACCCTCGGGCGGCGGCGGCGGGACCTCGATGAGATGCTAGCCATGCTGGTGTTGGGTGGATGGCACGCCTCCCGCCTGGAGGCAGAGGGCTCGGAGTGGGCTATCAGCAGGCAGCATCTCTCCGATGGCCTTCAGCGTCAGCTGCAGGCTCGCGATCAGCTGGTCGCGGGGGTCTGGACAGGCCTGCGGTGGTGGTGTGGCTGGTGCCTCCGGGGTTGTGGTGGTAGCTACAGGTGGTCCGGCTCGGAGGGTCCGTGGGGCTGCTTTGGGTGGCTGGCCAGGAGGGAGCATCGCCGACTGGTAAATTTGTGTGCGGCCGGTTAGGGCCTGTGCATATGAGACTTGCGTGGAGGTCTTCGCCTGCAGTGTCTCTTCCCGCACAGAGGCCCGGACGGCACGACGAGAGAGGGGAGTAGGGGCGGTCGCCATGATGGTTGCCACCCTACGTTCTTCCTGCCACCTGGGACAGGCAGGAGTATTAGCAGGGTGATTGCCACCACAATTGTTGCAGTGGGCGGCATTTGGGCAGCTTTCTCCTCGCTCGTGTGACCTCCCACAGTGCAGGCAGCTGGTAGGTCTGTCGCAGGTTGCAGCCACGTGCCCATAGCGGCCACATTGCTGGCACTGCAGTGGACGCGGTCTTCCAGGCCTCACCCGGAACTGGAGCTTGTATATAGACACATGCTCGGGAGGGACTGGGCTGCTAAAGCGGAGCATCGCCTTGTTGCCGGAGCGGGTCGCAGACAGGATGGGGACACTGGACTCGATCGCACCAGCCAGCTCTGCGTCGGTAGTCTCGTCGTCAATGCCGTGTATAAAGCCCGTGCTGTTTCCACGGACAGCTGGTGGACGAGCAGCAACGGGAATGCCGCGGAGCTCGGTGGTGGCGAGCAGCCTCTCCAAGCAGGCCTGCGAGGTCGCGTCCGCGGCCACGATGTTTCTTTTTGTGTTAACCCGGACCGCGGACACCCCTGGCAGCGCAGAGAGCACAGCGGCAATAGCAAGGCGGGATCCTCGCTCGAAGGCCCCTCCCGGGCCAGAAGGGCGGAACAGGGCCGTCCCGACCACCGCTGGGTCAACCGGTATGGTGGCGGCTTGTAGAGCCCTGGCGCGACGCTGGGCGTTCCTAGAGAGGACCATGGTGAAAGTATCCTCTGCTGGTTCGCCGTTCTCGGGTGCCAGGGAGGGTGCGATTTGAGCACTGCTGGGGGTGTTCTGCAGTGGCGCCTGTTGCTGTGGAGAAGCCGCTGGGCCCGAGGTGGTAGCAGTCGCTGGAGGCTGCAGGCTGCCTGGAGTTGTCCGTCGCTTCCCCTTGCCCTTCTTTTTTGAGGCAAGGCGCTTCGAAGGAGGAGCTGGCGGATACTTCAGGAAGGCAGCTGCGCTCTGTCCAGTGGCTGGTGGAGCGTGATCATCAGTAGTCGCGCCCTCTCTTGGAGTAAGTGCCAAGGAGGCAGTTGATGACTCGTCAGGGTTCCGAGAGACGGCGCTCGCATTCTGAAGGAGCGGGGGCAGGCAGGTCGCTACAGCCGGCGCCGACGTTTCGAGACCACCGCCAGCGTGTGCGTGGGGCAGGGACGATTTGATGGCCGTCACTCCTGGTTGTCGAGGGATTGCGCTGTCGACATCCGACCGCTCCGGGCGTACGTTGGGTGATACGTGAGCCTCGGAGCACGGAGGGGCGCTTGATGGCTGCTTGCGCGGGCCGGCCACGTCGTCCTCCTCACTCTCAGCTTCACGGGCGCGTTTCCGCGAGCTCGAGGAATCCATTTCTTCCTCGTCGTCTGAAGAGGGGAGGGAGACGGCAGTCCTCTCAGCAAGGGTGGAGTCCTGCGTCAGGGAGATGGGGCTCGCCTGGGGTAATTCCACAACAGCTTCCGGTGCCCCAGTGCTGTCGAGTACAGCCATAGGCAGAGCAGGAGCCGCTGGTTGCGTAGTGGTAGCTTGCTTGCGCAGCCATTCGTCGACAATGTGCGCGGCACGGTTCTGGAGCTCTTCTCTCGCACGGAGCTCTTGAAGATTAGACGGCTCGAGTGTCACGAGCGACATGCTGGCATGTCGACGGTGACCCGCGCGCGGAGGGCGTCCTTCCGGTGAAAGGAAACTCATGATTTAAAAAAAAAAGAAAAAAAAAACCGCTCACACAACAGAACCGCAGCGCACACAACAGAACCGCAGCGCACGATATCAGCACGGCATGGGAAAACGCATCCCCGCCGCGAAAAACAAACTCTCGCTCGGTACGCGCAGCGCGCGCACAACACAACACACGTGGCGCGTGCACAAAGCACCACACCCGTGCGTGGAGCAGGTGTCGTCTCGGTGTCTCGACACTCGAAGTGTGGACGCCGGGCAAGGGGAGGGATCCTATGGCAGGCACGATGCAGCGAGGTAGGCGTAGGGGGTCGCGCAGAGCATGCGTGGCAGCACGCGATGGCGGTGGCCACGCGGCTCATGCAGCACACGCCGGAACGATGTGCAAGCACGTCCGCCCACGTGGAGTCGGTTGCGGCTGGCGAGGCGAGGTCGTCGGAGCGAAAGGCTGCGTGACCTCTCTCATCGACAGTCCCCGGAGTCACCCGCAGACTCTGTCCCTAAATGACGAGAAATTTTGAGCACCTAAAGTCCCCACATTTCTCTCTCGCAACCACTGCTCCTCGTTGGAGCGGTTTTCCGTTGCCCCGTCTTGCACCGAGAAAATCGGCGGTGTGTCTGGGTGCAATCCCAGCAAGCACTGCCGACTGGAGAACCGCGGACGCTCTGGCCCGACGGAGTTGACGGAGTTACCTAGTGGAGACGTCGGCAATGAGAAAGGAAACGCGGCTATAGTTGCCACAATCGATGAGCTTTTTTTCAAACTCGTCTGACAGCGAAGACTACATGCTGATCGACTTCGTCCAAAAACAATGTGGTGACGAGCGGCCGAAAGTGGACAGATTCGTTGAACGCGTCGTCAGGAACGGGGCCGTCAGGATTAATTATAAAATACATTGGTGTTTGCTTGCAACCAGGTATGTCAGAGCACGCAGTTTGACAAGGTGCGAGCGCTTGCCGCGGATGCTCAGCACCTGCAAACAATAAAATGTGCGCGCGCGCGTGCTCGCGCACGTTTTGCGCGCCAGGAGCAAAGTAGCGCTGCATGCAAGCACTCTGCACGCGGTGCAGTTTTGTCCTCGATCTTGAATCTCCGCAGTGCGCCACCACCGCGGTGCAAAGCGCACCATTCTGGTATCGGGGCAACCCCGGGGCAAGGTGATCGAGGACGCTATCAAGTAGCGCCAACCTTTGTTGTGCGCCGCATTTTCCCCTCACACCAAATCCGGTTCCGGCATTTCCGGTTTCAAAATTTCCGGTTCCGGCGTTTCCGCTTCCTGGAGTTGCGCTGCGGGAAATTCCGCTTTGACTGCTTTTAGACGATGTTGAGACGCCCGCGCGTGCTTAGCAGAGCTGTGGCAGTCACAATAAGAAGAATGCAAAGGGGATTCCGCTGAAGTAGCAGTTCGCTGTCGCTGTTTTCCAAGTGCACGAAAAACGGCAGTGGTCTCCAAGCGCCCAGGCACTACATTCCACTGTACGTTCTCTCTCGTGGCACAAGCCGTCGCAGGTTGACGCGAAGCAGCGAGCACGACCAGATCGCTGATTACAATAGGAGGTGGTTCTTGGATGGAATCGTATTCACAGTTTAAACCGCAGCTGGTGCAATTAAAGCCTCTCCATCGACGCGAAAGTAAACAACGCTAAAAAACATAGCGTCACTTCCACTCGGAACAGGAAGCTGCAGCTACGCAAGTTCCGCGGGGTGAGTGGGAGAGGATCGTGGAGGAGGAGGGTAGGTTGGCGGTACTCACGGAAGGAAACTCAGGAGAGGCCCCGACGTCAGACAGACCGACTCTGGCCGCGGAATTCTCGTCAAAACGGAGCATGTAACACAAGCAGACGATGCTTGCTGTGTGCCGGAACTGCTTAAGCGTAGTGAGAAATTGTTCTTGTGCATTCAGTGACTTTCTTTTTATAAAAACAAATTAACTAGCATTCCAACTATTACGAACATCATTTGTTCACCATAATGGTGGAAACATTATTGACGCGCCCTGGGCAGCCAATCGGATAGCTTGTCCTACTGACATCAATTGGGTGATTTACGTCATATGGGTAGGGGCGGCTGAAAATTCCGCCGAGCAGTGTGCTGCGATCGGCAGCGATGTACATTTTTAAAACATTATAATAAATTACAAGCTTTACGCAGAGCACTTAGATGCGTCGACTAATGATCAGAAGGTTTACACTGATTCACTGAACTCTACACACTCGGTACTTTTGTACAAAATCGTCTCAGGGTCCCTTTAAGGACTGTCTGGAGAGTGCTGCCAACCTTTGAAGCCAGTTTTCCCCCAACTCTGATGAAAAATTTCTCGAGGTGTAAAATGTTCAGTTTGTGAATTTGATTTTTCTAATGATAAATCTTGGTGCTATGGAAATTTTAAGTTTGATTTTATTCATTTTAATATATTAAAACAATGATGTCGCAGCGAAAGTGCACTACTAACACTGCCTTCTTGCTGAAGCCGTAGTAACAGAAGACAGCACATGTATACTTCGTCGAAAATGGTTTTGCACCTACTAGCGACTTGCCAAATTACACAGAACCTTATTTGAATTGTAAGGTTGGCACCGGACCTCCTTCAGATACATAAGTGCAGAAACAGTGTGTCACTGCACGCCAGCAGTGCAAAAGATATGAACGTATCTTTATTGCAATATTAATGATATTGGCAGTCCAGGCGAATTTCTACCGTCACCGTGATGTTCCGCATAAAGTACAAGGGCGGCAACATAATCGTTGTGCCGCATGTGTGAGCGAAAGCGTGCAAGGGAGGAAAGCGGGGAGGAAGCACGCAGTCTTCTGTCATGCGCAAGGCGCCGAGGGGGAGGGACATTCTATTCCGGCAGCGGCTGCTTATGGTGCAGCCATGCATGCTCTATCTTGAAACCATCCTGCAATGCATTGGAGATAGTATGTCGAGTGCCGATAGCTTCGTTTGTGCTGTGTTCTCGCCATTTAGTTTGCATTGAAGTGAGAGGCAGGTGCCACTGCTGCACACTCCAATGTTTTGACGAGCGTGCACACTCGAGTGTGATGTGTTCATGTCTGCCTGTGCACGCCGACATTATGCAAAAAAAAAAAAAAGGTGAGGCGTGCAGTCAGGACGCAATCGTAGAGAAGTGGACAACACGAACGAAAAAGTTGCAAGTATATGTTAAGTTACTTTCACTGCTCCCAATTAGCTAGGTAAGATATGTGCTGCCGTACAGAGGAAAAAGGTGCAGGTAAAAGGCAAAAAAAAGAACAGGCATTTGTCCAGTGAAGCACAATAAGAACAACAGCTTCAGTTACTGACTGTTGTATGGGTGTGGTTTATAATATTCCCCTTAGCTGTGGCCAGTTCTACGTAGGGCAAACGGGACGGTGCATCAATCAGAGGCTAATGGAACATAAAAGGTCGTTAACCGGTGGATCGCCTTCTAATCTTTCCCTACATTGCCAAGATTGTAACTGCACGCCAGAGTTTGGTAGAGGCATGACATATCTATGATGGTGGAAGTGCATGTGTGAGTCAGCCTTCGATTACTTCACATAAGGAAGAGATTAAGTGCCTTAACAGTTACACGTGGTGATACCATTCCTGAGCTTGCGCAGACGAGGTTTGTCTTTTCTTTTTTCGCCCGAGTGCTCCCTTCAGTTGATAGTCTGTGTTCGGGTTGTCCACTTCTCTACTCTTCGTGTCCTGTCTGCACGCCTCACCTCTTTTTTGCATAATGAATCCTTACCAACTAGCTCAGCTTTCTGTTGTTCCACGCTGAAATGCTTGTTAATGTAGTCGTAGGCGAATGTTTACAAGTATATACGGCTGATAGAACTACCCTCACTACATATATAGCTGTTTTCTAATTGGCTATCACAATCGATGCTTCGCCTTCTGAGCAAAACTGCAACTTCTTAATTGCACACTGTGTATGACCTGGCACCACAACATTTACGCACTTGTAGGCCATTTTCAGCAAAGCGCTAAAGTACGCAAATAATTTGGATTTCTTATAACGTAAAACTAGCCATCACATGAACTCTGTCGAAGTTGCATTGCCCATGGGCTGTTCTAGGCAAATTTTTAGTATGCAACTGCACAGTTGGCTGTTCAGTGCCATGACCACATTGTCGTGCTAGGCATGCATGTCCAGTTATGCCTAGATGTGTTCACACTGCTTTGTTTAATGTTCTAACATACACATTTCACCGTTTAAGGCCAGAATACATGGAGCGCATATGCAACGAATAATCGGCGTTCGACGCCCGGCGGCGTACGCGCGACGGTGGAGAAAACGTCGTTCGCCGCCGATGTAGCTGGCGCAGAAAAGTTCGTCGGGCGTCGATGATACCGGAAGCGGCAAACGACCGGCGCCCCAAAGCGAGCCAATCAGGTCTCACTATCCGCCCGGACTTCTGACTAGGCTTCCCCATAGAGAAAGAAAAAGACTTTCTCTATGGCTTCCCCACTTAATTGTCCGTGTATCCCGATCCCGCTCTATCGTTCACGCCGGTCTCCCGCTTTTCGTATTGATGGCATCCAAAGCGGCGCGGCTGCAATTTAACAAGTTAATTTCGGCTGTTCAGAAGCGTGCCGCGCGCGCGTTGAGCCACAGAACAGAACCGCGGAGTTGAAGGAGCTGAAAGTAGGGTGGCTAGAAGGGGAGGTGTGAATACCGGCGGCGAAAACGTGACCCCAGAGCGCACCGATGCCGCGGGGCGGCGCTGTTGACCGAGGCGCGGTAGAGTTACTGTATATGCTACCGCAGGTCTGTGGTAGCATATACAGTAACTCTAAGGCGCGGGAAGCAGGCAGCCAAAATGAGCGCCTCGCCAGCCTCGCGTCGGCTGCATCTCTAGCACCCAAGTGAAAGTGAGCCCGTTTCGAGTATCGCGCGCTTCCTGCGAGCGTCAAAGAATGAATCTTTATCATGAAAACGATGTTATGTCAGCCCACATCATTACTCCTGTGAAATTTTACGTGTCCAGTTCACGCTGAATCGAGATTCGAACGCGTTTTGTCTGTGCACAATTCGTGAAGCGGCTCAGGGTGTTAGGGGCTAGTGGAGGGCTTCGAAATAATTTCGACCACTTCGGGTTCTTTAACGCGCACTGACATAATAAGGCACAAGGGCGCCTTGCATTTCGCCTCTCTGAAAATGCGACCGTCGTCCTCGAATCAGCAGTCAATCGCCCTATGCGTGACTCACGCATAGTTGTCCATCACCCTAAGCAATCACCCTATGACGTAGTCACGTACAGTAGTCAATCACCCTATGCGTATCAGGTAATGTCTGCAGATTAAGAGACATTACCTGACAATTCGTCTCGACGTATTTACAAACCACTTTCTGTCTGCACTTGACCTGTACCATGTAATTTTGATGCTTATTTAAGCAATTTCCCATGATTGCAGAGAGTGAAGCAACAGATCTGGTCATGAAATCGTTTATTTACAAGTGAGGAAAAAAATTGTCATAACTTTACAACACACAAAATTTCAGTGTTTTCCGTTTCTTCTCCTACCCTGCTGACTGACACCTTTAAGCAAAAAGTAAATCCTTGTGAGGCGATAAAAACGTATAACTGAGGCTGTCAGGGGTAACAGAACGGTCCAGGCAACCAATTTTTGGCACGTCACGAATTGACTGCAACATTGCGGCCACAGCTTTGGCATACAAGTGTATTACACTGAATGAACGAGTGAGTTTCTTTTCAGGGGCATTGACCAGCTTATAGAATTATTCTGAGGGATATAAAATTATAAAATACCCCCAAGGTATACCCCCAAACTCTTTGGATGCCTCTGATGGAAGTTCTCTGGGGATATTGCCTTTATCACTAAGAGATGCTGCTTTGTAGCCTCACAATGTGTGGGAAAAACACTCCTTCTCGCCACATAACCTGCAATGTAATAAATTAGCCGTGCGTCGCTGCGGTGCTCTACATAACTTTGGTGGTCCAAAGCCACTTGCATGGCATCAGTTGGCACAGCCTTCACGCTGTCCTCACTGTGGCTTTCTTGTTCAGCCAGCGCCTCTCCAACAGATAACAAGAACTCCAGGACATCCGACGACACATTGCCGCCTTGGGGCTCCTGCTAGACTGTAGAAGCTTAGACACCTGGATGTGCACAAGCAACATTTGTTACCTAAGCAAACCGAACTTCTGCAAAACATAGGAACTATTTACCAAGCTTGCACGTATACATGCCTTATAACTAGAATTAATTGAGTTGTTTGCCCCACTCGCTTGTCTCACAACGCCAAAACATTGCTCTAGGCGGTCTTGGCTCAGTTTCGAAGTCATCATGTACATGAAGTCAGCGTTTTCTGCAAGGTACTTTAGAAGGTGTTTTGTTGAATGGATGTTCATCCTCAGCCCTTCAGAAGTACTGTTTCTAAGAAAGCCGAGCCCTTTGGAGTGAGCCTCACATTCATCAAGAAACGGAAGAGTTTCAAGGGTGGCCTCTTTCTTGCTGCCCCGTCTAAAATACCAAAGAGAACAATCATGTACCATTTTGAGCGAAAAACTATGTTAAAATAACGTCATGACTTCTGCAGTGAACCTCGATGTCATAGCTTCAATGAGCCTGGCCCTTGGGATCGCTCGACCCCGTTCGGCAAACGTTTGTTTGCAGGCAGAGAAACGGAAGAGATACTTTTTCTGAGGTTTTCCTGCACCCAGGATCACATCCGGGCACAAAGCGCCAACTTCTTTTTCGCTGCCGACTGCATCTCGCCCTCGAATGACAGGTTGTCGCAAGGAACCCTCCAAAAGAGGCGACGAGACCAAGTGACAGTGGAGGCACGCAGGCGCAGGCCAGCGAGGCTACGAGTACCCCACCGCGAGCGGCAGCGCCACATTCCCCCTGGTGGCATCGGTGCGCAAGGGGGTCGCGCGCGCCCGAAGGAAAGCGCCGCCGGTATTCACGCCTCCCCTTCTAGTACAGTGTACTTCTAGCCATAGAGTTTCCTACTTTTTGTAGGAAACTCTATGCTTCTAGCCATCCTACCGAAAGTTTACCCGCCCAGTGTTGCCACAACGCATAGCATCGCCGCTTTCTTTAAACTACATCGGTACATGAATGTCTCAAACACATAAAAAACACTAGAAAGTATTTCTAAACAAAATTTTACGCGTTTTTAGAGTGTTCCGCAGTTTGAAAGCGATAATAGTGGTCGTTGAATTTTTTTTTTTTTTGCATTGATAACGCAGCGACTCGCCGGCCGCCGTCTTCGCTCCATGTAGCGCAGCCCGACGAACATACGGCTTCGCGCCGCGGCAGATTTTCTGCCGTCCGAACTTCGTCGTGAAAGCTCGCTCCATGTATTCTGGCCTTTACAGATAAATATTTAATTCAGTGAGCACTGACATTGTCTGCACTGCTAGATGCAAGAACAGCAAAATCTTACAAGCAGCACTTCGTTTAAAGGACCCAGGGAATCCGCACTGTCATTTGCTTCGCGAGGTGCATTAAATGCACTGCTGTATGATGAAATCATGCTGCACATGCTAATTTAATCTTAGGTTGCTGAAATAAAAACATGGTCGTCACATCAGCAGTTTAGCTGCATCAAGGCCAAGTGCAAAATTTCCCTAGGTTTGAACCCACGTATTTCCCAAGAGTTGGCAGCACTGTGTCCAGAGCTTATCATAGTTTCATACAATTACTAGAGGGAACTCTGGCACTAGTGTCTACGGGAGCTGCAATCGGGATGGTTCAGCCAGCATGCAAATTATGGGAAGTAAATACATTCGCCTAAACTTCGTCCTTCTGGCTTCAAACAACTTCGTGACTTTGTAAACTCGCAAGTTACAACAGAGTACTGTGTAATAAACAAGCGCTCTGTCCTGTTTACTCGCTCGTGCTGTGTTGCGCTGTTCCTGTTTTTATTCTAAACATTCTTAAAAACTGCCAGAGAGCAGGATTCCAACACAGGACATCTGGCACAGAAGCCCTATAGTGAAACTCCGTTACGTCATGGTTGCATGCATTGACAACAGCCATAGAATGCCCTTATGAATTTCTTGTGGGCAAGTCAGCACGTTGAGACGCTTAATGCATTTAGATTTGGCCACCTTGACAGGCTGAAATGCTGCAATTAGTAGTAATTGTGCACGTTCAGTTTTACGCACTTAAAAAAGATTCGACTGCTCTGAAATTTAGGAAAATGAAGACAGATAAAGTGCAATAAATGAAGTCAACACGCTTGAAGCCACAAACACCAAGATCTGACAAATCCATGTATTCCCATCACTCTCATGGTGCCTGAACGATCACAGCACCAGGGTTCCCTCTAATTATCGCAGGAAACTCTATGGAGCTTGCGAGATGCAAAGGGCTAAGCAGACAATGCCACTACGGAGCGAATGTTGGACCATGCTGGAGTCGTGGCGGGTGTGGCCAATTGGAGACTCCTGAATGACCTTCGATCATTTGCTTTTTGTGCACGCTTCTGTATGAAGGATATAGCTGAAGCGGCAAACTTAAAGACAGAGGAGCAAAAGAAATGCACTTTCTGGCAAGACCAAGATGGCGGCGCTCGGTTGCACCATTCCGAAGATATTGTGTCTTGAAAAAGGCTCGACTTCTGCGGAATACAAATTTTTTTCGAGCACTCCTACGTGGTTTCCAATGGCATCAGTACCAGATAGTTATGGAAACTGAAAATGGGATTTTTAAATAAAGCAATTTTCTGGCCATTTCTCGCTACACAAAAGCAGTGTCCCCCTTTAAGAGTTGGTGCACGTCTGTCCTTCCTGATACTCAGTGTTTTGTGCATATGCTTTCAGTATAAACAAAAAAATACCAAGAGGGGTATTCTGCAAGTGTCTATTTAGGCTGCCACCAATTGGCTGGAGCTGTACCTGCTTAGAAATGCCCAAGGCATACACTTCAGGCCAGCTAATCAGCACTTCAGCAGAAGCCAAAATGGAGTCCACTAGGTGGGCACTTGCCGAATAGCACCGAGCTCATACTTTTTTTTACATGTTCAGAAAACTTCACTGGATAGTTTTTAGCTAAAGTTAAGCTCAATCTTCGACTGCGATCATTCAACTACCATGGGAATGACAGCAGTACATGAATTTGGCCTATGCTTGTTAATTTGCTTTACACTAGTGGCCTAAATTTCGACGTAATCATGCATGTACAAACAGATAAGGCATGAGACTTTGCACATGCATAATCATTGGAAATTGGTGCATTTATAACAGAAAATGTTTTTAGAAAGGAACAATTTGAAAAGTCAAAAAGCCATTCAAAGTCATATAGACAAAGCTTAGGCAAAAGCACGTACATCATTCCCATACTGCCCCGCTTTCAGCTTTCGTAGACAATAGTGCCAAGGTTTCCTCTGCCAGCTTTTGAGGGAAGCTTTTACGGTTTGGCGCGACTTTTCTCTGTTGCACAGAAACAAAAAGAGCTCTGGTACAGCCACAGCCGCTCCCCTTTGGCCTACTGGGAAGGGGGCCCAGCGTGTCCCGGGGGCCACCACACGGAGGCGGGAGCGGCAGGGGCCAACAGCCCCGGACCCCCTTCTGACACAGTGTCGCTAACCAGAGCCCTGTGCTCTAAGGGTACATATCAGCACGATGTTGCAGAAAGAATTTGAGCAGGGAGTAAGAAAGAACAGAGTGAGCATTTATATGAACCCTTCCTTACTGCTTCCTACTAGTCTTTATTGACACGTCGTGCTAACACCCGTATGCACCGCGTAGGCATCCATTCGTCATACTCATATGACATCAGCATCACGTCACTGACATTACTATCTCGGACCTAAAACGAGGCTTCCAGACCTTGTTTTACGTCGGCGCATCGCTTCCCCCTGTCTTTAGCACAAATTCTTTGACAGTCCTACCCTTCATCAAACACCCTATAGCACGCCCGCAGCGCGCATATCATACCGGACGAGCCACTCGCAGCAGGTAATTCACAACGTTCACAAACATCACCATTTTTAGCCTCGTTTTTTCTTCGCATGATGGCAGGCTGGAACGGCCTCCCCCTTGTAATTGTCGACATAATGTGCCCATCCGTATCTTTACAACCGGTCACTGACCATCTCCAACTATGTCGTACTTGATTTTTCCTTATATATGTTTGTATTTACATGCGTGTATGTATGTAGGCGTTAATATGTGCGCATATACTTGAATATGTATATATATATGCGTGCTTATGATACCTGAACGAGTGTAAATTCGGATCTTGTACCCACCCCTTATGAAATACCCTTGAAATCGGGGGTCTGAATAAACTGAACTGAGAATCAAACCAACTCGCCCAGCAACATATTCTATTCGTCCCTTTCCTCGTTCCTTTCACCCACTAGACTGAGTACCAACCAGGGGCAGTGGCTCGTGAACCGCTAGTCTGTTCAAGCTTGGCAGCACTTTCTCTTCACACATGAAGTTCTAGATTTCGCACAACTTCAAAGGAACTTCAAAGGAAGTACAAGAATTCCGCAGACATTAGCCCCTGTGGCTTTGAACATTGACTGGGAAGGCAACTCTCCTAACTTTGTTGCAAATCTACTGCCACGATCTGCGCAAACACCCCTACAAATAATACTCAACAAAGACAATAATGGTATGGGGAAGGATGCGACAGTGCATCGAAACACGTGCAACTCTAAACTGCTGTTACAGCGAAGTATTCTGCATGGTATCTGTATTATATTACTGACGCACAAGTCATGGCTTAATGGCAAACGCATCAGCATTGACGAAATGTGTGACCAGAGCAAACCCTGTTAAACTTTCAACTGCTGCCAGGTAAAATTTCACCTCACAAACAATTGCACCTTTTGTCATTGCCTGTACATTGTGTGAAGTTTTCTTCTGACACTCAACAGTGCAAGCTTGCTGCCAACATTACCAACTACTGAAAGCAGACACAGCAGTGGGAAAAAACTGACAAGAACGTAAAACTTTGACAAAATAATGCCTCAGATTCTTTTAGCATTGCATGCAGATGTGGATGTCAAGGGTTTGTAGGCTGATATTTTCAAAAATAATAAGTTGATGCTACAGTGGGCTACAGAAACGATTAAAGAGAACACGAGGCAGAATTTCTCCCCCAACTAATCAACAGGAGAAGACAATTTGCCTGCCTGGTCTGGATGGCCACCAGACGGTAAGGGCAACTTTTATTTAACTTAGTCGTTGTCCTCATCGTCTTCCTCTTCCTCGTTGTTGATCTGGAAGTATCGCAGCTCAAAGGCGTCCTTTGTGGTGGCCACAACCCTGAGCCAGTCCCGGAGGTTGTTCTTCTTGAGGTACTTCTTGGTAAGGTACTTCAGGTACCTGCACAAGGTTATGGATACAGCATTGATGCCAGACTCATGGCTGTTTATGGCAGTTTCTCTTGGCAAAAATTCAAGGACTTTCAAACAATTACAGGGCACTTCTCAAGCATACTATTTGACAGCTTGAAGAAAAAAGATGTAACAATGCTTTTATTACCCATAAGAAAAAAAGAAAAAACGGTAAGTATGTGAAAAAGACTCATGCAACAACCACTGAGCATGTGCTGGTGGGCTAGTTGGTTAAGCATAATTACAAAGACGGCACCGAATAAAATAACTGACAAGGGAGATATTGGAAGCGCTTGAGATCAAGAAGCGTGGTGTTGACTGTATCAGTGAAGCCTCAGTTTCTCTTTCGACAAAGGAACTGGCGTATCTTGAGAGCGACACTTGGAAGTTATTCTGTATCTTGGCTTTCTTGTGCGATGCAGATGACTGCCCTATTTATTCTTGTTGTTTTGATCCTTGACAGCAGCTATATATTACTATGTCAAGAAATAAAACACTCAGTTGTTAGTGCGCCTACGTGCTTGTCTCGTGTCTCCCTTCTTCGTGTGTTGTTTTATTCGGCGCTGTCTTTGTAATCATGCAAGAAACCACCACAAATAGTAGGAATTTCTCCCAGAGAGCTCATAACGAAACTGGGTTTGCTTCACTTCTGGCTTGCATCAACACTGTGGACTAATGCAAAAAAAATGAACTAGCAAAAAATGGCTCGAGCAATTACAGCCAAACCTCGTTAATATGTACCCGCTTAATGTGTCATTGCAGTATCAATGTAGTTTCGAAGATTTCCCCACCCAACCCCATGTATTGGCTGACCCAGTGTGTCTACCAAGTTGACATTTCCTAATTCCCTGAGTTTTCCAGGTTTTCCCTGAGCACCTTTGCAAAATTCCCTGAATGAGCCAGAACATTGTTTTATGTCAAGACAGGCTGACACCACGTTGCCCGATGCTGTCACTCTCTAGTAAGCATGCTGAAAAAAAAAAAAAGACTTAATCCAGTTTAAATAGTAAGGAGTAATATCTATTTTATTTAAAAAGAAAACAGAAGGAAGGTGCTAGTAAAATGCACAGCGAAAGAAATGGTAAAGCCCATTCCAAATTGAGTCGAACATTTTCAAATACAGTCAACGATGGATTTTCGGACGCCCAAATTTTCGGACATGCCTGATATTTCGGACGTCTTCGGGGCACCGCCACGAGCCCCATAGAATCAATGTATAAGGACATCTGAAGTTTCGGACACTCGAACCCCCCGCTGTCCAATTTTCCGGACTTTTTGACGCAACGGAAGCTCCTTTGGCTCCTCGCGCAGCGCCCTTGCGAAGGAAATCGACTTGCAGCCGAAGCATATCACCGCTTTGAACCACAACTAGCCGAATCTAGCCGTCACACACCGATTCGGTCTGGCCACGCTGGCTATGTTTATCGGCGCACTTCCGCCTCCGGCAGAGTTTCCGAAGCGGCGCCATTTCCTTTGTTTACGCCGGCCGCGTTTTGGCTAGTGTGGTGTGTGGTTGTGCTGTTCAAGTGTGCTCTGCGACGCTAGGCCTAGGTGCTTCGACGCTCGTCAGCGAGCTCCACTGTTCGCAACTTGAGGATTTCGCTTGCCTTCGATGGCCCCCACTCCGTCTTCGTCGTCCTCGCCGATGGCATCGCAGCGCAGAAAGCAGTACCGTCAGTTAACGATGGAGAAGCTGCCATTATTAAGCAAGTCGTGAGCGGCCGATCCCAAGCTGGCGTGAGCAAGGAGTTCGGCGTCAATGGACAACGTGATCAACGAGCTCCGCTCTGCTGGGGTTTCCATACCCACGGAAATAACTTTCGAACAGTTTGTTGACGCTGACAACGAGCTCGACTTCTGCGCATAACTGACTGACGAGGAAATAGTCCGTCAGGTTGTGAGGGATTCAGAAGACTCCGATGTTGAAAATGAGGAGCCAGTGCCTGCGCCGACTACAAGCGCCGAGTTGACGCGTGCACTGTTGACTCGTTCATCGGTGTACAGTGCTGACGTGACCCTTGCTCAGATCGAGGCGAATATGATCGCATGCAACTGGAACGCCGTCCAAACAACAATCAACAAGTTCTTTAAGCCAATGCAGCAATAACACCGGCCGCCCGACAATGCACATGTACATAATAAACCGGCAGTCGGCTGCATACAGAGTTTTTGAACGCCTGTTTTTATAGCCACTTCACTGATGCTTTGGCAGGGTTTCGGAAGCGTGGTACTTCGCCCTTTACCTCAAGATCCGATAAAAAAAGAAAAAGTGCGTTTTTTTTTTGCGTGCATTCATTTTTTCGGACTGCCTGAATTTTCGGACGTTCTTACGTTCCCTAGAGGGTCCGAAAAATCGGTCGTTGACTGTACGAATGAAAAGGAGATGCATGCATAAGTAAATATTTTTTAATATGAGATATTTCTATCAACTGATAGCAAGCTCATCTGCATGAGGCCCTGAACTTTGTCACAACAAAGGTTCTCTCTCAGCAGCTGGGAAGTCAACCTCAACTGTCCTGACATACTCTCAGCCCGTACACAACATCTCAGTGTTGGGTTTCACTGCTTAAAACAATTTATTTTGGTTTGGGTGAGGGACACCTGTATCTCAGCGTCAGCCAACGCTTTGTTTTCTTGAGCTCAAGCTCCTTCAAAAAGGCAGCGGCACCCTTCCTTTCCCGTTAATTGCTCAGTGCGTCGGTCCTTTCTGTTCTCATCCACCTTCTACCACGCTTTCACCACATGGATCATCTGAAGCATCCTCTTAGTCAGTTGTACAGTCAACATTTGATTTTTCAGACTTCCTAGGGGCCGCAAAAACAAAAAAAGATCGGGCAGTCTGAAAAAAATTAATGCATGTCTTCAACTGCCTTTAAGGGCTAAAACTACCACAGGCACGTCTGAAAAAGCTCTGAAGGCCTGCCAGTACACGTTTTAGGCATATCAGTGCTTGTACTGTGACATGAGATGGGGTGCATGCATGTGTAATTAAGGAATACATACTGTGTCCCGTGACAATTGCCCCCTTACCACGCTTGTTATGCTTCGCCGCCTAACACTAATGTACTGAGGCGAAGCTAACTTTCGGAGACTGGCATTACGCAATGCGCTGTGCTCTGTGAGCTTCAAAGCCAATCGCGAGGATTACAAAGGCGGAGTCGGTGCCATTGGTGATAAAGGCAAATTATTTAAATGAAAAACACGGCACCGCACGGCAAGAAGCTTAATAGCGAACATAGAAGCAGCTAGGCCTAACGTTGCCGCGGTGGTGGTTACGGCTGCCAGAGAATCTGCGTGCGAGAGTGCCGGTTCGAGGCAGCGAGATAATCAAAATAGCGGCGGTGGCGGTTTTGATTAATGCCATTTCAGACCTGCAGTCAGGGCAATATACATTGACTATATGGAGTACGTGGTGGTGCCGCAAAGCCATGCAAATTATTGGGCATGTCCGAAAAATCGAGCGTCTAGAAAATCGGTCGTTAACTACTCTGGCAATACATCGTGCCGATGACACGGCGTCAATGACGATTCGTTGCGATTCCTCTGTTACTGGAGCCAGCATTAACACGACTTTTGTTCCCTTTCAATAAAGTTGCAGCTAATTTTCCCTGATAGAAGCACAAATTCCCTCAGTTTTTCCAGACTGTTCATATTCCCTGAGAATTCCCGGGTTTCCCGGTTGGTAGACACCCTGCTGGCCGCTTAAGCCATAGTCGCTCAGTGCCAACCCAACAGTTAGTGCGTATTATTTCTTGTTCTACATGCACAAGCACAAAATCAGCAAACTCTCATGTGCACAGACATTCGATTCTCGAGTTGCAAAACCGAAACGACAGCCGCCAGCAATAGCGACATTAAAACATGGCCACCATGACATTTTCCTTGTTCATACAGCTGTTGCAGACTGCAGCGCTCAAAAGCATGGCCTTCGAGATTGGCTTCCTGTAGTGCGAAGAAGCTGCTGGTAGGGGTGCGAATTCGCTGTCACCGCCGAACCCAATCCAATTTAAGTAGTAACTGCACAAAAGCACATTTACAAGTGCATAGGCATTTCTATGCTTACCCAACAAGAAAAATATTCCTCCCTCCGTCCGTCCTGTAAGATGATCACTTTCAAGATGAAGCCTGCAGCAGTGAGCGACTGCACCTTCATGCTGCCTGTCACTTCAACGCTAACAAGGCGGTGAGAACACAGCGCTCACGAAGCTCTCGGCACAAGCCGCACCCTGCCCCCTTTTTGCAGGTCACTTTCAATATGTGGGCCTGCGCATCGCTCTTCAGCGCGCGGAGCTATTAGCAGTCGGCAGTCTGTCCACATCGCAGATTGTTTTCAAGATATGGTCCGCGCAGCCGCCAGTGTACGTTCGTTTGACCACAGTTCACAATGATTCGACGTGGATGGATAAGGCGCTAATGAGCAATAATGGCTTATAATGATCTGAACATCAGCGGAGTGGGTGCAGCAGTACTTTGGCTACGTTATCAATCCACCTTGCGCTGCCGTCTGCGTCAGTTCGTGTTGCCGCAGCGCTGTCATTTGTTTGTACTGGCTGGATCGAGTTTCATAACATTGATAACGACATCGGGTTGCGTGGGGATGAGCAAGTGGCACAACGCTTATGCATACTTGGACGATTCCCCGAGAAGTTCCCACGTTAACTTAACTTTTTTTTCTTAATTCCGTCGGTGTGTTTGCGGTCGTGTTGTCATGGGGTTCAAAGATCTTTGCTGCGGCGTGCCGTGTTTATGTTATTGAGATGTCGACGTTGCTACACCTGCAGAATTCTTGGATAGCAACAGTGCTGCCACCGTCACACTTCACCCATCTTCAAGCGAAAGTGATGACGATAACGACGATGTAGAAGTGAACGACAGGCCTTCAGTATCTGACGTGGCACGTGATTTGAGTGTCATGCAAGCTTTCGCAGAGAAGCGGGGCCTCGTGGACAAACTCGCTCGTGGCCTTACCCAGTTTGAAGGTGTTGCAGCAAGGCTACCACGGCGGCAAGTGAAGTTCGCAGTTTTTTTTTTGCCTACCCATAAATAAAGCCTGTCTGAGTGTGTGTGTGTTTGAGAGAATTGTGACATAGTTCTTTTTTGGCCGATAAGTAGCTTCTAAATTCACATTGGCAGTTAATTCGTATATAATTTAGTGCATGCCTAAACGTCGTTCCCAGTTAACTACGTATTAACTAGGTTTGACTGTATTGTGTTCTTATGGTGCAAGAGCCAAGTCAAAAATGATATTTAGGGAGTTCAAAGGGACACTAAAGAGAAAAATGATGAGCTGTGTTTTTAGATAGCCCTTCTAGAATGCAAAAAAAAAAACATCTCTTACCCTGAGAAGGTGCTTGATAAGCCAGTAAAGACAAATACAAAAAACAGGCGCTGACACCACCTTCAAATTCCCGCACTAACTTGCCATGACATCATGGATTTTGAGTCTCATCATCATCAGCCTGGTTACGCCCACTGCAGGGCAAAGGCCTCTCCCATACTTCTTCAACTACCCCAGTCATGTACTAATTGTGGCCATGTTGTCCCTGCAAACTTCTTAATCTCATCTGCCCACCTAACTTTCTGCCGCCCCCTGCTTCACTTCCCTTCCCTTGGAATCCAGTCCGTAACCTAACACTATCTGCTTAGGCCTAATTTTATACCTACAAATTAACTCCACTGCATTCCAAATGATCCCCCAAGAAATTTAGGAACTTTTAGAAAGTGAAGTTCAAGAAAATTTATCAGAAAACTAAACTGATTTAGTGTTTCTCTTTACAGTCCCTTTAAGTAAACTGTTCTGTGAAATTTAAACGGCACCCAGTAATTTTTTGAAGTCAATGAATCTCTATGAAATTTGCCAATTTCGTTTTTCTGTACACTTACGTCACTTCCTTAAACATCAGGCTTGACAGTTGCAGATATTTTACATATTAATTTCGTTAATTCCCTTGAACTACCTCTGCTTTGCCTACTTCTTCGCTTTTGACCATAATGTGTTATGATATAAAGGGGGGCATATCAGAGCAGGGAGGGAATGAATGGCGGATGACAGGGCCAAGAAGTGAGCTAGTGTTTGGTGCGAGAATTTGCTGTTTCGAAAAGTTACGTTCTGGTTGGACGGGCAAGAGGTAGGTGGCAAGTGGTGTTGTGTTGTTGGCTGCATGAGCTTCCACTCTCACCATCCGCACACACAGTTTGAGCTAATGTCAATCGCATTCAGCTGAGGTTAGGCTGAATGCAATAACAGATGCCAAGTTTGTGCTTCTACTACCGGCAGGCCTGAAGGAAATTAATCCATTAGGATGAAGAAAACTGCTTGTGTATTTCAGCTTTGACCATCCAGATTTGAAATGAACCATTCATTTCGTAGAGTGAATACACAAAAAGCTAAAAGCGATGACACTGTGCACTGCTATTTTCAAAGGCTGCCAGTCGCACCTGCCAGCACTTCCCTAATATGACTACATACATGTGTATTTATATGCATCATTACACTGACTCATTTTTTGGTTTCCAAGCTGCACTGCCTGCCTGGCATTCCAAATGGACAGCAAGCAGAGGCCCCTCTGATACAACATGAACAACCGTGTCATTCAGCTGCTAACAGCGTCTCCGTGAGAAAGAACATACATGCAAAGTCCTAATTTATGTCTACACAACCCGAGAGTAGATCACTTTCTGCCGCATGCGACCGCAACCTCCCAGGGCTGAATTTTTTTATTGCAAATTTAAAATTTCAGACTGACCTATTTTTTAAAATTTACCACAATTTTACGAAGTGACCATAAAGTGACAAAATATTTTCTGAAGGTAAACATCCATTGTTTATTCACAAATACCGATGGGCTTCCATAAATATTTATACTAAGTAGACACAATGAAATAGATATATTAAGGAGATTTTCTGGTTAGGTACTGGGGTAGTAGGCCAGCAGTCCGCATTGGAGGAATTGCCGCTCAGCTCACTTGCAGCAGAACAGCCGGCATGAATGCCCATAGCGTAATTGAACCGTGTATATGAGCGCACGCACGAAAACTATATGGTTATGCGCACATCAGAAAAACCAAGTCGGAGACCTGGAGTAATCTTTCATTCTGTTGCCAACGATCAGTTCTTGTGAGCAAAGTCTTGTGAAAAGAAATGCAAGCAAGAAAGCATCACTTGTATATACTAGTGCCCACCTTTGAACAGATGTACTCTTACCCCTGTGAGCAACCAACGAGGGGAGTATCTAGTGGTGAGCCTCTGAGAGGTTAGAAACCAAATAGGAATAAGTTTATAGGAACGTCTCGAATGAAAACAGCCTGCAAGACAAAACCAACACTCGTTGCCACATTCCCTCACACATGCTGAAATGCCAGCGTAAAGGCGTGGAATGAAAACCAAGTACTGACTGAGACATCCACACAGAGTGGCAGCACTTGGGCAATGAAGAGCTGAAAATTGGAATATTTATCAAGTACACAAACGGTGTCGTAAATTAACGGCGTTGACCATTCGGGACTCGTTTGTGGTGCCGCATATTTACTGCACTGATCCTTAAAGGATTGCGTGTATGAACTAAATACAAAGATTAACAAGTAGACAGCGTAACACTTCCATACTACGGTCTCCTGCTCGCTGTTAAAAAAAAATAAATTATGGGATTTTACTTGCCTAAACTCCAATTTGATTATGAGAAATGCCATAGTGGGGGAGACTCCGGAAATTTGGACCACCTGGGGTTCTTTAATGTGCTTCTGTTCGCCGTTTTCGGTGGCATGTGGTCGCTCATATCAGCGCTACTCAGACTAAGGCTACGGTGCTTAAAGGCTAACAAACCCCATGAGAATGATTTTGTGCGCGACAGCGATGAAATGGGCCACCACTTGAACATATCACTCGGTTCTTGAAATCTAGAATTTGTCTCTCGTCACCCGGAAGTGCTACAAGTGACTAGCGCGAAGCTGGAACTGGATGTACATCACTCAAATACTACCGATTGTCGAACGGAAGAGCAAACAAACGACTGAATTTTTATATGCGCAAGAATAACCTACTGCACGACCTCCAGAAATATTTTATGCTACTTTTTACAGTAAAATACATCAACCTAAATTAACCCTTTGAAGGTTTTCGCCGTACATGTACGGCGGCGGTTTTCTGTCCTGCAAGGTTATTGCCGTACGGGTACGGTTCCGACCCTCCATTTGAAATTTCGCGCCATAATGACAATGCGTGCTCACTGAGAGGTGCTGCCACCTCTTAGCACTTGCAAGAAGCGTTTGAAATTTGTGCTACCTTCTTGGGGAGATAAACAGAACTGATTGCTAGCTTCAGCGCGTCGCTCACACTGCGGCAACGCCCCTTTGGCGGTTTCGGTTTCGCCGCGTGATCGCAACGGAGGCGCGCGAAACGTCATTTTCTTTGCCGGCACGCCCTCGCAGGGGCGGCGGAAGTTGATTTCTATCTTGATTGGCACTGCTCTTAGCTTGTTTATCACCACCGCTCCCGAGGTATTCTCGCTCTCTGCGGCAACGCGCTTATGCGAGAGGGTGCATCAGACCTCTGCCCAAGGCAGCCGCACGCAGAGATGTCATGTGTGCGCCAACACAACTCCTCGCTCCAAGAGAACAGACACGCATTTTAGGTGTGCAGACTGCGATAACGCACTGTGCATAGACCCGTGTTTCAAGGAGTACCACGCTCGGATTAACACTACTTCTGCCTCAATACTTGACCTTGTGTTTATTAGCCGGACTTTAGATAATTATTCTGTCTCTGTTGAACATGGCATTTCTGATCATGAACTTGTGGCTTTTTCTTGCTACCTTGATCCTCTCAGATCTACTCATTGTAAAACTATTACTGTAAAAGATTTTTCACGTGCCAGGGATGAGAGCATACTGGATTATCTTGACTTTCGTCTTAGCAGTTTTGGGGGACATGACACCGTTCAACTTTGGGATGAATTTAAGAATATTTGTATGCACTGTATTGACAACTTTATTCCAAATAAAACCAAGAGAACATATAGAGCTACTCCCTGGATGACGCATGACATAGTGCACATAAAGAGAAAGGTCAAACGACTAAGACAACAGGGTCTTTCTCGTGACATAGTAGAACCCTACCAAGCAAAATTAAATGAGGCTATCAGTGTTGCTAAACTTCGCTATTACCAGTTCACCCTTCCTAACTTCATCAGAACTGCTCCTTCCAAGTTTTGGGGTTATCTTAGTAAAAAAAAGTAAATCAGTTGACCATATTATGCATTGTTTCTGGTAATTATAATTTCCGTAGCAGTATTACATTGCTTAAAGAGGACCTTGGTTGGAAATCACTAGCACACCGCCGATTAACTGCAAAATTAGAACTTTTTTTCCGAATCTACTTTGATCTCACAGGAATAAACAAGAACTTGTACATTTTCCCTCCCCACTTCATCTCTAAACGATGTGATCACGAGCTGAAAGTCCTTGAAATGCGCTGTCGTACTGATGTCTACCGTAATTCATTTTCCCCGCATGTTTCCGCACACTGGAATAGGCTTCCCAGGAGCATTGGTGAATGTAAAACGTGTTCAGAGTTTCTGTCTTTATTGTCACGCAGTCTGTCGTAGTATATTATCCCGTTTTCTTTATATCATTTGGCTGGCATTGCACTTCATGCGATAGTGTACCCTTTCCATTTCTGTCTTGCAAATTTGCACCGCATTTCACAAGACCGTTTTTCCGTCGAGATGACTCATCTATGTTACGTATTTTGTTACTCTTACCACCTGTGCTCTGCTGTATCAAGTTTTTGTCACATGTTCACTTTTCTTCAATTTGTCCCCCCCTGCAATAATGCCCTTGTGGTGCTGCAGGTACTTGTATAAATAAATAAATAAATAAATAAATAAATAAATAAATGAGGGAAATCCTGTCGTCGCTAAACAAGATATCGCTGTTCACTTCAATGCTTATTTTAACAGTGTCTTTTCGAACTCGCCCGTTTCCCCGCGTGTGAATGGCGTAGCACACAACAATGATTTTAGGTTTATTTCTTTGTCTGGCGTCTTTTCTATGCTTCTGAATATTAAAACAAGATCATCTCCTGGGCCTGATAACCTACCAAACGTGTTTCTTCACAGGTACGCTGAAATGCTATCTCGCTTTCTCGTAATCATCTTTCGTGCATCCCTTTCATCGGCGGTGCTTCCTAACGACTGGCTTTCTGCTCGTATTGTTCCGATACTAGAAACGGGCGATCCATCACTAGTGGCAAAATATTGTCCCATTTCACTAACCTCATCTTGTTGCAAACTTTTAGAACATATTATTGCTTCTGAAATCAATAAATTTCTCGACGATAGAGCCATTCTATCTCCTATGCAACATGGGTTTCGAAAGGGCCTCTCCAGTGTAACCCAATTAACCACTGTAAGTTCACAGTCTCGCTAGCACTATCGACAAATCAGGGCAAACTGACATCATATTCTTGGACTTCAGGAAAGAATTTGATCTTGTATCGCACGCGAAGTTAATAGAAAAACTTGAACATTTCAACATTCCTTCACATCTCGTAAATCGGATTCGCGCTTATATTTCTAACAGTATGCAATTCGCAGTAGTTGATAATTACTCTTCCAGCACCCTTCCTGTCACTTCTGGTGTTCCTCAGGGTAGTGTTCTTGGACCATTATTATTTAACATATATATTAATGACATTGTAGACACTGTTACTCAACCCGTACAAATAAAACTGTTTGCTGATGACTGCCTCCTCTTTAATGAGATCACTTGCCGACAAGATCAAGTTATTCTAAACTCTAACCTTCAAGACATACTAGCTTGGTGTGCGCGCTGGGATATGCAGCTTAACATTGATAAAACAGTATTTATGAAGATCACTAGAAAAATTAATAAATTGTCATTTACCTATAGCCTAGCATCCAAAACTCTTACGGAGGTGAATGAATATAAATACCTCGGTGTTACAATAACCAGTAACCTTAGTTGGAACTCGCACATCTCCCATCTTTGCGACTCTGCTTTTAAGAAGCTTTGCTACCTCAGGCATAAATTAAAACACGCTCCTTCTGAAACCCGTCTTATCGCCTACACCTCTCTTGTCCGTCCTAAGCTCGAGTATGCAGCTATTGTATGGGATCCCTATACTAAAGCTAACATCGATGCGCTAGAAATGATACAACGTAAAGCAGTAAGGTTCATCTTCTCTAAATATCGCTCAAGTGATTCTCCAACTCAGTTAATGGCTGAACACAATATTCAGTCTTTGCAACTAAGAAGAAAAATTCACAGGCTTCCCATCTGGCAGGGAGCTCCTGAAGAAACTAGGCTGCGCCGATCAACTTCAAGAGATACAGAGGACCGAAACAATTCCGGACGAGTATCGCAACACACTAAAAGTAGCACCCATACCCCGGAACATGGATCCCAACCTACACAAAGCACGCAGAGAAGCGAGGGCTGAATACCTACAAAAGACACTAGCACCCCAAGAAACGACAGTATACGTGGACGCAGCCACGTACGCCAGAGCAGCGGGGCAGAGCAACAGCAACGTGGTAGCAACGGTGATTGATTCGAACCTACGAGAGATCACCAGCGCATCACTACAAGGCTGTACGATAGTCGAGGCTGAAGAAGCGGCCGTCGCTCTAGCGGCAGCGGAGGGATATCGGTCTAAACGGTCTCTAACAATCCTTACAGACTCGCAAACAGCGTGCCGCAACTACCTACGCGGCAGAATAGGGCATACTCCGCTCCGGAGACCCCATAACAGAACGACAAACAAAAGAAGAACTAATTAGGCATACGATAGTATGGATGCCGGGACACACGAGAGTGGCAGGTAACCAAGAGGCGGACAGGATAGCTCGAGGGTACACTTATTACCGAGCATTCAACATAGGCGACCTCGAGGAGACCGAACCTCTACCCCAAGACTATTCGGCGATACTAAATTACTACAAGGGCTGCAGAAAGCGGTATCCACCACCGCACAACTCCCTTAGCAGAGAGGACTCTGTCGCGTGGAGGCAGCTACAAACGGGCTTGTACCCGAACCTAAACGTACTCAGCAAAATTTATCCCACACAATACAATGACAAATGCCCCTGGTGCCACGAAACACCCACGCTGTATCACATAACGTGGGCATGCCAGAAGATAGACGTGGTACCCGTTATACCAAACCCGAGTGCGGAGCAATGGGAGGAAGTGCTCTCCAGCGATCGCCAGGTCGACCAAGAAGGTCTGATTCGGCGAGCACAACTGGCAGCAGCATCCAGCGGAGCCCTGGACTAAGGGCAACCGACCGTTGTGCTAGAAGATGGACGATTCCATCTGAAGACCGCAGAAGACCAGCGAATCTAGAGCTGATAAAGTTTTTCACTCACTCACACTCACAGTCTTAAATTTCTCTTCTTGCTGAGTAACAATAAACTATCTCTTTCTCCCGAACCTTACATAACACCCCTTACTGCCCGCCGAACTAGACATCACCACGCTGCATCATTAACGCCTTATAATGGTAGAACTAATGTCTTTATGTCTTCCTTTTCCCCTCGAACAGTAACGGAATGGAACAGCCTACCCTATAACAAACTTCTCAGCACTGACTCAATAGCGTCTATTACTATCTAATATTAGTGCTTGTTCTTACGAAATCTCGTTTCAATTTGTATCATTGTGCAATATTTATTGATTTGCGCGTTGTAGTAATTTTGAATTATGCACTCCTCCTTTTTTTTTCTATTACATTTCCTGTGCTTTGAAATTGTGCTTGTGAAACAGCGTTTCAATTTGTATCTGCCACTCTCTATGCATTATTTAGAGGTGCTCTACTCATTATGTAGTTGTACTTTCTATTACATTTTTCCGGAGCTTTTTTTTTTTTTTACTCCTTCGTCAATCTATTGTGTTTTCTTTTTGTATGTACCTTTCCCCTCCTGCCTAGCCCTTCTAAGGCCTGCAGTATTCCTAAATGAATAAATAAATAAATAGCCTCTCCCCTAAAGGGACACTAAAGCGAAACGATAAATCAGTTTAGAATAATGAAGCATTGTTTGAGAATCCTGCAGGCAGTCATTTCAAAAAAATAGTTTGGCTATTAGTTGAGAAAATGAAGGTCCAAGCGTCAGTACTACAATTTCGTGCCAAAACCCCAGCGCCGGTACGTCAGCGTGACGTCGGGGATTCCAAAGTATGTTTTCGCATTTGGGCCGCGTTGGCTGAATAAAGGTTCCCAAAACTTGCCATGTTTAATATGTGGTTCCTTTAGAACACAATGTAGTCAATCCGTACCGCTATATATAATTAGTAGGTCCTAGAAGATGCCATGAAAATCCAAGACGTAACAGCCCCCAGGTGCGGGAACTTAAGAGGGGACGCGAGTTTTGCATCGCGAAAAATGGCAAAAAAAAAAAAAAAAAAGATTTTTTTAAAATCACATTTTCCGTTTCTACACAGTCGCCGACCGTTTATTCAGACCTCACGGGGGCTGCGGAAATGTCAAATAAACAGGTGTCCGAAAGGAGATTAAGAAAAAAAAAAAATGAAATCCTTTATTTCCACGCGCTTATTCGGGCTTGGCAGTAGGCTTGAAGAAATCGTGAATGCACCGTTGCACGCTGTTCTGTTTACGCGCAATCAGATAAGCCTGAATCTCTGAGAGGGTCGTATGGTCACTATAGGCGGTTGAAAGCACAGTCACTGTTTGTGCACGCTCCGCATGCGATGGCAGCGTAGCACATGGTGCATCATCTTCAGACTTGGGAGTCATCGTCCGGCGGTGCAGCAGAAACCTGACGAATGATTTCGCCGTCGTCGAGTTCTGCGCATGTCAGTACAGCAGTGTCGGCAACTGTGAAACTGTCAAATGAGACGGTGTCCGGAATCGCAATGCAACCACTGCGCAGGTCTCGGCAGAATGTTTTCCGCGTCAGTAGGGAGCACATTGGAAGGCGACAAATCTTAGGCCTCCCGGCACCCGCTTGCCGGCATTCTCCAGCGCAGTCTGCGCGGGCACTGTCGGCGCTATTAGACACTTGACGCGATGTTTCCGTACGCCGCGTTGGATCACCGAAACCTCGACACAGCACACAAAGCAAACACCACCGTGCCGACACCAGTCGCACAAACAAAAAGCGTAGCCTGCTCGCAGCGTCGTGCGCGAAGAAACAAATCAGCTGCTGGATTGTCTTGACACGGCTTGCTAAGCTGAAACCGGAACTGCTGTAGAGCCACTCTATCAAACCAGGCAGAAACGATGATGAGTGGGGATTTCTAGTAGCGCCACTTAGTGGGGCAGCAAGGAGGCTCTGTTAAAAAAAAAATGGCGTTCAGCAAGTCTAACTATGCGCCGGTCATAGTCGGCGCATGATGCTCTCAATCGAGTTGGCTCAAGGAGTGTCCGAAAAATCAGACGAGAGGTTGCAACGTGTCCGAACTTTCGGCAGTTGTTATACATTATGGTCTATGGGGAGAATGGCGGTGCCGCGAAGCTGACCGAATAATCGGGCATGTCCGAATTTTTGGAGTCCAGAAAATCGGTCGGCGGCTGTAATTCTTTTTCTATCTGATTCCGAAATATCCATATAAACCACGTAGAAGTGCTCTAAAAAAAATTGGTTTACCAGCCAAGGTGGTGAAAAATTTCACGGAAGTCAAAAAGAACAGTGTTTTTCAAGCTACAATACAGTAAAACCTCGTTAAGCCATACCCGCTTTAACAGTAGTTCCGTTTTAAAAGTAGTAAAGTGAAATCCCCGACTCAGAGGCCATTGAACATAATGCATTTTGTATCCGCATAAACCGTAACAGCTTGTCGCGTACATATCGATTAAAAAGTAGTGTTTTCACTTTTCCCCGCGCAATCACGGCGGTACATCGTCCCCGTTGGGCGGCCCGGCAGAACAACAAGCCTCAGAGATCCGAACGACCTCCAAGCGCAAATGCAGAGGGCGCTTGGAAGGGTGAAGCATTCATCCATCTCCCCATCCGAGAAGCAATATCAACATCACTTCGGCGCCGTGCCAGAGAGTGTTCATTTCCTACGAGAAAGCGTTGTGACGTCGTGCAAGCTAGGACTCTCATCATACCGAAGCTCGGACAAAAACACCGTGTGCTTAGCATTCAGGAAAAAATGGACACCGTTCGTGCCATCGAACGTGGCATGCAGTTGGCGCTGGCACGCGAAAGGGATTTACCTTTAACTACCGTGTGTGGCATCTGGAATGCAAAGGAAAAGTTGTTCGGCAGTGCTGCTGCGACCGTGAAAAGATGTTGTATACGAGGTTCGACTTTTCCTGATGTGGAGGAGAAGCTGGTGAACTGGTTAAAAGCAGCGCGATCGAAGAACTTGCCTGTCAGTGGACCCCTACTTGTGAAGAAGGCCCTGGTTTTCGCTTCGCAGCTGAACCACGATGACTTTGTATGCAGCAATGGCTGGCTGGCGAGGTTTAAGGTGAGGCACGGCGTAAACACAAACGCAAGAGTCGTTTCAGGAGAAGGTGCCGCTGGTGACGTGGATGGGGCAGAACAATGGCAAAATGGCCAGCTGAGGCACATCCTGACCCGACTACGCGCCCGACGATATCTTCAATATACATGAGTCGCCGCAATTCTTCAAGCTGCTGCCAAACAGAACGCTTGCGTTTAGAGGTGAGACGTGCACCGGCAGCAAGCATGCCAAGGACCGGATTTCGGTTGCGTTCGGTGTAAACATGTCGGCAACTGAAAAACTTCCACTTCTCGTGATTGGGAAGTCGGCCAAGCCGAGATGTTTTAAAGGCGCCCGACTGCCGTCCGGATTTGTCTACCGCAGCAGCAACACGAAAGCGTGGATGACGTCAAAATTTTTTGAAGAGTACATGCGCATCATTGACCACCGTTCTGCGGCAAAAACACAGAAAAGATGTTATCTTGGATAATGCCTCGGCGCATGTTGCGCTTGATAACCTTGCGGCTGTAAAATGGGTGTTTCTGCCTTCTAACACGACAGCGAGTGCACAACTCTTGGACCAAGGTGTCATTCGGGCTGTGAAACAGCTATACAAAAAGAATCTGCTGTGCAGAATTCTTTTGGCCTTTGAGTGTGGCAAGATTTGTTCAATTGATCTGCTGGGTGCAATTCACCTGCTCGAATACTCGTGGCGCCATGTTGAATCGGCGACTGTGCAGAACTGCTTCAAGCGCGCTGGCTTCACAGTGTGTGCGAGTGACGCCCAGGATGCTAGCGATGCCGTCGACAAGTCTTCTGACACCGTCGACCAAGCTTGCGAAACACTGCTCGCTGAAGTGCTGGAGCGGCACGGTGTTACTCAAGGCATTTCTTTCACCGACTTCAGGGACATCGATAGCGATGTTTAGACTTCTCCGGATATGTCCGACGAAGCTATAGTTGCCTCTGCTGCCGAAGTGTCGCGTAACGACAGCGATGAGGAAGCGACAGCACAGGCGATCCAGGCCTGACTGTGGCAGAAGCTGCACGTTATGTCAGCCTCATGCGGGTGTTTTCCGAGAAGAGGGGGCTGGCGGGAAAGCTGGCTCGCGGCTTAAGGGGGGACGCGGGGAACAACTCGGGGAAAACAACCAAAAAATCGCTTTTTAGAAAGTTGAAGATTTTGAATCTTTGGCCCCTTTTCTATAATATTTTCAAGTATTTCCGCTGAAAACGACTGCTAAGTACCATAAATAAATATATACATAAGGCAATACAGCGAAAATTTCGTGACAATCGGTGGAAAAGTCGCGGTTTTCGAGCGTCCCTAGCTCCGGAACGGCAGTACGCGGCGCGGCCATGCTGGTACTGTTGAAGAGCGTGCTTCTTCGCCTTTTGACTCCTCTCTTTCATTTCCTGATAGAGAGAAGAGCAAGCACAAAAAATAAAAAGTTTGAAGGCCGTAGAGCTGCTTGTCACGGCCGCTGATTGGCTTGCTTCGTCACGTGCGTTCTATGAGGCGCCCCATTGGCCGAGTCTGGAAGCGAGCTGCGGCGGCGTCTGTTTCTCCCGTTTCTTCGCGCGCTGGCCGCTGCCTTTGTATACGTGTTGGATGCTCGAGGTACGCTGCCGCTTCATCGCTTTATTCGGTTTTGAGTTTTTTATTTCATTTTCTGGTTTCGAGCATGACTGGCGGACGTGGACGACGAAATTCGCTACCAAGCACCGCTTCGGCAGCCGCAAGCGCAAGCCACCGAACATCCGAAGGATAAGTAGGCCTAGCGGAGATGCGTCCGCGCACGAGCTTGCAAGAGAGACTGTCGACGCATCGCCGGGCAGTTCGCGGGCTGTTACAGCCTTGTGTTCCAGTGGTGACACTACTGAACTGATAACGACCTTTTCCGATGCTTTCGGGCCTTCGACGTCCTGTGAATGCCCCGTGACGTACCCCGATTGTGCCACCGCCGCCACCGAGATGGACGACGAAAGTGCGGTCCAAGCGCGTGCGTCTGCCGACCGTGAGGACGAACCGTGCATCAGCAACGGCCGCACCATACAGTCGCATCTTGAGCCACAATTCATCTTGTCGGAGGAGTTGAATATGACCGCTGCCATTGTCCGCGCGTCACTTGGTTCGGTGCCGGCAACCGAACGGAAGATAGGGTTGACGGCTGAAGGAGCATGCTCGGTGGCGACGGACTCAAGCGAGTTTTTGCTTGTGCAAGTTGCCGCAGTGAATGCACTTCTCAGCAAAACACCGTGCCATCAGTGCTTCCAGCCGGGGATAGCGGTAGTGCCGGAAACCAGGCTTGGCCTTGCCGTGAAGATGGTTTTACGTTGCTCAGCATGCGGTGCTTCGAAAACACGCTGGTCGTCACCAAGAGAAGAAGGAAGCCGGGCCTTTGAGGTGAACCTGAGGTCCATGCAAGCAATCAAAAGCATAGGGAAAGGTGCCACTGCCCTTACAGACTTTTGGTCTGTGATGAATGTTTCGTACAGGGGGCTTCATCAGAAGACATTTCAAGGGCACCTGAAAGCGAAATTCAGGCCTGCTGCAAGGAAATCTGCAACAAACGTTTGCACTGATGCTGTAGCAGCTGTCAAAAGAGTCTACACCAAAATGGACCCAACATTCCATAAGAACATCAGTCATTTATGATGGCACGTGGATGACCCAGGGTCATAGTAGCCACATTGGTGTAGGGGCTGTGATTGAATTTTACAGTGGCTTGGTGCTGGACTTCGTAGTCCTCTCGAACTACTGTCATGGGTGCATGTTGGGGCCAAAGCCAGGTGACAGTGACTATGATGTGTGGAGGCAGGCGCATCAATGTCAGAAGAACATGGACGTGAAATCCGGCAGGATGGAGGTGGAGGCGGCACTTGAGCTCTTTCGTCGCTCCTTGACAAAGAACGATCTGCGTTACACCAATATTGTGTGCGATGGGGATAGCCGGACGTACTTGGCGCTTTGTGAGGACCAAACCTATGGGTTTATCCAGTTCTCTAAAGAGGACTGTGTAAATCACGTTGAAAAAAGGATGGGGACAAACTTGCGCACTTTGGTCACTAAGAGCAGTAGAGACCAACCACTTGGTGGCCGAGGGGGCCTGACACAAAACCTCATAAAGAGGCTGACAAGCTACTACGGAATGGCCTTGAGAGGGAGCGAGGATGTGAAGGACATGGAGAGAGCAGTCATGGCAACGTTTCATCATGTCACCTCTACAGATGAAGAACCGCACCACGAGCTCTGTCCTGTGGGCCCGACAAGTTGGTGTAGGCATTGAGCAGCAGAAGCAAAACAGGAACCGCAGCCTGCTCACAAGTACAGGTTGAAACCGCATGTAGTGAGGCCATGTTGCCAGTTTTCCAGCGTCTCTCTGAGCCTCAGTTGCTGGAACATTGCAAAGGAAAAAAAACTCAAAATGCAGCAGAAAGCCTGCACTCCGTGATTTGGTCAATCATGCCAAAGGATAAAAATGCTTCCCTGATTGCTGTAGAGACAGCCGTGAGTGAGGCAGTGTGTCGCTTCAACAGTGGCACCCTTCGAGCTTACACGGAGTTTTGCACCTCGCTTGGCGTGAAACCTGCAGGACATGGACTCCGTCGAGCGGCCGAGAAAGATGCCTTGCGCAAAAAGAGGGCACAGAAAGCCCATGAAGAAACGCATAGAAGATTCAAGAAGCCAAGAGATGTACCTGACACCTGCAACTACAAGGCTGGCGGTTTCTAGTCGAATAAACATGGCCCAAAACTTCGAACACCTTTTTCTCTAAACTTTTTTCTACCACCAAGGTCAGCTTGCAAAGCCGATATCTCAGCCACCGTTATGAGTATTTTTACACCGTTTGTTTTGTTACACTCATTGTGCACCACTGCACACAGTGACATGTTTTGTTTGCAAAATAGTTGCTTTAATAATTTGTTATCTTTTGTTTTCACAGTCGATATTTTCATGCAACTGAAGTAGCTGCAAAAGAATGAAAATATAAAAAAATTCTGTTAGGCTAAAAAAATTACAGGAATGTCACTGTGTGGAGGATACATATAGGAGTGCTATCAATGTTTGTTTGAACTCCTAGCATCAATATACAGGTGTGCAGCCATTTTGCAAAAATGAAAGCAGACCAATTTTGTAAACAAAAAAGTACTTCAGATATTGCAGCCATATTTTCACCATATTTTCAGTTTATGTGATATTATTAACATCTGTGCAAAATTTCATCAAAATCGGCTGGTAAATAAAAGTTAGCTTTGATCCCCATATCCCCCCTTAAGTGAGTTTACGGCGGCATTCGTTGCTGCTAGGCCACCTCGGCATCAAACAAAGATCGCAGACTTTTGTCGCCCGAATTGAATAAATAGTGTACGTTTTCTGCCCTTTCATTGCATTCTCTCAGAGTTCCGTTTTTGACAGGAAGTGGGCGATCTCATGCTATTTCGGTGAAGGAGGAACGTGGGGATCAGATCACGCAATCGCAAAAAAGATCGATTTTTGGCAAAGACTCCTTTCGGAATCTGCAATGCCTAATCTACGTTGTATCAAAATGGTTTGACTGAAAACGCACTAAAAGTGCCCGAAAAAATTAATTTATCAGTGCGTAGGGCGAGAAAACAGCTTTAAATTGCATAAAATCACCGCAGTTCGCGAGCCCTAACTCATCTTTCCTGCCACCGAACGCTGCCATCTTGGTATCGTTCGAAAGCTCGAAGGTGCGCCATTCCGTTTCTGAATTCGGTCGTCGCCATCTTGTAACAAACACACAAACACAAAAGAAGTGTGGGTCTGCTATAGGCAGTCACACGGGCCCTGCGATGAAAGCGGGCCTCCGATTGGTTGCTGCTGCAGCAGCGGGCAAGCTGGCAACCACAGTTGTCTGCTTTGAAAACCACGCCGCGGTCTTTCTTCGTTTGACACTCGCAGAATTCGGATTTATGAAAGCTCCCAGGTCAGTGATAGATCGTTGCTCATTCGAAAAGAACTTTTAAATTAAGCATGCCTTCGGAAAACGGAAGTGCAAGCCTCCTACGGCGAGAAAAAGACGGTGGCCAGCAGGAGAAGCGGAGAACCCGACTTAACGTGCTGCGTTATCTTGCACCGTGCGATTCCAGCAGTGAAGCCGACAATCGCCCTGTGACATGGACACTGATAACCAAGCCACCGGAAGACGCGTCAACGGAGGCTCTCGCACCTGTGCGTACGGCCGCGTGAGTCAGCAACCGAGATCGCGTTGTTGTAGGCGACGCGGGTGCGTTTCCGATGCATCGTGCGACAGGGACATGCAGCCTGCGATTGAGCCCCAACCGTCGACGAGCTACATACTGTATGGTGACTCGAGGCTCACCAGACTAATCGTTGCACGATTCAGACGCGCCTCGAGCCGCGTTTTGTGTCAGCGGTGACTGCAGAAGCGCAGGCATGCAGCGTTCGCGACTCCCTTCGCGCAGTGTCTGCGACTGAGCGAAAGCAGCTATGCCAAGAACAAATTTCGGCCCCTTATGACTGAGAGTTCATTATTATGCCTGTTTCCGCGATGAACTCTTTGATCGCTAAAACTCTGTGCCCAAGATGCCAACAGCGTTCTGTGGGTGTACACTGCGATACCAGGCTCGGTCTGGCAGTGAAAATAGTTGTCATGCACTACTCCAGACGGCGCAAGAAAAGGATAAAGAAAGCCTGAAGAAGGCATCCAAAGCCCACCAAACAAAGAGGCAAAGGTGTAAGAAGATGCCTGACAGCAATGATTCAAAATATTACAGCCCTGGTGCTTTTTAATAAATTTGCAGTGCTTTTAAAACTTTGCAGCCAGTTTTCTCAATTGCATTTTTTTTTGTCAATCACCTCGCTCGTGGAAAGTGTAGCACAACAATGGCTGGACCGATTTTGGTCCTGTTTGTTTTGCTGTGATCCACAAGCTGTGCTGTACTTAAAGACAGTCCTGAAATTTTTCTTTATCTTTCCATTATTTAATTATTTCACAATTACTACATGGCTCCATGCAGTGAAGCACAGTCATGTGCATGTTATGTTGAGCAAAAAATTATTAGCGCACTAAAAAAAAAATTACAAACACTGTCTTGATGTAGATTAGACATCTGGGCAAACATGCAAAGTATTCCCAGCTCCCTATCATGTTTCGTTACTGTGCCAGGCTTTCCACAAGCAAGGAACTTATAAATTCTTATAAAACAAAACTAATAAGGATATCCCAATAAAATTTTAGATTTGTCTCTTTATTGCAATGTGCAGTGTGTGTGCCAAATTTCAGCCCTTTCTGTCAAGAAAGAAAAAAAAGTTAATTCTGATCCCCTCCTCCCCCCTTAAGCAGTACTACTGTTTAGTGTATACCTTTTCCGAGCTCCGGCCAACTACGGTTTAACGAGGTCTCGTTGGAAAGCGCATTTCTCCATCTTCAAATTTCAGTAGAAAGCCATCTCCTCCGCACAGAAACAAGCACCCAAAATGCAAATGATTGAAGGTTGTGCTGGAGTCTGCGATTGGCTGTGCCTGGCATGCGACTCCAGCGCGGTTCGTCATTGGTCCGGCTCATGCATCGTCTGCTCGGCTCTTTGCACCTCGCGAGCCTGAAAGTCTCCACTTGCCGTAATCTTGACGTGTCAAAACGGGTGCTACGTGGACATTGCAGTAACGTGGCCGATCCCTACATTTGTGGACATCTCAAGCACACGGCAAAGGATTCCGAGCATCGGCGACGCGGAGTTCCCGACCAAGATTCGTGCGCAGAATCCTTAAACATGCATGCGGCTAGGCCTTTCAGCACTCAGCGTTTCGAAATTCGTGACCAAGCACATCGCACATGCAATCGTCGTACCGCGGCTAAGCATTTCGTGCAGAGGAGTCTCCAGCTCGTTGATCAAGCACATCGCGCGCGGACATCTTGGACCCTCACCTAAGCATCTTGTATGTCTGCGCTGCCCGCGTCTAGGAATTTTGCGCATTGGCTAGGAATTTCGTGCGTCGGCCGGGACTACGCGATCAAGAGCATAGAGTGTTGACTCCTTGAGTCCGCATCTAGGCATTTTGCAACACCGCGAACAAGCGCATCGTGTGTCGACTCCTCGAGTCTGCGTCTAGGCATTTCACGCGTCGAACTGCGTGAATAAGCGCATCGAGTGTCAACCTCTGGACTGCGCGACTAAGCACATAGAGCGTTGAGTCCTTGTATCTGCGACTAGGCATTTCACGCGTCAGCACCTCGGACCCGCAACCAAGCATACTGCGTGTTCACTATTATCATATTGTCCACGATAGCTCGTAACAATATCTATCATCCCCCCCCCCTGCATAAAGAGAACCTCATCATGAGCTCTGTTCACTAGACCCCATGGGCTGACATCTGGCTGCAGAAGTGATCGAGTCATCACACAAAATTACAATTTTTGAAAGCACCTAGCAGCTGCATATCTATCACTGGCTCTTTGATCCCAAGTTCCACAGCCATTGTCAGGTGAAGATGACTTGGAAGGCTACTTACACTTGGAGCCTTCATTCAGTGATATGGTCAATTCTACCAAATGAAAAAATGCCACACAGTCACACATTTAGTATGGCCATTCTTACAAAACATTGAGCTTCAAAATGGTGCCACTTGTATTGCTGTAGATTAACTTCAGTGAAAGCTACATTTGTTTGAAACTTCAAATGCGCTTATTTCAGTTGAATGTTTTTGCACACCGTACTCAGCTTTACAGGTGTTCTTTCTGGGTTGTTTTCGGCCAAAAATGTCAAGGGTGGTATCATTTTATTCGCACTGAAATGATCTGGTGGGTGATGCTATTTTTATTACTTTTGCACCGTCATGAAAATTACATTCAGGCATAGTACTCGCTGCTAATTAGAAAAAAATGTTCATAATAAATGCGACATTGTTTTCTTGTCCGTTAGATGCTTCCAAATGAATAAAGATAGCATCACCCCATACAGTAGGTCTTTGGCAATGGTGTCATGCATTTAGTTCTTGGTTTAGCAAGACAGAATAGTCAAAAAGCCCCATAACGAGTTTGAAATTAATTTCTCTTCAGACCTCAAATCTTCTGAACTGCTACAGCTATCAAAAATCGAATTATAGATTTGAAATCAGCACGAAAAATTACCCCAGACAGTGGAGTTTATCAATGATTCACCCAAAAATAAGAAAAAAATTTTAGGACCCACGTCCCCCTTTAAGTAGGCGTAGCCACTCATATTTCGTTCTTGCGCTTTTTCTGGCTTACCAAACGTCTTATCGTTGTTAGAGTGGTGTTTTTGGTGTTGTAGAATGGTAATTTACTGATGCAGAAGAAATCATTTTTCGCTTTAGTGTCCCTTAAAGGGGGGACATGGGTTGTGGAGATTATTTCCTGCATCTTATGGCCAAATCTGATGAAAATATACAAGCATACTTAGTTTTTCGTGCTGATTTCAAATATGCAATAATTTTTCTTGTAGGTTCATTAGTTCAGGAGATTGACAGTGCTGCCACTCTATTGTTTCCGGAGACAATGAAAAAAAAAAAACAACTGCTCAGCAGAAAGTGAATATTATTGCATAGCTAGATACTATAATGTGCAATAACTGCAATGCTGCAAAAAGTTTTTAAATGAAATTTTAATTAGCCATTCTGCAGGTGATCAAAATTCCTTGACCTAAGGCTACCACACCAAAAGAAAATCCATAAAATGGGAATGCACAAATTTGAAATTCTGCTTTCAGCACTTTGTAATATGTAGATTAGGCTTTCTGCTAAAGAATTAGTGCTCTAGCTGTTCTAGATCATGAGATATCCCTTTGACAGTCTAGTGAAGTGACCCAAAAACATGTTTTGAGAAAAGTGAGAATACATGCAAAACCCTACTTTATTTACAAATTTACAGCTGTAACAGCTCAGTAGGCACCAGGCATGTAGTCCTGCTGACTCCCAGCCCCTGTGTGCCGCTTCTTGAGGGACTGGCGCAAATTTTCTGACGCTTTGCGTTTCTTGGCTGATGCTGCCATTCGACACCTACCGTATTTACACGATTGTAAGTCGACCCCCCCATATCGCTTGACCGAAAAAAAAAAAAAAAAAACCCGAGGGCGCATTCGATAACGAAAATTTATTAGTAGCTGACATGGTCACTGGACTACTCGTCTTCACTAGTGCTGTCATCATCGTTGCTGCGGTCCCACAGCGCGTCGTGGTCCAGCGAAATTTCAAATTTGGCAAACGACCGCACCAGGACATCTTGCAGAACAGCAGCCTACGCCAAATGCACCCAACCACACGCAGCTGTCAGGGAGGCTCTTTTGACAGGTCCGGTTGGCGTAATTTCGCAGTCTTCTGCCACCATCCACTCGTACTCACGGCGGAGCAGAACCTTAAAATTACGGCGAAGGTCCAGGCTTGTTTCATGACCACGTCACACTTCACTGGCAGGGACCGATCACGCATTTCAGCGACGCTGCCGCAAGCTAAGCCTACAGCTCCGCAAAGCGTCCAGACTTCGGCACGTGGGAAATTTCTCACTTGCCGCCACAGGGTGAAAATTTCGCTTCGCTGCAGTCGCCACTCTCGCACCACCCGCTTGGAAACATCGAAATTGCGGCCCGCTGCGCAGTGATTTGTTTCTTCGGCGTAAAGGATGGCAGCCCTCATGAACGCTGCTGTGAACGAGTGCCGAAAGATTAGTGGGCCTGCTTAGCGACGACTGGGGAAGCATAGAAGTAGCACGTAGCCGGCAGTCAAGTGGAGCGCGTCAAAAAGTTGGTCAAACCAATGCCAATGCCTTTAAACAGAGAAAGAGAAACCCGCGAACGGTGTCTGCTTTTCTATGAACTACCGATACTCCCCGCAAGCGCCGCCGTTCTAAGGGTGCCGCCGCAAATAGGAACAGCGGCGCTTCCATCAACTATTGACCCCCCCCCCATGAGTGTTGCATGCACTGTAAGACTCTCAAAAATGTGGAAAAACCCTTCCGAAAAGCAAACAAACACGCGGGATAGCGAAAAGATACGGGTAGGACCATAGAGCAAACATAAAATTGTAACTACCCTGTAGCTCTCGTTGGTATCGCTTTTTTTGGCGGGGCCATGTTTTGGTTTCGATTGTAAGTCGACCCCCCAACTTCAGACTTTCAAATTTTAAAAAAGGGGTAGACTTACAATCGTGTAAATACGGTATCTTTCTCGGCCATGAGGGTGCGACTTTGCTCGCTCGGATTTAGACATAGTTCTTTCATTATGTCCTTTAAGGCCCTTGCCCTTGCACACAACGATGTTCCCAGTATGACCCACATTCAGTTCTGCGTAAAGTTCGCGAACCGACCATGCGCAGTCGCTCGTCAGATTACGCGCCGCGCGATCAACTTCGTCTTCACGTAGCTCTGGCACGTTTTCGTGTGAAGAGCCCGACGGCTGATGCCCATCAACGAGACAAACGTCGTTGAACGCGGTCTGTCGGTTCCCCGTTGCCTGCATGGCACGCGTATCCAAAACGTTCAAAGCAAAGGGTTTCATTCGTTCAGCACTCTGACCGCGCGGCGAGCTCCACACCGATGCAATCTCTCCACAATTTGCGCACATAAAACCATAGAGTTTCTCACTATAATACCTAGAGGGAAATCTGGCGCCACCGTCTATGGGAGTTTCTTATGGGGGCACCGTGCCGTCGTGGGAATGACGGCATATGTGTCTGCGAGGCTCGTGTTGGCTGGTGTTGTAAGAGGCTTCGTCTAAAACGTGGATATGGCTACATAAATAACGCGCTCTCAAAGTAAAATCCTAATGTTTCCATTCACGCATATTACATCTTTACTCACCCACGATGCATGACCAAGCGAAGAAAAGCAAGAACAGACGACCAGCTGTTACAAAGCGAGCGCGAACCTTGTCTGTCCTCCAACTTTAGCGGCCCGCTGATATTTTTTACGTAACATATAGTCGTACACGCAATAGCAAGTTTTCATAGTTAAACAAAACATGTTTTCGCGTAATAATAAAGCTAAAATAGCTTTTTACGCGCTGTTTTAGTAGAAAATGAATCATTGTGACAGACGGAACGGTACTTGCCAGGCGCGTCTTCAAGGTGTCCTGTCTCTCCGAGAACGATGTCAATCCGAAGTCACAATATACCGGCATTCCCATGCATACCACAGCGCAGCAGCGCCAGATTTCCCTCTAGGTAATAGTGACAAACTCTATGCATAAAACGCAGCTTCACAGCGAGTCCGTATTTATAAGGCACCACTGCAGATGTTGCAGTTCGCAAATGTTGAAGTGTTCACGGCACTCAAATCCACAATCGTAAACGTAGTCCCATCAGGCGGGCGAAGTGCATCGTTGGTACTGTCGCCCACAAACTCGTGTTTCCTCTCCGTCGCTGGAGCGGAAGACAACTCCGATAGCTTTGCTTTGGCTTTCGCTTCCTCCTCCTCCCGTTTGGAGGGTTGCCGGTAGATCGTATCTTGCCATACGCAAGTGCTGGGTCGAATGGTCCACGGCAGGCGGACTTGTCAGTATCGGCAGCAGCCGATGCGGTCGTTAGGCCTGCCGTTGCTGCATCGACGATTTCGGCATCGGTTGCTGAGGTTGTGGCGTCCTGAGCACTTTGCAGTGTTGAGCAGCGTTTTTTGAAGTTTTCGATGAGTGTCCGTCCCACTTTTTGCGCACCAAACTTGTGCCGCGTTCGAAATTTGCGCTCCGTTTCAGATATCGCGTTGACACTGGGGCAAGATGGCGCACCTCAGTGCGCGGCTCCAAGCGTGGAGCAGGCGATGGCCATGCAGTTCTGCCAATCCGGAGGCAAGCTCAAATCACATGCACCAAGTGACGAATAGGAGGGCGTTCTAGTACCTTTTTTGTCGCGCATTTTATAAGTGGCCAATGGCTGAATGGGGCCCGTTCTGGCGGGAATTTGAAGGGAAAAGTCGCCTCTTTCAAATGAGACCAAGATGTCCGCGCTAGCACACGTGGAAGAACAGGCGCGCGTTTCGGAAAATATGCCGTTCAGCGCAAGTTCCGCCTGAAATTCAGCTAGTACATGCTGTATAAGGCGTCACTGCGGCTAAAATACTGATGTTATTGCTATGAAATTAACAATATACAGTAAACTCTCAGTTGTACGAACGTCGGTTTATCGAATATTTCAGAATAACGAACTTTTTAAAAATCCCCAGCAGTTTTCTTACAGATTCTATGCAAAAATGTTTCACTTAAACGAATTTCGGAACAGTCAATATTTCAGTTGAATGAACTTGCTCAGAGGACCAAGGCTTATTTTTGTCATCAGCTGGAGGTCGATAGCAATACATTGAAGACTATGCACAGTGTGACAGTGCACTGATTACCTGTGCTGGACAGACGGATCTGGAGATTGTTTCCAGTGTTCGTCCTGAAGAAGAGTGCGACGAAGAAGAGGCAACTGCCGAGCCAGTTTCAAGCCCTATGACTCTAGCTGAGGTTGTAGGGTACATTGGAAAGTTGAGAAACTTTGTGTCTCAACAGCAAGCTGTGCCAGAAGAAGTGCACAAAAACATTGACTCTTTGGACAGTTTTGTTACTTCCTGTGCTTTAAATGTACAAGCGCAGAAGAAGATTACATATTTTTTTCTAAGTGAGAAAGGCAGCATTACAACTGTTATGAACCTTGTACTTGTTGATATGTACAAATTCCATTTCACACATTTCTAACACTACGGATGCCATGTCTTTTGCTCCATGAATTGTACTTCAAACTTTTGACTCTGTATGCCATGCCTTATGTTGGTCTAGTGAATATTCAGTTTAGTGAACTATTTCCTTCGGTCCCTTGAAGTTCACTCAAGTGAGAGTTCACTGTAGATGCAATAATAGCTGTACATTCTAAAAATGCAATAAGAAAAATAGTTTTTTTCCCGATTTTTGGTCGCCACAACCCGTGTCCCCCCTTAACATACCATCAACTGTACAAACGGATGAAAGAGAAGCCCAATATGCTTTTATGCAAGTGCTGCCATCATGCAAAGATAGTGCGTCACATGGTACGTTGCCAAGGACATGCATGCTTAGGAAAAGGGGGGTGCAGACCATGCACCCATGACTTCAGAGAAATTTCCCCATTGTACTGCACCAGATTCACAGATGCAGCTCCAATACAAGGCTAAACTAGCCTTCTATCTTGTACTTGGCAGGCAAAATAGCGTTAAAAAATGTGCGTATTTCTATGGCAGCTTTTCAAGTACACATAAAGGCATACAAATACCAGGACAGAGAGAAGGAGTAACTCCTAGCTATCAGTACTTGTCCCATATTATCTACCATGAAATGTCAACCAGCCGACTCATTAAATTAAAGACAATGGCCCCGTGATGGTTTTTCCTTCAGCTGCTGACAGCATCCACTGCTGCTCTAGTGTTTGGGAACGAATGTTTCATTGAGGCAGGTAGAACAGTGTCAGGAATGCCTCCCTGTGATGATTGGCCCAGCATTTGTCCATAAGAAGGCTCACCTTTTGGAGAAAGGAACCTCAGCTGTAACAGTGACCTTGCTCTTGTCCTTGTCCACTGTGATCACTCCAGAGAGATTGTTGGTCTTGCCATTGTACTTGATGCGCTCACGCAGGTAGCTGTCCTGCAGCAGAAATGATGGCGACGAGTTGTCAGACCACAAATCAGGACATATGGGACATTGTTTTGTTTCCATTTTTACTTTTGCAGAACACTGAGCGAGCTACCATAAGTTGTGAAACAGCCATTTGACCTTTCAGCGCAGCGATAACCATTTTTGCCGCAGTGTCTCAATATCACCTGAAATAGTCAACGAATATAGCAGAGCCGGTTCTACGTGCAATAAAGCAGCATTTGGGATAAAAATTAACAGGCTAGTTTTATTTAATGTTTAACATTTCCCTTTGCGCACATCGCAGTATAAAGCCACTTGTACTATTTTGACTTGCAACTGGCACTTGTACATTTGCCGTGCTTGAAGCGAGCGAGAGAGAAAAAATAATGATCACAAAACGAGGACATGCAAGGAAAACCACACCGTATACATACATTGATGCTACTGGCCCATGCCATTTCAAAGTATCTTTTGGAACAGCCAAAAACACATTTTGGAGCAGCAAAATAGACTTTAGGAGCAGGTTAAAGGGAAGCTGAAAGGTTTTCCAGAAAAAAATGAGTGAACATCTGTACATAATGGTTTTCAAACCTCCAAATTCGAATATCGTATCGAAATTGAGCGAAAGAAAGCGCAAATATATTTTATTTCGACGAAAAGTGCAGCAGCGGACACGCCCAGCTCGCGCGTCTCGTTTCCGCCTGTGATTGGTCGGGCGCCTCATGACGTCAACCCTAGTGTTCGTCCGAACCGACCGCTGCTGCTACACATGAAGCGCAGTGCCAGGTAGTTTGGTGCTGTTTTTCTGAGACGGTAATGGAAAATTTAGAGAGACCGCTTTTCTGAGGAGTTCGGCGTTACTCCCTACATGTACGAGCCAATTGCGAAGAGCCGGCCTCTCGAAGAAGCAAACGATGCTGGTGCGAGCAGTGCTTTCGACGCGAACGAAAGCGCAGTCTTGGGATCTCCTCGTGTTGGAAATGCTCTTTGGTGAATATGTTTTTTGCAAAGTGATCTCGCCGATCTTTCGCCAATCTAGTGAGCTCGTTTCCAGTCAAACAACTGCAGTGTCGTGTTCCTGCATGCCTCCTTGTGGAACGTAAGCGGGGATGCGATCGTCGGCATTTGTGCGCCGTCCAAAGCTGTCGGCAATCTACAAAGACGGTTTAAATGTGTGAAAAGCTTCCCGGTTCATGCAGTACGTGTAGTGACCATCTGTGCGCCACCCACACACTACTCGTAACCGAAGTCGTAAAGGTGGCGAATTCCGTCGTCTACGTGAGACGGTTGGTTTCTCGCTGTGCTAGAGAGAAGGGGGGAGCGTAGCGTCCTGGCGTGCGCCGGCTTTCCAGCACATGCAAACTCTACATTTGCACTGCGTTATGGTAGCTGCATGCAGGCTGTTTTACAACACACGTGCAAATAGAAAATTTGCGGCGCTTTACGACAAAACCTGCATCAAGGGCGGGAGATAAACATGCACCTTCCGTTCAGCGTGCTAACACGAAGGAGCTCGCAGTAAATCAAAATCCAGGTTTGGGCGAGTTCGTGTATTCATAAGGCCTTCCAACAGCAGTTATCATCAGTCAGTCCGCACTCGTGCCGTCTGTTTTCGTTGCTCCGATCTTTTCGCGCTGCGTTTAGAAAGCCTGCTAGTGGCAAGTAGTCCTCTCTCATTCTGTGGCCATATACAGCAACTGCGCTTACAATGCTTGAACTTAAATAGGACCAAGCGAACGCGTCTACGTATCACGTCTTCACACGTACGAGCTTTCTGAGTAAAATTACGCGCGGCGAGCCGTCTCCGGTTGCGAAATTTGCACAGAAAGCCGGCATGATCGGCCCACCACTTCAGTTGATGCTGCGCACATTGACTACCACTCTACATACACGCAGACGCACCAACAAAGGAATGCAGGGTCGATCGAAGCAGATTACGATGGCACGCACGCGGAGGCTGCGAAGGAACGGAACACTGGTGTTGACGTGTTTCCGGTCTCCGCTCACATCGTCAGCAGCAGCGCGCGGCATTCGACGGGGGGCGGAGCTACAGCGCAATTTTAACCGACGATTGCGTCGCTCCTCATTGAAAAAAAAAAAAAAAAAAAAAAAAAGGCCCAAATTTTGCCTACATGGTTTATAAGGTTCCCGCATCCGTATATGAGCGTCTTATTGAATTTGACACTCTTCAGCTTCCCTTTAATGAAAGCGATTGCAAACTATTTATATGCATACCTGCCAACCAGGCGAGATCAAAAATCGGGAGACCTTTTTCTCGCGCCAATGAGAAGGAGGGGGGGGGGGTTGCATCACTGTTTCAACTTCCGGTGGCCTTGGCAACTCGGTGAAACATGTTTTCCATCAGTGTATTTAATTTTTCCAACCATAGACCACTGCATGTTCCATCTTCATTAAAAATGTCCTCTGGAAGACTACGCCTGTAGTGTGGCAAGCTCAGCTTCGAGAGCATTAAAGCATCTTCAGCAGATTCATTGGCATACCTGCCAACCTGGCGAGATCAAAAATCGGGAGACTATTTGCGCCAATGGAAAGGGGGGGGGGGGGTAGTTGCATCACTGTTTCAACTTCCGGTGGCCTTAGCAACTCGGTGAAACATGTTTTCCATCAGTGCTTTTCACTTTTCCAACCATAGAGCACTGCATGTCCCACCTTTCTTCATTAAGAATGTCCTCTGGAAGACTGTACGCCTGTAGTGTGGCAAATTCAGCTTTGAGAGCATCTAACACGTCTTCAGCAGATTCATTGGCGTCTCAGGGCAGCAGCTGAGGCTAACTCTGGATAAAGAAACGAAGACTCGAGAGCAATGCCTGTGAAATTTCAGGTTGGCCACCTCCACATTCTTCATGGTTGCTTTTCAGAGTTGCATCTACAGTCGCCGACCGTTTATTCGGACCTCACGGGGACTGCGGAAATGCCAGAATAAACAGGTGTCCGAAAAAGCAGATTAAGAAAAAAAAAAAAAATCATATCCTTTATTTCCACGCACTTATTCGGGCTCGGCAGTAGGCTTGAAGAAATCGTGAATGCGCCGTTGCACGCTGTTCCGTTTACGCGCAATCAAATAAGCTCGAATCTCTGAGAGGGTCGTACAGTCACTATAGGCAGCTAAAAGCAGTCACTGCTTGTACACGCTCCGTGTGTGACGGCAGCGTAGACATGGTGCGTCATCTTCCGACTCAGAGTCATCGTCCGGCGGTGCAGCAGAAACCTGACGAATGATCTCGCCATCGTCGAGTTCTGTGCATGTCAGTACAGCAGTGTCAGCACCTGTGAAACTGCCAAATGAGACGGTGTCCGGAATCGCAATGCAACCACTGCGCAGGTCTCGGCGGAACGTTTTCCGTGTCAGTAGGGAGCACATCGGAAGGCGACAAATCCCGGCAGCCGCTGGCCGGCATTCCCCAGCGCAATCTGCGTGGGCACTGTCAGCGCCATTAGACACTTGACGTGATGTTTCCATATGCCGCGTTGGATTACCGGAACCTCGACACAGCACACAAAGCAAACACCACCATGCCGACACCAGTCGCACAAACGAAAAACGTGGCCTACTCGCAGCGTCGTGCGCGAAGAAACAAATCAGCTGCTGGGTTGTCTTGACATGGCTTACTAAGCTGAAACTGGAACTGCTGTAGAGCCACTCTATCGAACCAGGCAGAAAAGATGATGAGCGGAGATTTGCAGTAGCGCCACTTCGTGGGGAAGCAATGAGGCTCCGTTCAAAACAAAAATGGCGTTCAGCAAGTCGAACCATGCACCGGTCAGAGTCAGTGCATGGTACTCTCGATCGAGTTGGCTCAAGGAGTGTCCGAAAAATCAGACAAGAGGTTGCAAGGTGTCCGAACTTTCGGCAGTTGGTCTATGGTTGGACATTATGGTCTACGGGGAGAATGGAGGTGCCGCGAAGCAGACCGAATGATCGAGCATGTCCAAATTTTTGGAGCCCCGAAAATCGGTCGGCGACTGTACATTTATAGCGCTTCGCCTTGTCTCATTTCGGAAATATTTTCTGTGGAAGAGGCCCAACGTAGTCGCTGACACTAAGGGATAGGTTGTGTTCGACGAGGAATCCTGTAAACAGGCACTCCACACGTATGACCCTGTCGTCGCACTTGTTCCCGAGGAAGTTCACTATGTTGCCTTGCTGCTCAGCAGTACGAACATAGCTTTGATGCTTCGCCGTGGAAACGTGCAGTTTTAAATCGCCGTTGTCACCGTGATACACGCTGACGTCGCATCCAAACGTTCTACAAAATGCAAAATGTTCTTTTTGTGATCTCAAAAAGCACGAAAATTCAGAAGTTCGCAATGACTTCTGCAAATACCTTTTCTTCGACTTTGGTAGTGCCATGGCATCAAGCACACGAGAATCGTAACTTTACACGGTGCACCGCACACACGGCCTAGCCAACATTAATCATACACAAAAGCAGCAGCAACAAGATGCACCATGGAGGAAGGCATGCATGAAATGCAAGAACTACATTGGCTTTGGCTTTGGACAGCTTACTAGGCGCTGTAGTAGGCTGCTTAGTCGATGACACCGATGGTGCTACTGCTGCCGTTGTTGGTGATGCTGACGATTACGGTGCGGCTGTAGATTCCGCGATTTCGGTTTCGCAAAAACCATTATTGCGCGAACAGAGACCACTTTTCGGGAGATATAAGATAGTGATCGTACAATTGGAAAGTTCAGTAAAACATCAGGAGTCTCCCGGGCGAATTGAGAGGGTTGGCAGGTATGTATATGGAGCTTTCACTGCGGGCAAGCTACATGAAAACAGAGTGGTCACAGGTTCATAACCTCAACTCAAATAGTGCGCATAATCGGGCAATACAAAAACATGAACTTTTAGCAGTAAAATTAATTTAGCTGCTTTTTCCAGCACTAGAGGTATGAAAAATTTATCTTATTTTGCCCCGTGCTGTGCTTCACCGACATACCTATGCCATCTACCATACATGCCAACCTGAAGATTTGGAAATTCGTTACACTCACAGTGGGGGGCGCACTTCTTTTAAAAGGGGATTTACCTTTTGCGACAAACTCGCTCACTTTTTTACAACCGCAAGTGAAATCAGTGTCTTGGAGAGTAACGAGCGAAAACTCCACTGGAGCACAATTTATTTTTGTAATGATTTTGCTGTTGCCAACTTTGCCTGCTTCAGAAACTTTTGTGTAGGTTTGCTCAAAGCAAGCACCACTTTGGTGCCCCTTGACCATCAGCAGACTTTCGAGTGTTTTCTCACACACAGATGAGCGAAACATTGTTCGAGTTTTGTTCACAGTGCTGAATATTCTCTCACATTCAGCATTGCTGCGGGGAATGGAGAGAATACCCAGCATAAAACACTGAAATTCTGTGGAACCTGAACGATCCGTCTACACTTTGCACACTTTATAACTGCACCCTCAGCATGTCGCACCTTGGCTCATTCAATATGTTGGCTGGAACCTGATATGCTTGCAAGTTGGCAAACTCAATTTCAAGTGTGTCGATTGCTTCTTTCAATTCGCCACTCTGCTAGGGTAGCATAGCAGGGAACGCCACAATGAAATTACATACGCTGTTGAATGAAGCAGTTTCCAGAGCTTGGACTTGAGCAACTTCAGCCATCTTGAGATTGTAGTCATCTAGCGGGAATTTGTGCCGAATGTAATCGCAATGTACGCGGCGGTTTTCTGTCCCGCAAGGTCTTTGCCGTACGGGTATGGCTTCGACCCTCCGTTTGAAATTTGGCGCCATAATGACAATGCGTGCTCACTAAGAGGTGCTGTCACCTCGTAGGACTTACAAGCGTTTGAAATTTGTGCTATCTTCTTGGGGAGATAAACAGAACTGATTTCTAGCTTCAGCACGTCGCGCAGACTGCGGCAACACTCCTTTTGTGGTTTCGGTTTCGCCACGTGATCGCAAAGGAGGCGCGCGAAACGTCATTGTTCTCTTTGTCGGCACTCTCTTGCAGAGGTAGTGGCAGTTGATTTCTATCTTGATTGGGCTGCTCTTAGCTTGTATATAACCGCCGCTCGCGAGTTATTCTCGCTCTCAGCGGCAACGAAATTTCGCGGTTTTGTTCCACCACTCGATTGCAACGGAGGCGCGCGAAACGTGATTTTTGTCTTTGTCGGCACGCTGTCTCAGGGGCGGCGGAAGTTGATTTCTATCTTGATTGGCACTGCTCTTAGCTTGTTTATCACCGCCACTCACGAGGTATTCTCGCTCTCTGCGGCAACGCGCTTACGAAAGAGGGTGCCTCAGACCTCTGCCCAATGCAGCCGCACGCAGAGAAGACATCATGTGTGCGCCAACACAACTCGTCGCGCCAAGAGAAGAACATACACGCATTTTAGGTTTTGCAGACTGCGATAAGGCATTGTGCGGAGACCTGTGTTTCAAGGAGTACCGCACTCTGAAATGTTATTGAACATTTTGCAGTTCTGAGTGATGTGGACACCAAAATACTGTTCCTAATTTTTTTTTTTACTATTTATTCCCGACTTTATACATCTTGTACATTAGGATCCGCGATATAGTAATTTGACCACCTAGGAAAGTTTTTTTCAAAATAATTCGACCCTCAAAGGGTTAAGTACCGACGTCAGCAGAGAACTGCTCTCTCAATGCAGCTCAGTGTCTCAACCACAGAGTAGGTAGAGCTGCCAATGACTATGTCTTCACCTTTCTGGTTCTCTGCAGCTCCATAGTCAACTTCCAGCAATGAATGACATGCCTTGACAATACCTGGGCGCACAAATCTAGTCAGGAGATGCTCGTAAAGGCGGTTCAGGAGGCCCCTCAGTACATGAATCTGAGGAGCCTGTGCCTGAAGAACGTAGTTTGCCTTGTCAAAAAACTGTATAAAATTTTGGACAACAAGACAGCATGCCCTGTTTAGCTCCGATGACAATAAATAAAACAAGCGCTCCCCACGGGTCACGTGGCTGGCTTCCCCAGAATCCTTGGTACAGTGAAACCTCGTTAAAGCGTAGTTGGCCGGAGCTCGGAAAAAGTACGTACTAAACAGTAGTACTGCTTAACCGAAATAGCATGAGATCGCCCATTTACCTGTCGAAAACAGAGCTCAGAGAGAGTGCGATGAAAGGGGAAGAAACATGCAGTATCTATTCACTTCGCGCGACGACAGCGGCCTCAAACTTACTGAAGCTGCGTGCCAGCTTTTCAGCCGGCCCCCTCCCCTCTTCTCGGCAAACACTCGCATGGTAGATTCCTCGTTGGCGTTACGTTTTCTCCATGCACACGCGCAGTAGTGCTGCAGAAGTCCCGGGGCGCCTTTTCATTGTTTCATTGCCGGGTGCCGGAGTTTGGAATACTTTCCGTTTGGTATAGAGTTACGTTATCGCGCCTCGTCGTGACGATAGCATTCATGAGGCTGATGTAACACACAGATTCTGCCACTGTCGGGCCCCAATCGCCCGTGCTGTCACTTTCTGTGTCGTCCTCATCACTGTCGCTAGTCGACACTTTGGCAGCAACGGCGAAAAGTCGAACCTAGTAGCCGACATCTCTTCGCGGTCGCAGCAGCGCTGCCGAGCAACTTCGCATTCCAAATGCCACACACCGTAGTCAACAGCAGATCCCTGTCGCGTGCCAGCGCCGACTTCGTGTCACATTTGATGTCTAATTTTTCTTCTATGCTGAGCACCCGGCGTCCTTTTTATCCGAGCTTCGGCATGACGCGAGCCCTCGCTTACACAACGCCACAACATTCTCTGGCAAGGCGTCAAAATGTTGATGATGTGGCTTCACGCGCAAATGCACGGGGCGCTTGGAGGTCGTTGTTCCTATCTCTGAGGCTTGTTGTTCTGCCGGGCTGCCCGATGGAGATGACGCGTGCCGTGTTTGCACGATGAAAAGTGGAAACACTACATTTTAACTGATGCATATCCAATAAGCTGGTACGGTTTATGTGGATACAAAACACATTATGTTCAATGGCCGCTGAGTCGGGGATCTGACTTTACTACTTCTAAATGAAACTGCTGTTTAAGCGGGTACAGTTTAACGAGGTTTTACTAAGTTTCAGTTTTTTTTTTTTTTTGCTTGAGGTCGAGAATAAGCTCCTTTCCTCTTTAACACAAGTTCATCGCCGTCAGTGCTTTTTTTCCAAGGCCTGCAGCACTCTTGGAAAGATGTGCAGCAGACTTTGGGGTCAGTGCATGGTTCTTGGGGGTTTGTGAGGAAGTTTTCGGAATTTGGTATTACTGTAAAAAACAAGCTCCGCTTTGTTTCAGATAAAAAAAGAAGCCGAGTGGTGGTTTCCACTGGTCAAGCAGCCTCTTTCCCAACGACAGCCAACATGTCGACGAAGGCTTAGACGTGTTTCTGACCTCGGCACCATGCAGTTTTTGGAATTCTTTATGTTGATATTTCTGTTTCGAGCTTTTCTCTGGGTAAAAAAAAAAAAAAAAAAAAAAAAAAAAAAAAAAAAAAAAAGTCAACCAAAGCCTCATCAACCTTTACAGGAAGACATGAAGCTCCTTTTAGGGCGGCCAAGTTGAGATGGCACGGGCAACCAACCCCTATCAAACCTGGTTGAGCCTCTCTCAATACAGTAGAAACACTTTTTCTTGCTGAACGTGACACTGGCATTGTCCGAACACATAGCCAACAGGTTTACAACAGGCAAATTCCGAGACAATCTCGTCCGTAACCAGATTTGCAATCTTGTGACTCATCGCTTCCCCTTGGATTGTCCTGAGGCAAAGGCGGCGGCTTTCAACTCTACTCATTTCTTTAACCAAATATGTCGCAACAATAGGGTAAAGCTATCCTTTTGTTAAATATCCCTTTTGTTACTGCAATCCACAGTGATCGAAAATACTTGTTGTTTTAGGGCATCCAGCATTGGCAGACATTTCCCTAGCAATTGACGTCATTTTTGTTCATCCACGGGCATAGCGTTCCGCTTCTTCGAACTTGGGGAAGATCTTCCGGAAAAGTGGCCCGGCACGATCGCTGACACTCAGTGGAATGTTGTGTTCAACTAAAAACACAGTGAAGAGGCATTGTGCACGAATCACACTGAGGTCATTGTTGCTGTGTACAAAACTTGCTAGGCTTGGCTGGCTGTCCGCTGCTCATAAGTATCCCTGATGGTTTTTAGAAGCGACGTAGACCTTGATGTTAGACTTGCCGCCATGCGAGATGTTCACATCACAGGCACATGTGGTGCAGAATCTGAACTTCTCCCCTTTCTTTGACAGCATGAAGCACCGAAATTCTGCCAAACAAATTCAAAAACACTTGGAAGTACTGTCGAGGCTTCGAGCCCACCATTGCACTGTGAAGCTGCTACAGGTTGGAGTCGCACTGCAGTGACTGAAGCTGACTGCAGTCCACACCCGAAAAAAGGCAACAGGTTTGCGGAGGCACTATCAAGCTTTAGATATGGATTTGTGACCCCCTAGTAGATGACAGAAGTCATTACAACTTTGCAGGTGTTGATGATGATACCACACATATGTGATACCACCATTTGTGGCAGCGCAAGGTACCAGGGTGTAGTTTTACTACATTTTCATTTTTTTTGCGAATAAAATGTTTTTAATAAACAAGATTCATAAAATCCGAAGACTGCTCAAAATTCGTACATTTTACGGTAAATTTGGAAGTTGGCAGGTATGCCTCTACAAGATACCGCAATGTTCGAGACCAAGGGGCCGTGAAGATAAATTCTGCGGTCTCACAGTGTGCCAACTCCACAATATTGATTATGAGACACACACCCAAAGTACGGTAAACGGCCGTTTCCGCATTTTGCCATCAAAATGCGGGCTCTCTCGTCCAGAATTCTGTGTGAACTTTATCTCGTTCTGAACTTGGGCTACGAAACAAGATCGGAAGAGTAACTGGGAGTCTACAGCTACCAGTGCACGTGCACAAAGGCCGACACAGCTGTCAGGGTGCAGCGGTTTCCATCACAGGTTAAAAACCCAAATAACAGTCGGGAACCACTTGTATGTGTAAAGCTCGCTACGTTCGTGAATACTACGACCGAGCCTTGTGCCGCGGGGCAAAGCGTAGTATGGCTGCACTCAAAAAAGCGACCACTCGCGCACAGGCGTTTACTCAGAAATCTCGCAGGGAAGGTTCCCACGTCAATGTGGCGCTCCCGAGTTGTGAATACTACTATATCACAATCGTGTGGTTAAAGCTGCCTGTCAGTTGAATGTCCAATCGAGAGCCAACTTACGAATTCTGCCACTTTCATGATGCCATCCTCGACAGGATGCGTGCAGTCAATGACGAACTTGGTCTGCACTTTCTTCTTCTTGCCCTTGGACTTGGCCTTCGCGGGCCGCTTGACGTTCTTGGCTGGCTGCGTCTGCAAGTGAACGGGATAGACGCATCAATCAGCCGGCAGTCACTTAGGACTAGCGGAGCGACAACGTGGTCCGTCGCGACCACACGCTCGGCGAAATATCCAACCAATGACACGGATATTTCCCATAGAACATCACACAAGAGACACAAAATCTTAGTCTTAATAGAAGTGATGGCAAATACCACACAAATATAGCACAAAAGCACTTATTTTTCGAGAACCGTCACTTACCACGGCCATCTCGCTTGCTTTACACGTTGAGAAAGGCAAGCCATTGGGCAAGCGATGGAAGTGCCGCTCGCGGCCACGTACGCCTTCAAAACATTAATTTATTAAACGCAAGAAATATACCGCACTTTGTTTATATGCAAATAATTTTAGCAGTAATTTTATATATTTCATAAAATTGCATTTCAGGAAACATGCCCAAATGTAAGCAAAATTATTAAATGTTTGCAGCGCCCCTGCGATAGCTCTCCTTTCCTAGCAGCGTGGTGAAGTGGCGAGCCTTTGGCGACGACTGCGGCCTCGGCAAATGTCGAGTCGGGGTTAGTGGGGCGAGTGCATCGCGGGTGTGCCGTCAGACGAGGAATGCTGGCCGAAATCGCGAGTTCTGGGAAGCCGTTTTGACAGGCAAGTGGTACAAATTTCTCGCTGCTAGAGCGCGATACGCAGCCTTCGCAAGTTCGGTTCCGCGCACACGTCCGGAGCTACCGGCTGATCGTGAGTAGGCGGTGCCTGATGCGAAAACCGGTGCTGCGGCTCTGCGGCACGTCAACTCCGAGGAAACCATGGCGGCGGTTCAATCGATGGCGGTGACCCATGGTTTCTAAGCTCGGGACCCTCGCTCCAAATTCTCTGAGCTTGCGATTTACTCGCTCCGAGCGCGTACTCCAAACTGACGCGGCGATGCTAGCAGTCGACGAGTGACCAGCGTGCACGCTCACGGCCGGAGCGAAAGCTGATGAAACCGGAGTGTTTGCGGTGGGTGGGGGGGCGTCTCAGCGTTCCGCCACGAGAGTCGGTACCGCCTACCAGCATAGTGGCTCCAGGGCTTATCCGAAAATTCTGCTACATTTTCTACCATGGGTCTCGCGTGACTAGACGAGTGAATACCCGCGAAATGAGGCGCTCGTCTGTAGAGCCCATACGTGCTGCGTTCACCGCACTCCTGGCCGTACGGAACGTAGTGTTCACGCATTTGCGGTTGTTTGCTGCTCGGTGCACTGAAGGACTAGACCTTTGCAAAATGAAAACACGGGAGAAACGACTGAAAACTTGTTCAGTCTAACGCTTGCTCTTGTCTGCGAACTACTTTGTGGGTTTCAATTAAGCCCGAGATTGCCGTCTCACGTGCACTTGCTCCCCAGGCTTCTCGGGGGCTGCATCGCCGAGTAACCACGATAGTGGAGGCTATTACGCTAGATAAAAGGCTCGCAGTGTGAACGACGGCGTCTTTATTTACGAAGGGTGTATTACGCGCTCGGCATTGCACGAAAATTTGATCTGTGGGTACGACTTGTCGCTGAGCTGGCCTTGGGAGCGATAGACTACATACTTTCGACACCGCCAATGTAAGCTGCACCGTGGCATTTCTGGACCATAACTCTCTGGGGACCCACGTCTTTAATTCACTAGGGAAGGGCATTGCACCTTGTTCTGCAGAAATGGTTCCTCAGAACTTAGAAGCACACTAATTTTATGTGTGCCTGGGATCCACATGCTAAAACATGTGCCCCGCGACTTTGGATTACATGTAACTGGTATACTATCTCTTTGAAATGTTATGAGTGGCACTTCACTACCACTTGCCAAAAAAAAAGCAGTTGCAACCACACACATTCTTGCATTACTCTCCACATGGAGTCTTCAACTTGTCTAACTTCACAATCTAAAGGGATACTAAAGCAAAACAATAAATCTGTTAAAACTATTAAAGTGTTGTTTGAGAACCCTGCAAGCAGTCATTCCAAATCGTTTTTTATAGAAGTTTCTATAATAATAGAACTATAATAATAAAACAATAGTTTATTATAATAATTTCGCACCGAGACCCCGACACTGCTAAGTTAGTGTGATGTCGGGGATTCCAAAGTATGTTTTCGCATTTGGGCTGTGTTGACTGAGTAAAGGTTCCCGAAACTTGCCATGTTTAATATTTGGCTCCTTTAGAACACAATGTAGTCAGTCTGTACTGCTATATATTTAAGTAGGCCCTAGAAGATGCCATCGAAATCCGTGACGTCATAGCGACCAGGTGCGGGAACTTCAAGGAGGCATCGCCACAAGTCTTTCCTTCTTGCGCTTTTCCTGGATTACCAAGTCTCTTATTGTGGTAGGAGTGGTGTTTTTGGTGTTGTAAAAAGGTAGTTTACTGATCCAGAAGAAATCATTTTTCTCTTTAGGGTTCCTTCAAGGTAGCACTAACCTGCCTAAATGTGCCTGCTTCTTGCTGTAAAATCTCTCATCATCATCATCAGCCTGGTTGCGCCCACTGCAGTGCAAAGGCCTCTCCCATACTTCTCCAAAAACCCCGGTCATGTACTAATTGTGGCTATGTTGTCCCTGCAAACTTCTTAATCTCATCCGGCCACCTAACTTTCTGCCGCCCCCGCTACGCTTCCCTTCCCTTGGAATCCAGTCTGTAACCCTTAATGACCATCGGTTATCTTCCCTCATAACATGACCTGCCCATGCCCATTTCTTTTTCTTGATTTCTACTAAGGTGTCATTAACTCGCGTTTGTTCCCTCACCCAATCTGCTCGTTTATCCCTTAACGTTACACCCATCATTCTTCTTTCCATAGCTCACTGCGTCGTCCTCAATTTAAGTAGAACCCTTTTCGTAAGCCTTCAGGTTTCTGCCCCGTACGTGAGTAGTGGTAAGGCACAGCTGTTATACACTTTTCTCTTGAGGGATAATGGCAACCTGCTGTTCATGATCTGAGAATGCCTGCCAAACGCGCCCCATCCCATTCTTATTCTTCTGAGTATTTCACTCTCATGATCCGGATCCGCGGTGACTACCTGCCCTAAGTAGATCTATTCCCTTACCATTTACAGTGCCTCGCTACCTATCGTAAACTGCTGTTCTCTTCCGAGACTGTTAAACATTACTTTAGTTTTCTGCAGATTAATTTTTAGACCCACCCTTCTGCTTTGCATCTGTAGGTCGGTGAGCATGCATTGCAATTAGTCCCCTGAGTTCCTAATCAAGGCAATATCATCAGCGAATCGCAAGTTACTAAGATATTCTCTATTAACTCTTATCCCCAATTCTTCCCAATCCAGGTCTCTGAATACCTCCTGTAAACACGCTGTGAATAGCATTGGAGAGATTGTATCTCCCTGCCTGACGCCTTTCTTTATTGGGATTTTGTTGCTTTCTTTATGGAGGACTACGGTGGCTGTGGAGCCGCCATAGATATCTTTCAGTATGTTTACATATGGCTCGTCTACACCCTGATTCCGTAATGCCTCCATGACTGCTGAGGTTTCGACAGAATCAAACGCTTTCTCGTAATCAATGAAAGCTATATATATAAGGGTTGGTTATATTCTGCACATTTCTCTATCACCTTATTGATAGTGTGAATATGATCTATTGTTGAGTAGCCTTTACGGAATCCTGCCTGGTCCTTTTCTTGACAGAAGTCTAAGGTGTTCCCGATTTTATTTGCGATTACCTTTGTAAATACTTTGTAGGCAACGGGCAGTAAGCTGATCGGTCTATAATTTTTCAAGTCTTTGGTGTCCCCTTTCTTATGGATTAGGATTGTTAGCGTTCTTCCAAGATTCCGGTACGCTCGAGGTCATGAGGCATTGCATATACAGGGTGGCCAGTTTCTCTAGAACAATCTGCCCACCATCCTTCAACAAATCTGCTGTTACCTGATCCTCCCCAGCTGCCTTCTCCCTTTGCATAGCTCCCAAGGCTTTCTTTACTTCTTCCGGCGTTGCCTGTGGCATTTCGAATTCCTCTAGACTATTCTCTCTTCCATTATTGTCGTGGGTGCCACTGGTGCTGTATAAATCTCTATAGAACTCCTCAGCCACTTGAACTATCTCATCCATATTAGTAATGATGTTGCAGGCTTTGTCTCAACGCATACATCTGATTCTTGCCAATTCCTAGTTTCTTCTTCACTGCTTTTAGGCTTCCTCCGTTCCTGAGAGCATGTTCAATTCTATCCATATTATACTTCCTTATGTCAGCTGTCTTATGCTTGTTGATTAACTTCGAAAGTTCTGCCAGTTCTATTCTAGCTGTAGGGTTGGAGGCTTTCATACATTGGCGTTCCTTGATCAGATCTTTCGTCTCCTGCGATAGCTTACTGGTATCCTGTCTAACGGAGTTACCACCGTCTTCTATTGCACACTCCTTAATGATGCCCACAAGATTGTCGTTCATTGCTTCAACACTAAGGTCCTCTTCCTGAGTTAAAGCCGAATACCTGTTCTGTAACTTGATCTGGAATTCCTCTTTTTTCCCTCTTACCGTTAACTCATTGATCGGCTTCTTATCTACCAGTTTCTTCCATGCCCTCCTCAAGTCTAGGCTAATTCGAGTTCTTACCATCCTATGGTCACTGCAGCGCACCTTGCTGAGCGCGTCCACTTTTTGTATGATGCCAGGGTTAGCGCTGAGTATAAAGTCTATTTAATTTCTAGTCTCGCTATTCGGGCTTTTCCACGTCCACTTTCGACTATCTCGCTTGCGGAAGAAGGTATTCATTATCCGCATATTCTGTTCTGCAAACTCTACTAATAATTCTCCCCTGCTATTCCTAGTGCCCATGTCATATTCCCCCAATGCCTTGTCTCCAGCCAGCTTCTTCCCTACCTTGGCATTGAAGTCGCCCATCAGTATCGTGTATCTTGTTTTCCCTCTACTCATCGCAGATTTCAAGTCTTCATAGAAGCTTTCGACTTCGTGGTCATCATGACTGGATGTAGGGGCGTAGACCTGTACGACCTTCATTTTGTACCTCTTAAGTTTCACAACAAGACCTGCTACCCTCTTGTTAATGCTATAGAAATCCCGTATATTACCAGCTATATTCTTATTAATCAGGTATCAGACTCCTAGTTCTCGTCTCTTTGCTAAGCCCCGGTAGCTCAGGACATGCCCGCTTTTTAGCACTGTATATGCTTCTTTTGGCCTCCTAACTTCACTGAGCCCTATTATACCCCCTTTACTGCCCTCTAATTCCTCCAATAGCACTGCTAGACTCTCCTCACTAGATAACATTCTAGCGTTAAACGTTGCCAGGTTCACATTCCAATGGCGGCCTGTCCGGAGCCAGGGATTCTTAGCACCCTCTGCTGCGTCGCAGGTCTGACCGCTGCCGTGGTCAATTGCTTCGCAGCTGCTGGGGACTGAGGGTCGGGGTTTGATTGTTATGTTCATATAGGAGGTTGTGGCCAAGTACTGCACCAGGGTGGCCGATCCTGCTCTGGTGAGGGAGTGTGTTACCGGTTCTGGTCACCTGGATCAGGCCACACACCAGGCCTGATTATGCAATTTTTATGAACTTGCAGATTTTTAATTTTTTTAATCCGGTGGAAATTGCGCGGCACCGAGATTTGAACCACGGACCTCTTGCACGCGAGGCGGGTGTTCTAACTGTACACCACCGCTGCATCTTTTCAAAATGTCTGCTGTGGTAATAATAAATAATATCTTATTCACTTCAATTCGTACATGTTCCAGCCAACATAAGCATTGCCGCTTGTGTGCGGAGCTGGGCAGCCAGGTTAAGCACATGAAACAGCAAGTAAATCATAGTAGAAAAATAAAAAAAAATAAAATTAACCAAATATGCAGCAGTTGCTTGTGCAACGTAAGAACAAACAACCAACAGAACAAATGATAGCAAATTTTCCACTGTGCACACTTCCGTACATGAAATGAAAGCATTAAGAACATGGCAAACAGTAAATTACCTCAGTCTATATTATCGTTCAACCAAGGTTGAAGGAACTTCTTAAGGTCTTTTAATCCGGTAATGCTCTGGAGAGAACATATTTTATTGAAGTAATAAGGAACTTAGCAGCTGCGGGTTCTTTTACCATAAGTGGTGAAGATGCAGGGTATGACATATTTTTCAAAATGATGGAGAGGCCATACTTTGATGTTGCAAATTTTAAAGAAGCTGTGAAAGAAATGCTTGTATAATATGTCAGATTAATTGCTTGTGTACAGGTAGCATGTCAAAATATTCCATACTGTCTCTGGCTGACTTATCGTGATAGTTGGTTCCATAGGCGAAATTAGTTGCAATTCTCGGCACTATGCGGTGTAGTGTGTTTAATTTGTATAAAGATACGGTTCCATAAATTATTATTCCGTATCGTAATATGGACTCTCCCAATCCGTTATATACCATTTTTCTAACCGATGCATCACAAATAGATCGTAGAGTATATATATAAATACTTACATATAATTGCTGCCTAACATAAATGTAGGAGCACAAAATCCGGGAAAATGTGCACAGCACACAAGTGCTTCTAATATTTGCCCCTCACTTCCCTCTTGAAATGGTCTTGCAGTGCAGTGCTCTCTGGATGGCACTTGACAACGTCTAATGTGACCAACATTTCTCACTGGGGCTAGTGAGGCGTCCTTTAAGTGCAGTAATTGCAAACTTGGCTATTCTAAAATGAGTTTAAAAAATTATTTTGCACTACAAAACTTGCTGTCACTCTACATAAAAAAAGTTAGTACAGATTCATCTAAGAAAAGTATATCAAGACTGAATTTTGCAACAAGTCTAGGAAATTTTTTGTCCATGTTGTAGCAAAATTCGCTCTGGAGGTTGGCAGCATTGTTTTTGATTAAAGCTAGCTGGGCGGCTGTTGTGTACATACGTCAGATAGCGTCGTGCTGCTTAGCACGAGGTTATAGGTTTTAATCCTGACTTGTTCTTCTAGGTGTTCCAAGATGATTGGGGGCCTGTTCATTTATAACCACAAGGGAGAGGTTCTCATCTCCCGTGTCTACAGAGATGACATAGGGTGAGTATTGTACTCTGCTGAACCAGTGTAGTAGTTGAGCAACGTTCTGAGTCACACAGCGAGGGATGAGTATGTCGGTGTGAAATTGGAACTAGTTGCACTTAAATTGGAACATTGAGCAAGTTTGTTGCTCTGGTGCACATGTAATAGGAATAAAATTTTAAATTTTTAGAGTAGTCTCAGTAGCTGCAGCAGCCGCATTTGAGTAGGGGCAAAATGCAAAAATCTTCATTTACGATGCTTTTGAGTGCACGACAAAAAAACCCAGGTAGTCAAAATTACTTTCGGAGCCAACCACCATGGCGTCCCTCATAGTCCACTTTGCCTTTGCAGCTTCTGAATGTTAAACCTCACAGTTAAGGGAATAGTGAGTAATAATCAAATTTCACCCACTGCTAGCCTCTGGCTATGCATCAAGAAGTTCGTATTTTCTGCTATGATCGTCGAAAAGCATATAAAAGATCGGAATTCTTAATTCATGAACTGTTGCCCGTGAATCGTGCTGACTTCCTTTTCTTTCATTTCTTTCTTTATCACTACAGAGATTGACACAACCCTGGTGTAGATTGCTTAGTTGCTACCCCAGTGGCTTCATTTAATTAGCATTTTCAGGCTTGCCTGTGCTTGTACATCTTAAAGATAAAGAACAGTGTTAAACTAGGAGATACTGTCGCTTCTATAATATTTTATATATATTCTTGCAAGAAGTGTTCAGTTATACGGGCCTGACGCCTTCGGTGACGAGAAAATTCGTAGGGCCACAACATTCATATGGGGACACATTACCAGCCAAGCTGTTTAGGCTGTGTACATCGGCTGCGTGACTGGCACTCGAGGCACTTTGCGTGTATTCACGGGCTTCTTTCACACTCAACTTATTTATGTAGCACGTATTGAGCAACAGAAAGCTGTATCGGGAGTTTTTCATGTCACTCTACAATTTTCTCAATGATACTTTTAATCTAATTGTAGTATTTGAGTTGATGGGCTAATTATATATTTAGGTAGAATTAAGTAATCTGAGTATCTCCAAGCGATAACAAACATTACCTTGGTTCTGTCCAGCTACGTGGCATTCGCATATTTTTAAACTCTGGCTAAAGTTGGCTGGGGCACCCTGTATAGTGTTTCTCTTACAACGCTGAGTTTATGTGGTTCTCTTTGGACCCAAGATATTAAAACTTATTTTTGGTAGTTGGCAGAGTGCTTGAAGCTCGGTATTACACGGGTCAGCCTGGTATTGCACTGTCTTCAGGTTAGGTCCATGCATTCCTTTTCATGCTCTGTGATACAGACGTAAGGCAGCCAGGGTACCGCCCCCCTCCTGGGAATGCATGCCCAGTATTGCGCTATCTCTGGGATCGCCGCACACATTCCTGTCGCCCATACGGGCCAGGCTACGGCCCCTGGGAATGGATGTGGGGGGTGCACGCAGGGGCCGGAGGTAAACAGCTTCGCTCTCGTAGACCCACTGACCAGCCCTGTTCGTGCAGGCGCAATGCGGTGGATGCGTTCCGGGTGAATGTGATCCACGCCCGGCAGCAGGTGCGCAGCCCCGTGACGAACATAGCGCGCACCTCCTTCTTCCACATGAAGCGGGCTAACATCTGGCTGGCTGCAGTGACGCGGCAGAACGTCAATGCGGCCATGGTGTTCGAGTTCCTGCTCAAGATGTGCGAGGTGATGCAGTCTTACTTCGGAAAGATCAGCGAAGAGAACGTCAAGAACAACTTTGTGCTCATCTACGAGCTGCTCGACGAGCTGCTAGACTTTGGATACCCACAGAACACAGACACTGGCATCCTCAAGACTTTCATCACCCAACAGGGGGTCAAGTCGCAGACCAAGGAAGAGCAGAGTCAGATCACTTCACAGGTGGGCTGTCAACACACTTCTGAACCCCCCATTGTAATCAGAATAGCTTTTATTGTGACAATAGCATAGGTTTACAGAATACAATAGAACCTCATTGATACCATCCCATTTCATACAATTTCCTGGTAGTATTGTTCACGGTCGAGAACACAGAATAATTACAATAGTTACTCTTCTTTCTTGCAGGTTAATACATTACCGGAAAACAATCTTTCGACACCAACGTTCAGCATATTTGCGAAACAGATCATCCAATACGTTTCCCAGCCGGTAGATCCCATACATAGAAAGATGTGAAGCATACATGGACATCAGTAGGCACTTAGAAAGGCAGCTTCCCCACAGCACTCGCTCACCCAGGTCATGGGAAAATGTTGCCACACACAGTTTCCTGTTCCGGTACCATCAAATCTTGTGGGTCATCGTACGTCGCCATTCACATCTATCGCTGCCAACCCCATTGCAGTCGGCATTTATTTAACAGCATGTGTGGCACAGGAAGCTTACTGCACACTTTTAATATGCGACAACTTGCCGCCATTCCCTGCTGCAGGCAGCGCAAAGTGAATCGTGTTTCGCTCTGCTGGCATTGGATTCTGATTAAGAGAAGGAAATGGAAATGGGCTGGAGTACATTTGACAGGGATTGTAAAGTAACGGCAGATTACCGTTGTGTTTGAAAAAAAAAAAAACAATTTGCATTCTAGCTGTACCAACATATGGGGCAGGAACTTCAAAGTTAACAAAGAAGCTTGAAAAGTTAAGGACCGCGCAATGAGCGATGGAACGAAAAACGTTTGGCTTACATTCAGAGACAGGAAGACAGTAGCATGGATTAGAAAGCAAAAGGGGGTAGCCAATATTCGATAGTTGATACTAAGAGGACAAAATAGAGCTGGGTAGGCCATGTAATGTGTCGGGCAGATAGATAACTGGTGGTCTGCTAGTTACATAATAGGTGCCAAGGGAAGGGAAGTGCATTAGAGGATGGCAAAGAATTAGCTGTAGTAGAATTAGGAAATTTGCAGGCACAAGTTGAAATTGGCAAGCGCAAGACAAGGGTAATTGGAGATCGCCGAGAGAGGCCTTGTCCTGCAGTGTATGTAAATATAGGCCAGTGATGACTGGCATGGGCTCATTTCTGTTCACAGGTTGTTTGGCAAATGTTCCAGATTCCCAATCCCAGAATCTGTGCATTCAACTGGTGAAATATTGTGGTATTGCCGGTAAATGTGATGCAGGATTTTACTTGCATCAAGTAAATTTCTTCTTCTCCTAGGACTGATTATGTCTTCATCACAATTGCCTTTAATCTTGTGTGTGATGAGTAATAACAGTTCTTTATTGATTGGCTCCAATTCGAACCTCTCGGCATTTTGCTCATTATCTTTCACTTCATGCTTCTGTTATGTCTCCCAATGGAAACCTCAAGCCTTTTAGTCATTTCTGTATAGTCTAAACAGTTAATGGCAGGTCTCCATAGAAAATATTAGTCCTAAACAGCTATATTGCAGTCTTATTATCGCAGGTTTATATTTTCTTAGATGGTGGTCATGTTCCAGTTCATTATTCTCCTCTCCAAAGGAAGCTGCAGGGAAGTAACTTTTTGTAGTAGCTTTTCTAGTTCTTGCGCTCAATAAAAAGTGTGTTGCTACAATAAACATCTGTTTTCAATCCGTTCTATACTTCATCATTCTTGCAGTAATTTTTATGTTCCTATGAAAATTGACTTAAAACTCTGAGGACATCTAAGCAGTTCTATTGGATTGTGAATGCGAAAGCAATAATGTCCTGTGGAACACCACTGACCGGTCCTTCGAGTTGTGAACTCCTCACGGGCAAGCAATTTTGATTTGGCCTTACCGAGGTGAGAGTTTGCTTGGACAAGGAACGCGGATGGCACAGGTTTCTGAGAGCGAGGGTGACCTGGTGTTATGTTGATGCCCTCTCTCATGCAATGCCGTAGCAGCAGGTGTTCCCTTTGGCCTGCTCTGCTCTGTCGAGGTTCGAGTCAGAAAGCGCGAGCAAGCGTCACAAGCGTGCTTGTGATGTGACGTTGCAGCCAATGAGCTTTGCTTCTACAGATGTCGCCAGCTTTTTTGCTCAATGGGCCATTTTACACTTTTTAATTAAAGTTTTTTGTACTGGTGTATAAACAGGCTTTGAACAGAATGCGGCATCCTTGCAGTCATGTTCTTGAAATGTGGCCTCAGTGGCTGTTGGCACGTTTTGGTGCCCGGACGGCCTAGCATTGTTCAAATGCAGGGGGCATGCGTGTGCTGCAGTGACCCCTGTTCTGACCATTCTGCAGGTAACGGGCCAGATCGGCTGGAGGCGCGAAGGCATCAAATATCGCCGCAACGAGCTGTTTCTGGATGTCCTGGAGTACGTAAACCTTCTTATGTCTCCCCAAGGCCAGGTGCTAAGCGCACACGTGGCAGGGAAGGTCGTAATGAAGTCTTACCTCTCGGGCATGCCCGAGTGCAAATTTGGCATCAATGACAAGATCACCATGGAGAGCAAGGGCAAGGTGTCCACACTCGACGACCCAACCCGCAGGTACGACAAGAGGGATCGCGTGCACGGTAAACTGTGGGCATTCTCTCTCTGGCACATGAAAGTGCACCTGCACATCTTGTGCTTCGAACGAGGTGTTCACCGACTGACTGAGTAGCACTTCATAGCACCGCTCAACAGTACACCAAGTGACTTATAGTAAATTGGCAAGGAGTGACTGACAGGCTGGTCGGGTGGCAGTCACAGAAAGAACAGTTCTACCTGAGATGTTCAGGCAGCACATAGCACTACACCAACTGTACACATATATTCTTTTGCTTCCTTTTTTTTACAGAGAAAACACAATAGTACCAAAGTACTATTGTGTTTACCACACATAGTACTACCACACATCTTTTGTACTTTGGTACCATAGTACCAAAGTACAAAAGTACCAATAGTGTGCGTGTGTGCTGCTTGTATCATCCCATCTGTTGGGGGCACTGTACTGTTAAGAAGTTCATCATAAAAAATTTTGGTGAACTCCATATTAGGCAAACCAGCTCAACACTTTTTTGTATGTGGTCCAATGGGCACCTGTGGGGAATCCTAGAATTCTGCTTCATGCACTTTGCTTTCAGTTGCACATGTACACAGACGTGGCAAATCCGACCACATCATTGTCTATTTTCTTCTGCTTGATAATCCCAAGTCAGCAGGAAGCAGTTGCAGGAAGCAAGAAGCAAGTCAGCAAGAAGCAAGAAGCAAGTCAGCAGGAAGCAAGGATGCTCATTGTTGCCATCCTCTGGGCTAGCCAGTAATATTGCTGTTTTTCATATTCCTCAATGCACAACAGAAGTATCTGAATACGATTGTGGAATCAAGGTACTATATCGGTCTAACTTCAGTGCAAATACAGTCACCAACCGTTTATTCGGACTTCAGAGATGGCGGAAATGTCCGAATGATCAAGTCTCCGAAAAAGCAGATTAAGAAAAAAGATATCCTTTATTTCCACACACTTTTTCAGGCTCGGCAGTACGCTTGAAGTTGTGAATGTGCCATTGCACGCTGTTCCGCTTACGCGCAGTCAGATAAGCCCGAACCTCGGAGAGGGTCCTACTGTCACTATAGGCAGCTGAAAGCACAGTCGCTGCTTGTACACGCTCCACATGCGACAGCAGCGTAGCACATGGTGTCATCTTTGGACTTGGGGTCGTCTGGCACTGCAGCAGAAACCTGACGAATGATCTCACCGCCGAGTTTTGCACATGTCAGTACAGCAGTGTCAGCACCTGTGAATCTCAAATGAGACGGTGTCCGCAATCGCAATGCAAGCACTGCATAGGTCTCGGCAGAACATTTTCGGCATCAGTAAGAAGCACACCGGAAGGCGGCAAATCCTAGGCCTCCTGTCACCCGCTTGCTTGCATTCCCCTGTGCAATCTGTACTGTCGGCGCCATTAGACACTTCACGCGATGTTTCCATATGCTGCATTGGATCACCGCAACCTCGACACAGCACACAAAACAAACTTCACCACGCCATCATACAGACACCAGTCGCACAAATGAAAAACGTGCCCTACTCGCAGCGTCGTGCACGAAGAAACAAATTGGCTGCTGGATTGTCTTGACATGGCTTACTAAGCTGAGACCGGAATTGCTGTAGCCACGAACCAGGCAGAAACAATGATGAGCTAGGATTTGCAGTAGCGCCACTTCGTGGGGCAGCACGGAGCCTCCGTTCAAAACAAAAATGGCGAACCATATACCAGTCACAGTTGGTGCGTGGTGCTCTCGATAGAGTTGGCTTAAGGAATGTCCAAAAAATCCGACGAGAGGTTGCAAGGTGTCCGAACTTTCGGCAGTTGTTATACATTATGGTCTATGGGGAGAATAGCGGTACCGCGATGCAGACCAAATAATCAAGCAGGTCCGAATTTTTCGAGTCTGAAAAGTCAGTCGGTGACCGTATATGTGCCGAGATGTGGACGTTTACGTGTGTGTGTGCTTAAATAGCACTGTCTTTGATTGTAAAGCATAAAATATAGTAGATATTTACCTAAATGCAATAACCGTATTTACTAAAATGTACCACGAGGGTCCATTTATCGAAATGAAAAAATTAAACCACGAATGTAACCAGAGTTGAATGGAAAAAGAAATGTTACCTTTATTCAAGGAATCGATTCGGAGAAGAGCTCCCTTATCATTGTTGTCCAAGGAGGAGGCAAAGCTTTTCTTGGGCAGTATTCTCGAGTGATTACTTTCAGAGGTAGTTTCATTTCGTGAAATTTCGCGTAAATCGGCACCAAAGGCGTCCCTGACAAGTGTTGCTGCTAGTAGACTTGCGGGAGTAGTAATATTTTACTTCGAGGTGAATAGTCCTTGGGGTCGAATACTTTCAAAGCGAGTTCAAGTAGTTGTCAGATGTCCGAAGAACAAAACTGAACAGTTTAAGGTTGTTATATGGAAAAATTCTTTATTTCTGAGGTTACAACATACAAAGGCATCAGAGAATCCTGTGATACCATATCTTAACCAGTAAAAAAATTTTCTATATATAGACTAATTGTAGAAGGTGCTCCATTTCACAGATAACCTACAACACATGCATAAAACATCACAGAAAATCATTTGGTAACATATTTCAAGTAAGAAAATAATGGCATAAGGATGAGAAGCTCCACGTTTAGTGAAGACACTCCGTTCTACTAGTTACAAGGATACAACACAGAAAAATAAAATCTGATAAAATGACAGCTCTGCATGCAAGTAAAGGGTGTTCCTTTCTACAGTTAATAAAATGAAAGTCAAAAATTATCATGCAGAAAAACTAGTTGCTCCACATGCTGGGGAAGTAGGTGCTCCCTTCAGCTGGTAACAATGGCACCCGCTGTCGAAAATAACCTTTCACTTGTTTGGGTTGCTGGCACTGATAGGTACATGCGGGCTACCCTTACAAGGGACGTGTGAAGATGGCTGCCTTTGCTCTTCCACCATTCGAGCGGGTCCTCACAGCGAGGAAGGAGGGTAGCTCTCGGGTAGCTCTCAATGTCATCTTTGATGGAAGGACCAGACTTCATACCACCAAGTGTTGGTTCATAGCACCGTCTGGTGCAAAGCTTGCAAAGACCCCCCACACAGAAGCACACACAGAAGCATCTGGGGAGCTAGCTAAACCTGTACCACTCTCACTTGATGTTTCACAGCATACAACTGGCAGTGTTTCCTCTGCTGCTATGGTGAGAACAGCGCAGGCCCACTTCTCTGCCCTTTCCGTATAGCAAGCATCCTTAAATCTTGGGTCCAGCAATATCGCTATGGCTGTATCCTCTGATGTCTTGACACCAGGAAACCTTGCCTTGATGCTGCGTGCCAGACTCGAAGCACTTGCTGTCGGCTCATCGCATTGAGCTGCGTGTCGAGCAGGTACAACGCCAGTGCACTCCAGCAATGGAATAACTTGGGACAACGTAGGATATTTGTCCCCAGATAGCTCTGTTGTGGCTTGAGCCAGTGGATAGAGTACCTTCACAGCGGCAGTCATCAGCTTCCATTCAGCTGCAGTGGGGTTATCAACCCCAACACACTCCGAAAGCTCCACGGTGATCGGTTTGCGAAGCTTCAGCAGCCTAGTCATCATCTGATGCGCGCTATTCCAACATGTTGGAACACCTTGCACCACTACCAGGGCATTGAGCTGCGTTTCCCTTTGTACTTCCATAAGGCGTGCCCAAGCCTTTGAGCTTCTCTTATAGCGGCCGATAGCCCTGGCCTTCATGCACAGTTGGGGAAAATCCAGGTACAGTTTCGTCCAGTGCTGTGTAGAGTGCGTGAGCGGCCGGCTTTGCTCTGCAGGGCGACACCTGGTGGCAGTTGCTAGGTCCGAGATAGTGTGCCCAGGAGCATGCGTGGCCTAACAAACATGCAGGACCTGCAGAACTGCTTTTGACAAGTGACGATGTTGAAAATTGCTTTTGTTTACTTTAATCTGCCTCGGTCTTAGGGCGCTTGCGGCACGGCGAATGTCAGAAGGAAGTGTGTGGACTGATAACGTGCACCGGTCCTTTCGCAACAAATGAACTGCGCTCCCGGACTGTTTGAGATAACAAAGGCACTTACGAACACGACTGCTGGTTAAATGCAACATGTGCAAGTGTGCACGTTTATTAGGCCGCGTATGCTCCTAGGCACGCTATCTCGGGTCCAGCTACCTGCACCAGGGGTCGTCCCGCAGAGCAAAGCCGGCCGTTCACGCGCTCTACACAGCAGTGGACGGCACTGTACATCCCGCTTCACATCACTCACGCAGAAGTGCGGCGTGTACCTGAAACATATTATGCCCATCCAAGGCGACTGAGTAATTGCAGCAGTGAAATTTCTCCCATTATGTGTAACAACGTACACTGGCCCAGTACCTGGATTGGTAAATGCCCACGCCTCCATCCCGCTTTTCAGGAAGAGCACCAAGTTTCCGACTGTGTGAGCGTCTGCCATTTCTGTACATGCAAGTGCATGCACATGCAGTTGAAATGAGCTGTCGATGGCGTGGCATGCTACCGACAAGTAGCTTTCATTAGCATGCGATGTCCAACCGTCCCTCGTTATTGAAAGTGCCGCTACTCCACTGTCAATCACCGCCTAAAGGGTGCTTATCAAGTTTTATTTCTTCGAAGCGTAGAGCTCCGGAATTATTGCTTTGGAAAACGTTGTTTGAGGCGGCACAACATACTTGGGAATAGCAGTGTTCATAATGGCCACAAAGCCCGGCTCCTCAACAACACTGTAAGAATGCATCCTGTGCACTATAAATCCGGCAATAGCCCTTGTTATTTCCTGTGCTTCTGGGGCCTATTTTTCAGCTTCGGCTTGAAACGGTTGGCTATTAAAGGCTGTTGCATGTCAGGCTTAGCGACACCAGTAGACTTCACGCTTTTTCGCACACAACATTCTTTTTCATATGCCACGAATACATTCGGGTGCCTCTTTAAATGCGTTGCCAGAGTCGTCGCCATTTATTTGGCGTCGTCAGAATAGCATGGCATTTGAGACACTGAGCTTCCTGGCCTGGCAGGACCTTCACAAAAAAGTTCCATATCGGTTTGGCACTCCTGGACGCATTGCCCATGTCACTTGCTGGAGTGAAACAACTGATGCGCACTGAAGTTCGAGCCTGCAATGCGATCAACACCTTCTCACTGCACACGTACCACACAGTAAGCAAACAATGAAACGGGAGCCTTGACTACCTTGACAAACGTGCGTGCGCGATGGCTACGACAACGCTCTGAAGCTTGTCTTGGCTCCACATGTAGTACATTTGTAGGCCTGATGTCAATGGCACTGGGGCTTTTGCCCAACGAAACCGAAACTGCTGATAGTACTGAAACTGCAGTTTTGATATTCGTTCACCCCGAATACTTCGAAATATCAAATTTTAAGTTCTGGTTGAAGCGAATTCGAACACTAATATTCGTTCGAATATTCGAAGCGCTCAAATATTCGTACAAGGCTAGTTTCTGGTACTGTGCTTAGCTCGCTCTCAGTATACAACTGACAGTCATATACTTTGAGGGGTTCGGTGCCTGGACGAGCAGTCTCGCGAAAGTGATACTGTTACCTGAGTGATACTATTACCCAAGAATCAAGTTACCCGCGTTGTCAAGCTCGTTTCACATTAAGTACTTCTTAAAGGATCACTCAACCATTTTATTCGGAAACAGTGCCCGACCACTATGAGGTCCACAGAGCTCTTCCAAGTAAACTGGCCTTGCATTTAAGGAGGGCCTCCTGCTAGTCTTGCCATCCATAAACGCTTATTGTTGTTGAGTTGCTTGGCTGTGGCAGTTTTGCAGTTCCTCTGCCACCAAAATTGCTTGGCTCTCGAAGCGGGCATCATACCAAACATACTCTGTCACTGTAACATTGCGAATGAAGTCGAAGTGCAAAAGGCCGCAGGCTACATGGGCACCGTAACAGCAACATTAGCCACAAGCACAGAGAAAATGGCGTGGATTCCAACAAGAAAGGTTTACTTCTGTAGACTTCTCTGTGGATTGAATCGAGGTGTAAAGGTACAGGTTGCCAACATAATGCCAAATACCGCAGGATTTAGAATCTGTTTTAATGTTGTCATTTTTGCCATTGTTCGAATTGTAACGTGAGGGTTGAGTTCAAGCAACTGGTAATGTAATACCCCGCAAGGGGTCTTTAAGGTAATGAAATGAAATGAAAATCATGACTCTTGTTACAATAAAGTAAATACAGTACTATTACTCCCTGTATGTCTGTTGCTTAGGCAATTTTGCACATCACCATGTTGTATGTTAATATGTAGGAACATATGCAGATTGGGTGAGAGAACAAACACGAGTTAATGACATCTTAGTTGAAATCAAGAAAAATAAATGGGCATGGGCAGGACATGTAATGAGGAGGGAAGATAACCAATGGTCATTAAGGGTTACGGACTGGATTCCAAGGGAAAGGAAGCATAGCAGGGGTGGCAGAAAGTTAGGTGGGCGGATGAGATTAAGAAGTTTTCAGTGACAACATGGTCACAAATAGTACATGACCGGGGTAGTTGGAGAAGTATGGGAGAGGCCTTTGCCCTGCAGTGGGCGTAACCAGGCTGGTGATGATGATGATGTAGGAACACGCAAGACCAATACAGGTGCAGGGCCACCTAGTGCTTTTCAACTGCAGCATTGCGATTTCCTAGACTAAACAGCCTTCAGTAATGCCCTAACTGTGGATCTGTGTTGCGCATGGTAAAAAAATTTGACCTGCAGTACATGGATTGTGTTCAGTTATTTACTGTATGTCATGCATTCTCCTCCTCTGCAGCACAGGGAAGACATCAATAGCGATAGATGACTGCCAGTTCCACCAGTGCGTGAAACTGAGCAAATTTGAGAGCGAACACAGCATCAGCTTCATTCCTCCGGACGGGGAGTTCGAACTCATGAGGTAAGTGGACACCAAAAAGTGGCTACTGTTTGGTTGACTACGAACGCTTATGTATATTTAAAACTGCAAAAGGCTTTGTGGTCAGAGAACAGAAGAGTTCACCTTTCTTGTCTGCACCGTTTAACTCTCATACTTGCACTAGCCAGCATATTCTTGCATCTTTTTTTTCAGTACTTACAAGTAGCATCATGCTGGATTGAAAACTGCATCCCACATGCTTCATGCCATTTGCAATAGTGCTGTGAGCAGGGGTTAGACATGCTCATTTGCATACCCCTACCACACACATTCAAATACTTGTGTGGGTTGTTCCCATTTTCCTTAACTTAGCTGTGGATGCTGAGTGTGGAACTTGGTTGCACCGTAAGTGCCGGGTGACTTTCATGCTCGGGTCACATTTGAATCTTAGTGTAGTGAATGCAGATACACAGTAAAACGTTAATTCTACCCTCTTTAATTCTGATAATTCGGGCTTGTCCTCTGGTCTCGGCAGTCTTGTGCATTATTTGATGTAATCAAACTTTCGTTTGGACAATTCTCGGAGCTCGGCGAGCGCTGCAAATGTGTGATGCAAAAGAGCAAGAACAGCACTAATGTGCAACTAAGAAACGAAGCAGCGAAGTCTGCATTGCCAGGCAGCAATGGAAATGGTATGGGAATTTCAGCAATGCCAGAACACTTCGTGTTTGTGTATTTAAAGCCTGTATTCTTGCATTTACTACCATGCAAAGCACCATGTTGGCCACGTGCCTTCATAACTGCGTAGTCGCCATCCAAGGTCATGTCAATAGGTACCGTGGTTTCGTCCACAAGGATTGCGGCAAACTGCATACTGTCTTGTTTCGACACGGCATGTGTGTGGGCCGCGTGCCTTCATAACTGCGTAGTCATCACCCATTATCTCGTTCATAGCAACTGCAGTTGCAGCATCCGCAGTTGCAGTAAACAGTAGTTTCATTTTGACTTGGTGCATTCGTCAGCCGTGTGCCTTCAGAACTACAAGGTCGCTATCAGTGATTGCTTCTATAGTGGTTGTGGCAAACAGTACAGTGAATGCTCGTTAATTCACAACTCGTTAATCCGAAAGTTCAGATAATTTGAAGTAGCCGCACTGGTCCGTCCAGCAATGTATTGAAAGCAATATGTAACACATCCCGCTAATTCACACTGAAATCTGCACAGTCACCGATAATTCAAACTCCACACCATCGTGGATAAGGAGAGTGCTAGTGCGTGAGAGCATGTTGAGAGAGAGAGAAAGAGAACAACTTTAGTGAAAATGCCTGCAGAGTCTGTTAGGCTCCCTCCACGCAAGGACAAGCTTTTACCGCGACGCGGCCACTATGTCAGTCTCGTGTATTGTGCTCCTCGAGGTCTTGGTTCCTCGCTACTTCCGCGGATCCGAGAGGGCTGCCGCCCCCTTCCTGGGGGTGCTGCCCCCCTTCTCAGTTTCGCGAGGTCGCTGCCTCTCTAGAGCTGCAGAGACCTGCTGGACAGCCTTGAGTTGTGTATCTTGGTCATAGCTCCTTGTTGCAGCCTCTAGCTGCGGCGGGATCCTCATCTTCTCGCTGGCTTCTCCTGGATTTATACTACAGTCCCAAAGGATGTGAGCCGCGGTGGCTCTCTCCTTGGTGAACAGTCTACACACGTCACTCGCGTACATGCTCGGACACACGTGCTTAGGTAGCGCCGGGGTGAGCAGGGACCCAGTCTGTAATTGCCTGTATAACACTGCCTCCTTCCGGGTAAGCCCCGGGTGAGGTGGCGGCATAGTCTGTCTGTTAAGTCTGTACCACTTCACTATTTCGTTGAAAGTGGTCATCTTGTCCTTGGCACTGCACCGCAACCAACACTCCGAGTCGGCTGTGCTTGCAGCTGCGCGGTTGGTTAGTCCTCGCGCAGCTGAGTTGGCAGTCTCGTTGTGGTTCACGTTCCCGCGTTCCGACACGTCACTGCTCATGTGGGCCGGAAACCACTTGATCACCACAACGCTTTTGCGTCCGATGTCTTCGGCCTTGCACAGTATGCGCGCAGCCTCACTACATACCCTACCCTTGGCATAGTTCTTTACTGCCGTTCTAGAGTCGCACAACACTGTAGTGCATCCGGGGTCGGAGACGGCCAAGGCGATGGCCACCTCCTCCGCCCGGTGCGCCTCTCGAGTCCGGACGCTCGCCGCGGTCTTCGTTGCACCCGTCAATGCCCCGACAGCCACCACCGTGTATGCGTTGCTGCTCCCTCGATACTCCACCGTGTCCACGTAGATGGCGCCTTCTTCTCTGGCGTGGAGGTCTACGAGAGCCCTGGCCCTCGCCAACCTTTGCTCCTTGTTGTGCTCGGGGTTCACGTTCCTCGGGATCGGGCAAACCCTGAGCTTTCTGTTGATGCTATCCGGTATAGGTACGTCTTTCTGCTGCTCGCCTTCCCTCGGCTCGAGGCCAAGGTCCCGCAGTATTTTTCTTCCTGTTCTCGTTTCAGAGAGACGCTCGAGTTGCGCCGTTCTCTGTGCTTCGGCTATCTCGTCCAGCGTGTTGTGGACTCCCAGTGCCATGAATTTTTCGGTGCTCGTGCTCCCGAGGAGGCAGAGTGCCGCCTTATACGCCTTGCGTATGGTGGCGTCTATCTTGTTATATTCGCTCGGCCTCCATTTGTGGAAGGCGGCCACCTACGTTATGTGGCTAACTGCGAAGGATTGAACAAGCCTAGTCAGGCTCTCCTCCTTCGTCCCTGCTCTTCTGTTGGACACCCTCTTGATGAGTCTCATTGCCGCGGCCGCTTTGCCCACGAGCTTGTTGACCGTTTCATCGTTGACTCGGTTTCGCTGGATGAGCAGCCCGAGCACTCGAATCTTCTCGACCTCCGGTATTACTTTTCCTCCCACTGTCTTGACCGTGATCTTGAGCCGCTTGTACTTGACTTCCATATTCTTTCTTTTCCTGCCCGCTCCTGTCGGTGGAATCACCAGCAGTTCTGACTTGGCCGGAGAGCAAACGAGTCCAGATCCACCCAGCTGCTCCTCGATGACATTGACCGCTTCTTGCAGCATTGTCTAGATATGCCTGTCGCTTCCTCCCGGTACCCATAGTGTAACGCCGTAGGTGTAGATGGTGTGCCGGACTCCCGCTACTCTTTCTAGCCGGTTGGCCAGCCCGATCATCACGAGGTTGAAGAGAAGCGGGGAGATCACCGAGCCCTGCAGAGTTCCGACGCTGCCCAGCTTCTTCTCTTCGAGCTGCAGGTCTCCCGCGCAGATTTCGGTGGCCCGTTCAGTCAGGAAGTCTTTGATGTACTGGTATGTTTAGTCTGGATACTTGGGCCAGGATAGCCGAGTGCCTCACTTTATCGAAGGCGCTCTGCAAGTCCAGCCCGAGTATGGCTCTGTTGTCCTTGGTGCCCGTCGTATCGTCAATGATCTCGTTCTTCAGTAAGATCATGGCATCTTGCGTCCCGAGCTTCTTCCGAAACCCTATGATGGAATTTGGGTAAAGCTCCGATTCTTCCAAGTAACGCTGCCACCTGTTCATGAGAATGTGCTCGAGGACCTTTCCCACGCACGAAGTGAGCGAGATCGGCCTGAGGTTCTCTATGTTGAGCGGCTTGCCAGGCTTGGGGATGAGGATGTTGGTGACGCTGGCATCGCCGCACTGGCTGCGTGGCTTTACTTTTCCATCTGCGGCCCTTTGTTTATGCCTGCCTGGAGAGACGTGCCTGGCCAGGCATGGCCAGCGCCTCTGTTGCAGGTCACTTCTCTCCCGTGAGGTTCCGTACAAAGTTCAAGGGTGATAAATCGTTGCCATGCACCGTATGCTATATGTGCGAGCAAAAACGTGCGAGGTTGAACCGGCGTTCGCGGCTCAATCTTGCGTGTGCGAGCGAGGAAAGTGGGGCAGATGCACGCCCTCTCTTGCGGCACGTGTGGCACGGGGGCGAGGCGGAGAGAGGGGGTCATTCTGTCCGGTGGCTGCTGCTTACAACGTGGCCATGCGGGTGTCATCTCTTGAAAGTGATCTGCGACATGGCCAGAGTGCGTGCCCATGTGGGCTTCATCTTCAAAGCCATCTGCGATGTTTGCAGAGTGCACGTAATGCTGATAGCTTCGTATACAATATGCTTTCTACGTTTCATTCGCGTCAAAGGGACAGATGCACAGAGGTCGATTCGATCGCTGCTACTGCCGCGATTCCTCACTCCTGCGTTTTTCAGCTAATTTCCGTGTTCATTGAGAGAGATGTGTTCATGTTTACCTGTGCGCGCGTGATGCCGTACTTGCTAATTTAGTTAGTATGCAAATGTTTACTACAAGTTTATACGGCCAATAAAACTACTATCCTTACTTCATATAGCTATCTACTAATTTGCTATCACAATCAATGCTTCGCTTTTCGGTCGAAACTGCGACATTTTTTTTCTCCGCACCTGTCGGCACGACGAATGCGCGGATGAGCAAGAGCCATGTCGACGTCGGGCATGTCGGACCGCGTTGGCTGCATCCGGTTACGTTGGCTGCTCCAGTGCTTCGAAGTATAGACGTCATTGTTCACGCCAACATGATTTAGCTTGTGTGCACGCATGCACACGCCATGTCAGACTATATACGCACCTTAACCATGCCATTGTTTTTTCTGACTTTCATTAGTTTGAATTTTGTATTTCAAATTTTTGTAGCATCCCCACGGAATTCGAATTAACTAGCTTTTACTGTACTTTAAGTTTGACTCGGTGCAAAGCTGTTTAGGATGAACAGCACCAGTTACATCGCAATAGACGGGATGATTTGTTGGCGACTAACTCACTGGGGGAAAAAAATTAATCAATGTGTGTGCGGTAGGGAAAACATTTTGGGTGAAGACGTGTGCCGCTGCGAGTGCTAATCAGTGATGCAAATTGCAGCTTTCGCACTTTCTTTGTGGAAAATAAACAGGATTTGCCGATTCAATGGGCCGATACGTGTGTTAGTGTAGTAAGCATTTGTTTGTTTTCTTGATAGCCTTGTTGCGAATTTGAGGTGGTCCCATAGCGCTCGTCACCCATTTTGTGACAGAGTATTGGTAGCGAAAACTCCAAGTCAGGCGTTGGTGACATTAACAAAAAGGACTTTATACACTACAGTCGAACCCGACTACATCGAACCCGTTTACATCGAATTATTCTGTATATCGAACAATTTCTGGTCACGGTATAGTTACAATGAGTATATATAGCAAAAATTACGCTTACCTCGAACAAATATTGCAGTGACTCCCGATATATCGAACCGTCAAGCGGCGGAAAAGTGCCCGCAGAAGTTGGCTTTCCCTCGTGGTAGCGGGGAAACCCGGCGGCGCGGCTCCATCCAACCGCTCTCCCTACTGTGACCGCGCTGCCTCGGGCTGTTCGGGCGAGCCGTCGACACTCCCGCTGTCGCGCATAGTGGAGTCTATTAGGCCAAATCCTCCCTCTTTCTCTCTCTCTCTCATCTTTCACTTCCCACTCTCTCTCCCCTGACGACGCTTCGCCGTGTTCCCTCACGGGTTGCAGAATCAAGCGTCCTTCCTTTCTTTAGATCACTATCTATCGACACTCCCCAGCAAAAAAATGATCCTGGCCCGCCTACAGCGCTTGCTCAAGACAGCCAATCAGAGGCTCTTGTGCTCTCTTCGTGCAAGATGGCGAAAGTGCGAGTTGTCAGGCTGGTTTTCTTGTTAATCGTGTTTGCGCCTTGTGGGACTTCTCCCGCAGTGTTGCCGTGATGAAGCGGAATTCGCCTTTCGTCGTGAAGCTCGAAATCATAAATCGCATCGAACGGGATGAGAAGTTGGACGGCCCCGCAGCGTGCAAGATTCCGAGGAGCCCTCTTGGCACGGTTAGGGCTAAAGTGACCCGACTCGCAACCCGGTGCCCGTGGCGCCCGACGCGTACGCACGGCCGTGTACAAGGGGTTCTTCATACGTGCCGGTTTCCGCGTGCTCGGTGATGACTGTAAATTCTGATGAATGCGACAAAGCCGTTGCCGGTGTTGCCGAAGTTTGGAGCGAGCTGTCAAAATTTCCTGGACATTTGAATCAACGGCGGACGAGTTTGTCAGTGCAGATGATGGTGTCGCGACCACGGGAGAGCCCGGAAACGAAGACTACATCGCCGACATCGTACCGAGCACAAATGAAAGTAGGCACGTTGAGGAAAGCAACTACGGTCCTTTGCCCACATCCTCCGAAGTGATTGGTGCACTCGCATTAGTCCGGTGCTTCTGCGCGAATGCGGAAGGTTGCGGCCTCAGCTGCTCCGACTCGGACAACGTGGGGAAGTGCGTGCGTCGCAGGCAGCGAAATTGCCCGAGCGGAAGAAAATGCAGGACTAATTTATGCGAAACTAAGCTAGTTTCTTGAATAAAGTGATTTTATAAATGGTATGTGCTTTTATGACATCCAATTATTCAGCAGGCTTATATCGAATTATGCTCTATATCGAACTGATGGGCGTTTTTTTGCAAGTTCGATATAGCCGGGTTTGACTGTATGTACAGGTCATTATACAGGACAAGATCGGATCAGCACGGGGGCCGAGAGCTAACAGCAAATGCGACTGTTCCCGCACGGCAACGTCCGGTGAGACTCCAACGCATGACACATCTCACTCCACTCGAGATTGGCACTCGGCTCACAGTGGTTCGGGGGATCCGGTTCTCCCAGCGGCGGCGGCGGGTTTTATAAAGCCCCGAGAAACGATTGTCACTCAAACAACCCAATACAAAGCCAGCACTCGACGGTCGTCTGAGAGGTCCAACCAGCGACCGCGCTAGCCATCCGCTTCAAATTTGCCACGTGCGGTGACCTCCAGGGGAAAGGAAATACGGCGCCGGGCTGTCTAGCACTTTGTTGCACGTTTGGACATGTCGCTCGCCGATGCTCCTCCTCAGAACGCTGCTGCCTGGCAGCGCAGCATCTTGACTTGTCAAGGGAGCGTTAGGGCGCTGTGCCTTTCGGCGCAGCCCCGCGTTTGTCCAAAGGGCGTTCGCAGGATAATTTCTGCATCTTGTAGTTTCAGAATCCGGGCTGGTTGTACTGGCATAACAGCATCCCCACCATCAGATAAGGCGCTGGGAAGACGAGCTGCCTCCACGTGGCTCGGATGCCAGGCGCACACGTTCGTCAGGCTCGTCAAGGTTCACGTCCAGTGTCAGGACGCCAGGTAACTTCACGTGCCCAGGTCCCACTCGCCAGGACAGCTCTGTTCACAGCGTTGTCACCAAGGCACCTTGACCAGCTCCGCTCTAGTCGTTCTGCAGCTTGCAAAACCGACCGGCAAAAGGCAACACCCAAGTGCCCTCTGTCTCCTGTCAAGCACCAGACAAGGCCATAATCCAAATTAACCTAACTAAATTGCTATCTCCCTTTTTGCTCCTGTTGCAACAAGAGGCAGGTGTACAATCTGGTACACAAGGCTCAAACAACCATTTTTCAAATTAACAGCACACCAAAATATCAGGAACAATTAATAATCAGCAATACTAATGTAAATTAGAATGGTCCCCTTGAAATCACTTAGACCGAAGACATACTACTGAGGAAGCAAATGAAGTCCTTAAATTTTTTTTTTTCGGTGATATTTTCGAGGAATCAGAAGCTGCTCATATTTGCGACCCTGCTTATCCGTGTAGCGGCGGTACAATAAGCAAGATTCCTCGTAAAATGAAACCCTTTTTTTTCACTCCCCGTTTGACTCTCTTCCTCAGATCGGCTATTGAACAGTCTTCTCGTCACCCGTTTTGTGAAAGAACGTTGGTAGCAAAGACTACGAGTCAGGCGTCGGTGAGATTAACAAAAGGGACTTTATACACTATATACAGGTCATTATACAGGAGAAGATCGGATCAGCACGGGGAGCTAACAGCAAACACAACTGTTCCCGCACAGCGACGTCCAGCGAGGCTCCAACGCGTGACACATCTCACTCCACTCGAGAGCGGCACTCGGCTCATGGTAGTTCAGTGAAACCGGTTCTCCCGGTGGTGGCGGCGGGGCTTATAAAGCCCCGAGAAACGATTGTCACTCAAACGGCCCAATACAAAGCCAGCATTCGACGGTCATCCGAGAGGTCCAACCAGCGACCGCGCTGGCCACCCGCTTCAAATTTGATGCGCACGGTGACCTCCAGGGGAAAGGAAATATGGCGCCGGGCTATCTAGCACTTTGTTGCACGTTTGGGCATGTTGCTCACCGATGCTCCTCCTCAGGACAACGCTGCCTGGCAGCGCAGCATCTTGACTTGTCAAGGGAGTGTTAGGGCGCTGTACCTTTCGGCGCAGCCCCGTGTTTGTCCAAAGGGCGTTCGCAGGATAATTTCTGCATCTTGTAGATTCGGAATGAGGGCTAGTTGTATTCAGAATCCGGGCTGGTTGTAATGGCACAACAGCCTCGATAATTTGGCATTCAGTTAACTCTGACACTTTCTTTGGACCCATGAAATCCAAATTAAGTCTTGCTGTACAAATGAAGTTAATCTAAAGTGATCGTCACCAGTGTCAGCGTGTAAAGAGTTTTTTGCAAAAACTCTTTACAAAGATATTTCTTTGTCGGATGTGACTTCATTGTAATAAGCTTTGACTGCAGTAATGCTTATACAGGTGACTTCTGTTAATTCAGCCCTAATGGGACTGACGAAATAGGTCAAATTATCCAGTGAGTTGAGTTAAAACAGGCAGAAAAAGCACCAAAACACATCACCGATTCATGTGGCAGTATTTGTCAGAATTGTAACACGTCTGTGAATTGAACGGACACCCATTTTTTACCAGTTCCAAGTAGAAAGGAAGATAAACGAACTGGTCAGGTGATGCACATTCGCCCTCACACCTGCTCCCGGAGTGCATGAAACATGTCAAGGAGTCCTCAAGTGTGCTCTCTTGACGTGGATAAAACGAACGGGAAAAATTTCACTGGAGCTCATAAATGAAAGTCAAATGTGCACCCAATTGTTTTAGCAGAAAAAGCATAGCATGCCTCCGATTGCGGCAATAATAAAGGTGCAACTGGTGAACCTTACCTTCACAGAATGGAAATTAATTTACTTTAATGTCCACCGTTATCCTTCTCACAAAGCACTTCATCGATGTCTATAAAAAGCCATGTGTAATTCTCTGTACAGTTCATAGCACGTTTTATATTCTGCATTTGTCAAACAGCTTTGCAAGAACCGCAACCGGGATGGTTGCCCACGACTAGACTAACCATTTAGCTACCTTGGCCTGCAAAGCATGCAATTACTCGGCATGCCAAGAATGGGCAATGTGACTTGCTATACCTAACATGACATGTAAAATAACCTATCATTTGAATGTGCTTTTGTAATCGGACTGAAAGTAGTGCGTCATCATGCTATGTGAGAACTCATCTTGTTGCCATCTATTTATTTTTATTTATCTAAAGATACCTTACAGGCCCCTAGTGGCATTGTGTAAAGGGCCGAGTACACTCAAAGATTATACAAGAATTATAATACATGTGTGAATACATATAAAACATAGTGTAAAAATGCGCTAATATGCAGTAATGTGGTGTTAAAAATTGTACAAACGACAAACCGAATGATTTTGAATGCAAGAGGTCAGTGAACAAGAAATTTTCACAAAGTAAAATATAACCAATAGAATTAGAGTGAGCGGGACAATATTTGGCTTTAATAAAACCGTATTTAAAGGGACACTAAAGGTTACCAGAAAGTCAAGTTAAAGTGATAAAGCAATACTCTAGAAAATCTAAGGCATCAATATAATCGCGAACAGAGCTTTAGTTACAGAGAAATTGAGGCAAATGCATGACACAATTTGAGTCCCCCCAGCGACATTCCGGTACTAGCCCGATGACGAAAGCACTCCTCATCATAATTTATGCCACTAGTACTCAACTACTCGTATTAAAAAGATCATTTCATTAGATTATAAGACTGAAGAAAATGCTACTTGTCTACTTCTATTCAATTCTAAGAAAAAATAACATTTTGACGTTACCCTTGAGTAGTATAAGTGATCGAAAGGTTTCGTTTTCGCTCGACTCTGCGCGCTCGACTTTGCGCCGCGGGCGCTTTGGAGTTTCAGTTGTTCCTTTATCGCGTCGTGCTGTGGTCGTCCTGCTGGCTCGCGAAACTTGCATTTGGAACAAGCAGCGAGAATTCCACGTCCATGTGATGTCGTGGGATGCGCGAACGGTTCGCGGAACTTGGCCAAGGGCAGTTGCAGCGGCGAATCCGACGTTACTTATCACTGTGTGCCAATGAGTGAACCACTACGTTCGAAGTGCTGTACCTCTGCCACAGTGCGCTGGCAAAGAGCCGGAAAATCACGTAGTGTGTTCGCTGCGCGTTCGTCCAGAAGATTACGAGCTCAACGCTGACTTACTGAAGTCGCGTGAAGTGCCTTTCAAAGCAGGCCGTCATCATAGTAGTACGCAACGACACCGGCAGCGCGAGCCCTCGACAGCAGGTCACGTTCATCAGTGCTTAAATCGCTGAACTCGAGCCCAGCATCGCGAGCTAATGTGTTGTCGTTAGGGTCATCCATTGCAACGAGCGTCGAAGTTGGCGTCATAAAATAAAGAACCAGCTTATCGTCGTGCGCTTTCCCTTCCGCTAGCCACCATAGTTCCGCTTTCGCGCTGCTGTCAGCTCCGTCTTGGCTCTTTCTGGCCGCGCGTTTGCGTTTTGTGCAGAAAAGCCATAGCGCAGTCTGCGGGAGCCGTTTTACTCACCGACGGCGCAACGTCACTATGAGACCATGACGTCAATACTCCTCGATCGGAGGGCGGGTGATTGGAACTGCGCTAGAGGTACGCAGATGCTTCAGAACTTATTTTCTCTTAAAATAAGTCTCTTCTTCGCACGAAACAAGCGTTTCAAGGTTTCTGGGATGGTACTTCAACAGTCCACGTTGACTTAATATTAACCTTTAGTGTCCCTTTAAGGGGTAGTAGCATAATAATAATGGGAAACTCAAGAAAAAATAACACGTTATGTTATGTAGAGTTTGAAAAATGCATTGCTAGAAGATGCCAGAATTTTTCCTGGTCACTCTCATAAGCAATGTTAGTAAAATTGTTCCAAAGGCGAATGGTTCTTGGAAGAGCGGAGTAGTTAAATGAATTAGTCTTTCCATAGATGTGCATGAAATTGAACTGCTTGTACAGCCAATGTGACCTGTAATGAGGAGTTTCAAGAGGCAAAACTGATAGTGCTGTATTATGGACATATTTATGAAATAATGATAGCAGGGCGATATCATGATCATGTAAGGGTTTTAATGAGAGGTCGAGTTTAATTTGTGTTATGCTTTTGTTATAGTCGTAACATGAAATAAAACGCGCAGCCCTATTCTGGATAGATTCGAGTTTTTTGATCAAGTATTTCTGATTGGGAGACCAGACGGATGTGGCGTATTCAAGCTGAGGTTGAACGTCGATGGTCGCCATCTTGCCATGGTGATGGTGCTGGCTAGGCTGACTGTGATGGTAGGCTGTTGAAAACGCTGTGAACATGATTGAGGTTTTGTATTTGTATGGGATTGCACCACCCGAGCAACTTCTGGATTAATTTTCCTGGAATAAGATGTGCACATTAGAATCGAGTAAATACTGCATTAATTTGTTGAGCTACCGTTGCTTTAATATATTGTCACGTGGTAGTGACGATGAAGAGGGTAGCAAAACTGATTAACGAAACTAGTGTTTTATTGGATGAACTTGTGCCCTCAAAAGCAGGCTACACTCAAAGAACGATAGCGGCGAATACACTCGGTGATCGTCGAAAATCTGATCAGCGGGTCGAAAATCTGATCAGTGGGTCAAGCGCGTCGGCTTTTATACATCAATCGTGAAATGTTCCAGAGTAATCGCTAGGACCCGCGTGCCTTCCACAAAGTTCTACATTGTTCGTGTCGTGCACACATGCAATCGGATTACACATCGGGATCGGGATGGAACCATCAGTAACATTCCAGAAACTTCCTATACATGCAGGTGCGTCCTGCGCTGTGCGATAACATATTTAGCCAGTGAAACGCGTCGCCCGATAAAGACAAGTACACGTGTCAATACCCCCCTCTTAACCCTTTGAAGGTTTTTGCCGTACATGTACGGCAGCGGTTTTCTGTCCCGCAAGGTCTTTGCCGTACGGGTACTGTTCTGCCCTCCGTTAGAAATTTCGCGCCATTATGACTATGCATGCTAACGGGGAGGTGCTGCCACCTCTTAGCACTTACAAGATGCGTTTGAAATTGGTGATACCTTCTTGGGGAGATAAACAGAACTGATTGCTAGCTTCAGCGCGTCGCTCAGACTGCGGCAACGCCCCTTTGGCGGTTTCGGTTTCGCCGCGTGATCGCGACGGAGGCGCGCAAAACATCAATTTTTTCTATGTCGGCACTCTCTTGCAGGGCGGTGGAAGTTTTCTATCTTGATTGGCGCTGCTCTTAGCTTGTTCATCAGCGCCGTTCGCGAGGTATTCTCGCTCTCAGTGGCAACGCGCTTTCGTGGTTTTGGTTCCGCCGCGTGATCGCAACGAAGGTGCACGAAACGTGGTTTTTCTCTTTGTCGCCACGCTGTCGCAGGGGCGGCGGAAGTTGATTTCTATCTTGATTGGCACTGCTCTTGGCTTGTTTATCACCACCGCTCACAAGGTATTCTTGCTCTCTGCGGCAACTCGCTTATGCGAGAGGGTGCCTCAGACCTCTGCCCAAGGCAGCCGCACGCAGAGATGTCGTGTGCGCCAAGACAACTCCTCGCTCCAAGAGAACAGACACGCATTTTAGGTGTGCAGATTGCGATAAGGCGCTGTGCGTAGACCCGTGTTTCAAGGAGTACCACGCTCAGAAATACTATTGAACATTTTGCAGTTCTGAGTGATGCCGACACCAAAATACTGTTCCCAATTATTTTTTACTATTTATTCCCGACTTTATACATTTTGTACATTCAAGACCCGCAATAAAGTAATTCGACCGCCTGGGAAAGCTTTTTTCAAAATAATTCGACCCTCAAAGGGTTAAAAAGCATCGACCCGATTCTGCGAACAAACGAAAGTAATAAAGAAAAGTACTCGTAGCAAAGAAAACAACAAAATAAGTAAGTTTGTCAGCGTCCATAAAACTGTTTGAGACGCACCACGTGGACCACTTCAGATCGTGAGTGGCACCGCTGTGAATGCGAAATGCCGTCTGGCACGACCTCATAGTCTAGTGCGCCAATATGTCGGATGACCTTGTAGGGTCCAAAATAGCGTCGCAATAGTTTCTCACTCAGTCCTCGTCGACTTATCGAGGTCCATACCCAAACACGGTCGCTGGGCTGGTGCTCGACGAAGCGTCATCGGAGGTTGTACTGTTGGCTGTCGGTAGGCTGCTGGTTCTTGATCCATAGGCGGGTGTGCTGTCGGGCTTCTTTGGCGCGCTGAAGATAGGTAGCAACGTCAAGATTCTCCTTGTCAGTGATGTGCGGCAGCATGGCGTCGAGCGTGGTCGTCGGGTTCCTGCCGTAAACCAGCTTAAACGGCGTGATCTGTGTTGCTTCTTGCACCGCCGTGTTGTAAGCGAAGCTTACGTCTGGCAGGACGGCATCCCAGGTCTTGTGTTGGACGTCGACGTACATTGCTAGCATGTCGGCGAGGGTCTTATTCAGGCGCTCCGTAAGACCATTCGTCTGTGGGTGGTTGGCAGTTGTACTCCTGTGCCTTGTCTAACTGTACTGCAGAATGGCTTGGGTGAGCTCCGCTGTAAAGGCCATTCCTCTGTCGGTGATGAGGACTGCTGGGGCACCAAGTCGCAGCAGGATGTTTTCGACAAAGAATTTCGCCACTTCAGCTGCGCTACCTTTCGGCTGAGCTTTAGTTTCAGCAAAGCAAAGCAGGTGAGGTAGTCCGTTGCCATGACGATCTACTTATTTCCAGATGTTTACGTCGGAAACGGTCCCAACAAGTCCATCCCGGTCTGCTGAAAAGGTCGGCAAGGAGGCTTGATCGGCTGTAGTAATCTCGCTGGCCTTGTGGGTGGTGTCTTGTGTCGCTGACAGTCTCTGCATGTCTTGACGTAACGGCAACGTCGGCGGTTAGGCACGGCCAGTAATACCTTTCTTGTATCCTCCCGAGCGTCCGGGAGAAACCGAGGTGCCTGGCGGTCGGGTCGTCATGTAGGGCACCTACTACTTCTGGACACAGCGCCGACAGAACAAGAAGCTAGTAGGTACAAAAATACTGTTCCTAATTCTTTTTTACTATTTATTCTCGACTTTATACATTTCGTACATTAAAGATCAGCAATAAAGTAATTTGACCACCTGGGAAAGTTTCTTTCAAAATAATTCGACCCTCAAAGGGTTGAATGTGTGCGTGTGTGACTCCTCGTCTGGCCGTCTCGCTCTTCCATCCTAGCTACAACATGGTGTCAGAAGAACAGGTTCTACCAATGGACATCGGCTTCTAGTCCTCCTCTGTGCAAAGAACGATGCCAGCAACGAAACGCCGGTGAGCTGCTCCCTATACGCACATCTCGGTACTCAAGCATTGTGACCCCATAAGTTCGAGACTATGGCGTCATTCGTAATTAAACCGTGGGACGCCTCAGCTTTTCGTCGCCAAACGAGTGGCCGAAGTGGAAACAAAGATTTTGTTTCCGAACCTCTTCAGGGTGGTGCATTAAGCCCGAAATGCGTTGAGTAGATGCGCTACTCTACGTCACTTTTGCTCTCTCAAGAGAACTCCAAGAAATTCGATGCAGTCGTGGAGCGGTTAAACAAATACTTTATCTCGTTAAGCAACGAAATCTTTGAACGAGCCAGGTTCAGCACCAGAGTGCAAAGATGGTGAGTCGGCCGAAGACTTCGGTACTGCAGTTCACAGACTTTCGAAAGACTGCGAGTTCGGAGCTCTTCATGAAGTTTGTGCGCGACCACCTCATAGTTGGGATAAAAGATAAGCAGCTATCTGCCAGGCTACACCTTGACGCAGACCTCGCTCTTCACTCCGTCCGCCAGATCAAGAGCATCCATCAGCAACAAGTCGAGCTCCGTCAGGAAGTGCCATGTGTGAACAAAGTTGTGTCCGCTCTGCAATCCCCTTGGGGTACTTCGAAACAGGAAAAAAGCAGCAGCTGTTCATACGGGGCAAACAAGCCATCTTCATTCTCCGGTAAAAACAGCATGCAGAAGCCATGCCTTTGGTGCAGTCAAGAGTGTCACCCTCGTACTCTGTGCCAAGCACGCTCGGAAGTCTGCAGGAATTACCGAAAAAGGGTCATTACGCCTCCGTATGCATGTCGCGGTGCCTTCATTGTGTCGAAACTCAACAAGTCAATTTAGAAGTTCCTTGGAGTAATCAAGACGTCGGATGCCGGAACGTGGAAGGCAGGTCTTTGTTAAAGGTCAGCCAGTAGATTTCAAAATTGACACTGGCTCCAACGAAACAGTCCTCCCGACGCAAGTGTTCCAGATGATCAAGGACAGATCTTTCTCTGCTCCTCCTCACCAACCATATGGTCCAGACGGAAAGCTTCTTCCAGCCACAGGAGTGGCACAACTCGAGCTCATCTACCGCGACCGTATGACTACTTGGAATGTCTACGTCTTAGATGAGGTCCGCACTCCGTTGCTAGGCATTGCCAGTGATCAAAGAACTCCATATGTTGACATTTGTAAAGGCCATTGCTGAGAAAGTAAATCCGAAAGAATTTCCAGCGTTGTTCCAGGGACTCGGCAAGCTGCACAAGGAACACCGAATTTAGCTGCAAGCAGGAGCGAAACCTTTCACGCTCAGCTCTCCGAGGCGCATCCCAATTCCTATGTACGAAAGGACAGTTAGAACTACAAAGAATGCAGAAACTTGGCATCATATCACCTGCTGACAAGCCGACTAAGTGGTTTGCACCAGTTGTAGTCGTCCCAAAGCCTTCTGGAGACGTGAGAATCTGCGTGGACTTCACAGAACTGAACCACCACGTTCTGAGAGAATGTCGTCTTATCCCTTGTGTGCAGCACACTCTCAAACTTCTTCATGGAGCTAAAGCGTTCTCCAAACTGGACGCTAACTCTGGATTTTGGCAAATTTCACTTTGTGAAGGTTCTGAAAAGCTTACCACGTTCATCTCGCCTTTTGCATGCTTCTATTTAACTGGTTACCATTTAACTGGTTACCTGCTCCTGAACACTTTCAGAAACAGATGTCATGCATTTTACAAGGCGTCAGTAGGGTTGTCTGTCACATGGACATCCTTATCTGGGGTTCGAATAAGCATGAGCACAAGGAGACGCTCAGAAATGTGCTGCAGCTACTCTTCAAGGCTGGACTGACATTGAACGAAACCAAATGCTTGTTTGATGTCCAGTGCCTCTCATTCCTTGGACACTGGCTAGACCAAGATGGAATACGACCCGACAAAAAGAAAGTTGAAGCCATTATGAAAATAGAGCCCAAGAAACAGGACCGAGCTGCAGAGAATTCTCGGAGTGTCAGCATACCTCGCCAGATTTGTTCCCAATCTCTCTGAAGTCCTTCAACCACTTACTCTTTCAAAGAAGCAAGAGTTTGCTTGGGATGCTCTACAACAGCAGGCGTTCAACAGATGGAAGTCGGTGCTCTCGTCTCGCCCTGTCCTTGGAATTTATTATTCACCGAGAGAAACGATCGGCACTACAGATGCATTGTCCTTCGGACTTGGTGCATTAAACCGGCAGAAGCAAACGAATGGCATGTTTTCTGTTATCGCTTATGCTTCACGATTACTCTCGGAGACCGAGAAGCGATACTCCCAAATCGAGAAAGAGGCTCTTGCTTTAGTCTGGGCATGTGACAAGTTCGGCGATTATCTTGTCAGCAAGCTGTTCAAGCTGGAGACGGACCATAAGCCGTTAGTTCCCATCTTCACTTCGAAGAGCCTTGACGACCTGACACCCAGATTAGAGGCTAAAGATGAGAATGATGTGATACCAGTACGAGATTGCATATGTTCCAGGCAAAGACCTTCTGGCTGCAGACACTCCTTGCAGAGCACCTCTCCAAAAGATAGAAGACACATAGGTCAAATAAAACGTGGAAGCTTTCTTATGCTCTTTGAAAACCTCTTTACCCATAAAGGAGCACTGCCTTCAATGGTTAAAGGCATCCCAACAAACATAATTGTGCACAGCTTTGCTGGTGGAGTAAGAAAGTGGCCCTCCAGGCAAGATTTACCAGTGGCCCTAAAACCCTTCTATGAGCATCGAGACCAGCTCACCCTGGGAAACGATTTATTCCTCTACGCTGCTCGAGTTGTCGTTCCGGCTTCTTGCCAAAATGAAGTCCTAAGACTCTTACATGAAGGACACTTCGGCATAAGACACTTGCTCGAGCCAGATTGTCTGGTGGCCCAATATAGGAGCTCATGTCACGTCCCTAGTGAAGCAATGTCAGCAATGCGTCAAACAAATAACAGGAAAATGCCACTAGAAGGTTCCGAATTTCCAGAAAGACCCTGGCAACGCATTACAATGGACCTGTTTCACTATAAGAACCAGTGGTAGTTGATAGCAAGATTATTATTCAAGATACCCTGAACTGGCTTGGCTCGAGAAGCTTACGTCCACAGCTGTAGTCAACCACTGCAAGTCATTTTTTGCGCACCACAGGATTTCTGAGGATGTTGTTCCTGACAACGGCCCGCACTTTTTGTTGACTGAGTTTTCACTCTTCGCTCAGGACTACGCCTTCAAGCACATTACCTCTAGCACTTGCTATCCTCAGGGCAGTGGACTTGCTGAGGCTACGGTAAAAATCAACACTTCCATGACAAAGATGAAAGGCCCTTACTTGACGCTTCTAGCTTACAGGTCAACTTTTTTGAAGAATGGGTATAGCCCTGTGGAACTACTGATGGGTCGTCGGCCAAGAACCAAGCTTCCTCTTAGTTCCACCGAGCTGACACCCAAACTGCCGGATCAAGAGAGCCTTTGGAAGTTCGAGGAACAGTATCGGAAACGTCAATGGAAAGACATCGACAGATGTCAGAGTCCACGACCTGCCGGAGCTATTCTACGGAGACGTCTGGTTGACAGACCTCTAGTGCAAAGCGACAGTACAAGCCCCAGCCGATGAGCCTCGGTCCTATTGGGTTAACACAGACACTGGTGCTGTACGCAGGAACATTACCCAGCTAGTTCGCTATTCCCCTGCTAAAACCAACACAGAAAGTGTTTGTATCAGTGATGGTGTAGCAGATGCCCGTTCATGTTGCCAAGACAGTTCCCACATGCATACTAGAAGTGGGAGGTGTGTGAAGCCGCCTGCTGCAGTGAACTTCACTTGCTCTGTTGGGTATATGTAGATGTTGTATATGCTGCCATCTAGTGAAAGCGGGAAGACATAGTTCCCCGTGACGGTGCGTGGTTGGTGATCTGGCAGCGCACACTCTTCTTCTGGAGATAAGCACGTCTGAGAGACTGTATGTGCATATGTGACTCCTCGTCTGGCAGGCTCGCTCCTCCTTCCTGGCTACAACATTCACAGCGCCGTATACTGTCTGCAGACAATCTTTTTTCACCAAGCCCAATGTGTTGTTCAGGACCCCTTTGAGCATCCCGTTTGGATTTGAGCTCATATTTGGTATGTCATAAAATTGTAACAGGCTAGAAGAGGTTAATATACACAATAAAAATAATTACAAAATTAATGTTTTGGACATTGCATTCATGCAGTTTTTCTTATGTAGCTTAATTATAGTTGACTTCCTGGAATTTCACTTTGATGGGACCGATGGAATTGAACTGTTTGGAGAGTCGAATTAGAAGGCAGAAATAATTTCAAACAGCTTTGCTTTATACTGCAGTGTAACCTGCAGTGTAACCAACCAAATGTAACCTGCAAATTATAACAATGTGCCTCTGATTCTGCCTATGAAGAAACGATTAAATCTACTGAGTTTACCTTCACAGAATGGAAATTTGTTGATGCCTAGTGCCCCTTTCAGTCATCCCTCACAGCCTACTCTTGATCTTTGTGGATCATGACATCCTATGCATGGTCATCTGCTTTTGATAGAGCATTCCTTGAACGACTCCACAGCCGTCATGAACGGGATGGCAGACCATGCTAGTTGCTTTGCTAGTCCCTTTGCTAGTTCATCATGCATTCCAAGGCCTCTAAATGCTAAAAACACATGATGTACCTTTGTTGTGACTAGCTTAGCACGTAAAATTTCTTTTGAATGAGCAGCGTATCATTACAGCCAATCAATGAGAAAACTTGTTCTTTCCTCACCTTGTAATAAGCATGGTGATGCTGGCTATGGCCAATGCCACAAATGCACTTTCGGATTCACATTTGCTTGTAATATCCTGGCAATTTTGCACGCATTTTGGAAAAACGGCAGTTCTTAAATATAAGTACATGTTTTCTTGGTTCTTAGAACCTGGCATATATGGTAAACATTCATTGTGAGCTGCCGTTTGTCAGCCTGCCAGCCTGCCAGCCACAAATTTTCAGCCTGCCAGGGGCAGGCTGAAAATTTGTGACAAGATACTGTACTTTCAGCACTTCAATGTCCTTAGTCAGTGTATTTGAGCATGTGCATGCTGACCAATAGAGTTCTATTTTCAAGTTATTTATTGCTCACATCAAGATATACATTGTGTATGGTATAAGGGTGGAGCCCTATAAGCATAGTGCACGCCGATGGCAGCACCACTGGTGGCGGCCTTGCGCAGAACGCACGGGAGAGGAGCGAGCCGCGCGCCATAGCACGCCGTAGTTTGTTGTGTCGCTGATAGTGCTTCTCCGTATTATTCGTGTTCTCAGAGCAAAATAGGCAACACCCTTTGCATGTGTGGGATGGCCAAAGCTTCAAGGAATGTCGAAGAATTGTTGCAGGGTGGGGGACTCAAATACCGGCGAGAATGTGCCGGCGATACGGTTCTAATCATTCCCTGCAAAGCCTCATCAGCAGGAGCAACAGTAGCAATGGATTGTTGCTTCGACGGGAAATTGTTCTCATCCTTTCCTTTGTCGCTTCGGTGTTATTTTTTTTTTTTACTCTATCATAGTTAGACACGTAAGCGACGAAGTTCGTGTGCAGTGCAGCATGCGGTTTAAAGCCATTTCACTAAAGTTCTGAATGCCGTTTGCCGCTTATGTTGTTTTCCGCTTCTTTACCACGTTGGGCTAGCTAGGCAGCATGACTGCATGAGCGCATTGTGTTGTATGTTAAAGCTACAGAAGTTCGCAAGAACTGAAATTGTTAGTTTTATGTGACCCGGTAAGTCCTCGCACCAGCTGTCGCACACTTCATGTTTTTACATCTATTTTATGCGTGGCTTCGCACATGTTTAACTGTTGCTAGTTGCTTCATGCATAACTCTTGTTGATTCTTTTAAGCTGCGAGGTTTTCACCCTGCCTTGTTTGTAAAGGGTATAATACACGCTGTGTCTTATCGGAATGACACCAAGCAAGTGCTTCTTTAATAGCTTTATTCATTTCGCCCGAGGGCATCTTAGACATTGTGGTTTTTTGGGAAATCTGTTAAGAAAATAGGTAGCTCAGGGTGAGAATTGCTAATAGTTGCTGCATATGGTATTTTTGTTCCATATTTCGCTGAATAGTTCGCGTCATGTTTGGTAAGTCACCACACCTTGATGCTGTCTGAGCAGACTTAACACGCCAGGGATTTGTTTGTTTTACAACGTAGTCGCTTCTTGCAAGTGAATTTTGTACTCAGCTGAATTATTCATTATTATGCTTACTCCGCAGAGAACTAAACTTTGCCTTGCCGCCAGCGCTCATCTACTTTGACTGGCGCTGCTCTGCCTTTAAATATATCATGTGGCACCTCTCTCTAGTAACATTAAAAAGAAGTACTGAAATGTTAGTCAGACTTTAGCTTTGTACATTTCCAAGCAGCTCCCTTGGGGAATTTAAAATTGCAAAAACTGCAGCGCAAACGGCAGTTCATCAGCGGTACAGTGCTAACATGCACTTTTATTAACCCGTGCATTTGTTGACTTCGTTGAATCGTGTACGCGTTTCTATCAATAAATTCGCAACTACTCTTCTTCAGGCGACTTTGACTACACTTATTCGGCGACGTCACATGTACTCATCGGCAGAAAAATCGCAACGGCATATGCAGACATCGCACCCTGCGGATTTGTTTTCTAAGTCTGCACTAACGATGGGTGCTTATTATTGAGGTACAGAAACAGCATTACGGCAAGGCTAGAATTAAAAAGAGAAAACACGGTCGAGACATCGCATTAGTCAACAAAATTTGTCGGCTAGTTCACATGAGCTCCACTTCATGTAAATGGTCTTCATGGCGTTTGTCTGCGGGACGCACCTGGCACGTATGTGGACCATGTTGTCCCAAACACCGGTAACATCAGGTTCATACCCGCTCCCACAGAGGTCTGCGTCTTCCCTACAGCTGTCACTGCAGAAGCAGTCTGGCGCCCGAACAAAGGACAAATCGCAGCCGCGAACTTCAGCCACCCTTGCTGCAAAGCATTGTCGTCTGCTACTGCTCCCGCGCGTACTGTTGGAAGCGCCTGCTAGGTGGCTATCAGTGCCGCCTCTATAGGCGGTGCACGAGGTGTATAACTCTTGTAGGAGTTGTGAAGGAGACCCCTATGTTATGTGCTGTTATATAAACACTAGAGCATGTGAGAAAAAAAAAAGACAATGTGTGAGACAGTAAAATATTGTACATGCTCATTGAGCAAGTGGCGTGAGCATAAAAAAGCGAGTTAGTTTTGTGGCTGATAATTGGCTGTTGTGCTGTTAGATCTGTTGGTAATTTATACCAGAGCTTCGATGGCGGCATGTGAGATTGTTAATGACCCATAATTGGTGCGAGATTTTAGAATGGTTAGCATATTGAGGTTACTGATCATAGTGGGTATGTGGTATTTTGATAATTTTTCAGAAGGACATAATATAATTTTGTGCATAATTTTCTTAAGCAAAACGAGAATGTGGTAATCAATGCAGTGTTTCATGGATAGTATATTAATGGGTACGCGAATGTGATTTATTGATTTATCTTTTTAGGAAGAGAATAGCTCAAAACACTGTATTTTGTGCTGCAATAATTGGCAGTAAAGTGGTAAGGTACGCAAGTCCATATATGGTAATAGCATTTGTAGTATGTGAATGTATAAAAACTGGCCTAAAGAGTATGGAGTGTGTTCAAAGGAAATATGTAACGTAGTTCATGCAGTATTAGGATTTTCTTATAGATGGTTGGTGTAGTTTAATGGATATGTTTATGCCACTTTAGTTGACTGTCGGGGTAGACGAAAAATTTCGTCTCATTAACTTTGTAAAGGAGAGTTGTTGAAGTTTAATCATTTAGTGTTCTTTAGTCGGGTGTTTTTTGCACCGAAAACTACATAGGTAAATTGTTCTTGTGAGAAGAGTTAGATTGAAGGCGGTTAGATAGATTTAACAGGACATCATTGCCTTTTTTTTAGATTTGTTTCCCTGCCATCTTTCAGGAAAATATTCGTATTGTACATGTATAAAATGCTGTCTTCTGAGGGATAGTCGGGTAAATATACGTATGCTACAAAAAGAAAAGGGCCGAATATGGATCCTTGAGGAATTCCACTATAATAATTTAGGATGACGACATATTGTTTATGACATACTGCTGCCAGTTTCTCAAATATGTGCTAATTAGGCTTGAGGGTCCTCTACGAATACCATACTGTTCACAAGACCAAAAGCCTTAGCTACGTCAATGAAAATACCCAGGGTTGATCAATTTCTTTCTAAGCTTACTTTAGTTCTTTCCACAATGTTAATTCACACTGTCTCAGTCAACTTTATGTGTGTGCTTGCGTGCCACTATATTTCATTAGTTGCACCATTTGTGCATCGTGCTATGCTCCATAGCATGTATACTACAAAAACAAGCCCTTGTTTTAATTCGAACTGCTTTTCATTCGAACAAATTTTGAGGCACCTTCGAATTCAAATTATCGAGATTCAACTGTATAAGGCTTCTGGCTGCTTTATCTTGTGGTATTTCAATAATGAGTACTTCACACCATATAGATTTAAAAGCTGTTTTTTTAACTCAGTATATTGAGTCTTACGTAAAGGACTTGACCCCCCCCCCCCCCCCCCCCGCATGCAGTTTCTTTACTTGTGGTACTTGACAGCAAGCCTTGTCTACAAACGAGCTCCAGGTGAAAGCTAGGGAGTGGATGTGTTTGACAAGTGTTTTCAGATAGTAACCAAGTTTCTGATAAAGCAATGAAGTGAAACGTGTGGTGTGATGTTGCGCAAAGGTCAACAAATTCATTGTAATGTTTCTGGAGGCTCCTTATGTTTAGATGCAGTATGAGAAATCAGATGAATTAAACAACTGATTATGAACTGTTCATGGTTCCAGAAGTTCAAACGTCATCTTCACGTTTGATCACGTTCGTATTGCCTGGTGGGGGCCAATTTCAAGATAGAAATAACGAAAATCGTTGCTTATAGAAAGGAGGCTGGCTGGAACCTTCAGCCATGATCAAATGAACCGGAGTTGAATGCACAGATGTTTACTGTGTAGGTTACATATTGATTTAAATGGCACTACATACACCAGAGCAGATAAGAGCTGTGAATTGATCTCACTGGCACCCTGGCATTCACACCAAGAAATTCTCAGTAACCTGCAGATGTGTATGTGGAAGTTCCTGCATCATGCTGCACCACAGTATAAAAACATCAAATATTTGCATCATAATGCATCAGTATAAAATTGAGGCCTGGTGGTACTCTCAGAATTATCAGTCATGTCTATATTTCATTCTCATTACCTCTTGTGCCTTTGTAATAAGTGGCTGAATGAGGGAGTGAAAGAGAGAAAAGAAATTGTGAATTCATGTAGAATTGTCATGGTGTCCATTTCTTGGAATGTAAGGGTTTCTAAGTTTCTCTTTAGGCTTCCATATCCAAGTTTCATCACCTCAGGTTTGGATTATGCTCTTGTGCACATTGTCGCATGCTTTTCACTGTTTCACTGTGTCTATCTTAATGAAGCACAGTTCTACAGAGTCATGAACTGGATGTGAAAGATAGACTGTGCCACCCTTTCCTCGTGGCAGGTACCGCATCACCAAGGACATCAGCTTCCCGTTCCGCATCATCCCACTGGTGCGTGAAGTGGGCCGCACGAAGATGGAAGTCAAGGTGGTGCTCAAGTCCAACTTTAAGCCATCTCTCATAGGGCAGAAGATTGAGGTCAGTGCCATAAGGTGCATCACTCAATGTGTGGCATGATTGAAATGTACGTCAAGTTTTTCAAGAGACTGCACAAAAAAGGAAGTGATGCATGACATCATCACAATGCATTATGTGCCGTGGCACCATTATTAAATTACATTCCTTGAGGACTTGCTTCCTGTACATTAGAATCTCATTCGTACATTTTAGGAAAGAATGTGAGAAAAGAAACGTACTAACTGGGAAAGTACTTGATCCAAAGTTACTAAAAAATATGGCAGACCAAACTGTACCTGAAATCTACCTAACGGGAAGCGTTGTATGCATCGTTACAGCGCGAAACTCCATGTGCAGAGCCAGTGGGGCTTGAGCGGCGGGTGAGACATGCATTGTCATTTTTGCAGCTTCTGTAAGCTTACATTTGTGCTTCTCGAATTGACCTAGATCAGGAGCTTCTTTGAGTGGGGTATTTTGGCAGGAAGTATTGACATGCCCACTCGGCGGGAATCCCTGCGGTACGAGATGCTGATGCGACAGGCTTTGTTTGGTGTTGCGTAGCCGTAGTGTTTTAAGTGATGGGATACAAAAACGAAATCAAGCTGGTGGGGGACACTGATATTGCGAGAGTCAGGGTGTCTGCCAACCGGGAATTCTCAGGGAATTTGAATAGTCTGGAAATACTCGGGGAAAACTCAGGGAATTTTTGCTTCTATCAGGGAAAATTAGCTGTACTTTTATTGAAAGGGAACGAAAGTCGTGGTAATGCTGGCTTCAGTAACAGACGAATCGCAATGAATCGTGGTTGACACCGTGTCATCGGCACAAGGTATTGCCAGACTCATTAACGACAGATTTTCCAGAAGCCCGATTTTTTGGACATGCCCGATAATTCGCGCAGTTTCGCGGCACCACCACATACTCCATAGAGTCAATGTATATTGCTCTGACTGCAAGTCTTAAATGGAATTAGGCAAAGCCACCACTGCTGTCATTTCAATGGTCTCGCCGCCTCGAACCGGTGCTCTCGTACGCCGATGCGCTGGCAGCCGTAGCCACCACCGCGGCAGCGTTAGGCCTAGCTGTTTCTACATTCCCTATTAAGCTTCTTGCCGTGCGGTTCCGTGTTTTTCATTGAAATAATTCGCCGCTGTCAGCAATGGCACCGACTCTGCCTTTGTAATCCTGGCAATTGGCTTCGAAGCTCGCAGAGCACAGCGCGTTGCGTAATGTCAGTCTCCGAAAGTTAGCTTCGCCTCAGTAGAGCATTGTTACGCGGTGAAGCATAACAAGCGATGGAAGGGGCATTTGTCACGGGACACAGTAGGTATTCCTTAATTAAATTATGGGGTTTTACGGGCCAAAACCACTTTCTGATTATGAGGCACGCCGTAGTGGTGGACTCCGGAAATTTTGACCACTTGGGGTTCTTTAATGTGCACCTAAATCTAAGCACACGGCTGTTTTCGCATTTCGCCCTTATTGAAATGCAGCCGCCGTGGCCGGGATTGATCCCGCGACCTCGGGCTCAGCAGCCCAACACCATAGCCACTGAGCAACCATGGCGGGTATTCCTTAATTATACACAGGTGCACCCCCGTCTCCTGTCACAATACGAGCACTGATATGCCTAATAAGTGTACTGGCAGGCCTTATGAGCTTTCTCGAACGTGCGTGTGGTAATTTGAGCCCTTAACTCTTTCGTTACCTCGAGAAAATGGTAGTTTTTTTATAGGTTTCGAAAAAAAAATATTTACCACTACAAATAATATTCCAACAACATAGCGTGTTGTGCTTATTAAATTTTTTTTCCAAAAGCATACGTTGCCAAACAAAAATTTTTTTAGGTAAAACAAAAGTTCTAGAAAGCACAATTTCTGCTGCCAGTTGATAAAAACGATCAATAAACGATATCTGCTAAAACTAATATCAAAGGAAATTCCGAATATACATGTCAAAGATAAATAATCGAGGAATAGTGTCTGAAAAAATAAATGCTCAGTACATCGCCATTCTTCGGATACAAAAGAAACTAAGACCAGTTCATCGCTCAAGGCATGCGGTGAAGCAGTTCCTGGATTTTGTGACGCATAGGAGCACTCCGCATTTTCTCCACGAAATGTCTGGTATTTGTTCATCTTTGAGGTCCTCGTAACACATTTTGCAGTTCCGTCTTTTCGGCATCTTCTGAGGATGGTCCGATGAGGAGTCCAGGCAACGCACTTCACCAGTTCGTCTAAAGTCATGCAGCTCTTTCAGGAGCAATCGCTCTCAGCGTAGCTGGGCAACTACAAGATTATGCATCCAAGCATATGTTTGCATTTTTTGCAGATTGTCTTTTTCACTTCTGCAGAGAAGAGTAGAAATAAATCCCACGCTGTTGCAAACTGTCTTGCGCTGATCCGCAGTGCTGGGTCGAGATGGGCTACATCTCGACCTAGCACTGCTACTAGAGATGCTACGAGATGCTACTGTGTTGCCATCTTGGCGCGAATGGAAGTTTCTTTGCTGCCGACGGCAGCACATCATAACCAAGCAAAGTATACACCCTGAAGATAATCAGGAGAGCTCCCAGGCGTGCACGAAAATTGGCAGATAAGTGTGCACAAGGAAGGAGACTGCTCAAGGCCATAACGAAAACTCGCTGGTGAACAGTTGCGGATGTCCCATGCTGACTCAAAACATCATCACCGTCAGAGCTTGAATCTGCTTTTCTGTCATCTTCGGAATCATAACTCGGGTCCCCGTCACTAAATGGAAGTGCGGGTGCAGCATAGTTTCGAGCACGACGCTTTTCTCGCGACCAAGCTGTGCGGGATGATGCCGTGGGAGCCATTTTCAATAACTGTGCAGTGACACCGGCAGCGCCCCTTGCCTGAATTTTATGAGAGGAGCGAAACCAATACTCTTGGAAACTAGTTCAAAATGCCAGGTCCACATGCTAGACATGCGGTGGACCTTCAGAAATACACTTTAGTGGAATAGAACAACTCGGACTCCAAACCAAAGCTCATTAGTGAACAGCTGGCATCATTTTCGGTTAATTATCACCGCTCAGCATTGTCAGACGGCAAATCCGGTGATATCATTTAGTTCTTCACTTACTGGGAGTCATTTGATTACAAAAGTTTGATGCTAGTGCAGTATAATCGCGAGCGACACTATTTTTTTCTGAAGCGCAGCAGGTGACGGCCACACCTCTTTTCGCTACAACATAACCGCATTCATTCGCAAAAAGGTCCATCGAAAATCACAACACCGGAGCGTGAAAATTTTAACTGATTCTGAAAGTTCAGTGCCTGTACTAACGGCTCCAACATGTCGAAATCGGCGATTTAAAGTTTTGATAACAGGGGATCGATTTTATTATGCGTGGTAACAATAGAGTTAAAGACATGCATTCATTTTTTTTTTGGACTTCCCGATTTTTCGGATGTTTTTCACAGCCCCTAGGGAGTCTGAAAAATCGAATGTTGGCTGTATAACTGGTGAAGAGGATGCTTCAAATGATCCATGGGGTGAACGCGTCACGGAAGGAGGATGAGGACAGAAAGGACCGATGCACTGAATAATTAAAAGAAACGAAGCGTGCCACCGCCTCTTTGAAGGAGCTTGAGCTCAAGAAAAGTGTTGGCTGACGCCGAGATGCAGCTGTCCCTCATCCAAGCCAAAATAAACCCTTTAAAGCAGTGAAACTCAATACTGAGATATTGTGTACGGGCTGAGAGTATGTCAGGACAGTTGAGGTTGAGTTCCCAGCTGCTGAGAGAGAATCTTAGTTGTGACAAAGTTCAGGCCTCCTACCGATGAGCTTGCTATCAGTTGATAGAAATAGCTCATAGTCGAAAACATTTGCTTCTGTATGCATGTCCTTTTCATTCGTATTTGAAAAATGTTAGACTTGATTCGGAATGGGTTTTACCATTTTTTTCGCTGTGCATTTTACTACCACCTTCTTTGTTCTTTTTTCAATAAGAATAGATATTACTGCTTACTATTCAAATAGGATTAAATAATCTTTTTGTCAGCATGCTTACTAGTGACAGCATCGGGCAACATGGTGTCAGCCCGTCTTGACATAAAACAAAGTTCTGGTTTATTCAGGGAATTTTAGCAAACGTGCTCAGGGAAAACCTGGAAAAACTCAGGGAATTTGGAAATGTCAACTTAGTATAAGCCCTGGAGAGTGAAACATGATGCTCACATCGTACCACCTGCAGCAAGGAAAGGCAGAACTGTGGTGCGTTTGAGTTATAACGTATTAAAAACATGCAGTAGTACAGGCTTCCAACGGCACTATGCCACACTCATTGTGAAACATGCTTATCGCAATAGGATTGGCAATGATAGCCATGAATGCGACACCCAACTACTCAAGAGATTTGCTGGTACAGGGAGAGCAAAGTGGGTGCATGCTGGCGTTTCCTCATGATATGGGTGGGTGATCACTGCAAGGAGGCTGCTGTGGTAGATGCCTACTGCTGACTCACGCGTGCCTCACCTTTTCTTTTTGTTCACACGAGATCTGCAGTGGCTAGAAGATGTATTGTGTGATCGCAGTTTGGCGATGTACTGAATGTTGGTGCTGAAATATGTGCACTTTCCGGGAACTTTGAATTGAATTTAAATGCTAATTGAATTTTTGGAGAACAATTCTTTTTTTAACAATTCTCAACATGGATTTAGGAAAATGCTTTCGTGTGAGACCCAACTACTAACGTTTACTAATGATCTGTTTATAGCTACTGACCTCGGTTTCGATATAGACTGTATTTTTCTCGATTTTGCAAAGGCATTTGACTCAGTACCTCATGGCTTACTCCTTTTCAAGCTTAGTAAACTTAATATCGACATTAGCGTATTTAACTGAATTAAAGACTTTCTTTCAAACCGTACTCAATATGTAACTGCTAACAATTATTCTTCGGCTCTTTGTTACGTTCGGCGTACCATAGGGGTCTGTACTGGGCCCTTTGTTGTTTCTTGTATATATAAATGATCTTCCTGACAGTATTATTTTTTCATCAATTAAGCTTTTTGCAGATGACTGCGTAATTTACAACAAAATAACAAATTTATCTGATTCACTAAATATGCAAAAAGATATCGATCAATTATCTCTATGGTGTGACAAATGGCTTATGCAATTAAACGTTAATAAATGTAAAACCATGAGAATAACCCGGCGCCCTCAAAGTACAAACCAGTTATTTCCTTAAAGGAGCCCCCTTGAATGCCGTTAACTCCTACAAATACCTTGGCATTAATATTACTAACGACCCATCCTGGAACATGCACGTTGATTACGTAACCCGCAATGCTAACCGCACTCTTGGCTACTTGCGCCGAAACTTTTCCAAAGCGCAGTCTTCCTTAAAATTAATTCTTTATAAAACTTTAGTCCGTCCAAAACTAGAATATGCATCCAGCATCTGGGACCCCAGTCAATCCATACTAATTGCTTCCCTGGAATCTGTTCAGAATCGCGCAGCCCGGTTTATTCTATCAAATTATTCCCACTACGCCTCTGTATCCACTATGAAGAACACACTAAACCTGCCTGATCTGTCTTTACGTCGTAAATTTCTTCGTCTCTGCCTCTTTCACAAAATCTATCATCAAAATGAAGTGTTAAAAAGTTGTCTTTTTCTTCAACCGACGCACATTTCATCGCGTGTGGACCACAAGTTCAAGGTGGGTGTGCCATTTTGCCGAACCAACTTATATAGTTATTCTTTCATTCCAAAAACCAGTGCAGAATGGAACCACCTTCCTGCATCCATCGCTGCCATTATCGACACTAAATTCAGAAATACCATTGAAGATTACTTATTTTGTTAACTTGTATTTTCATAAATTGTATTATTGCACACTTGTATATGTATTACCCACTCCTTTCTGTAATGCCCTCTGGCTCTGAAAGTATTTGTAATAAATAAAATAAATAAACGGTAAAACCAGATTTATTGCATCAATTTTTTGTGTTCATGATCACGAGTGTTGGCACTGGGAAATATGAAATAGGATCCTGTCAACAAAGATCTACTGCATCATAGTTCAATTGGTGGTCTGCTGCAAACATTTAACCTCGTGTCCAGATATCGAGGCATGTTGGGAAACTCATGACAGTGCACTAGTGCCTGGAAACATGTCATTTGCTTTATACAGTGTGTGTAGGCTCAGAGTGGCGAATTGCTTAGAGTATGGGCACCTAGCAACCACCATACAGAGCCACCAGTGAATTTAAGAGTAAAATGTGCTACCAGTGGCAAATACTTCATTGGCAACATCTGAAGCAGAACAGTCTGACCTGAAATATGTGGCGCATGGGGTAGTATGCATTTCAATACTGTTCTGACTTCTGTTTATATGCTTCGTTTTTTATTCTGATGTCTGATTATGATTACTGAAAGTGCAGTGCACTCTGAGCACATATACCACTGTATGGTGGCGTAGTGTCTGTAAACCTTTCGGATTCCTTTGCTAGCTAAGCAACTGCCAAGCTTCCAGAGATAAATTTTCACTAAATGTGCACCCGCTTATGACTCGTAGCAGCTGAAAGCTGCGAATGCCCGAATTGGAGAACTATAAACACAGCACTGCTGCATCGCACTCCTTCGCTGCAACCATTTGGTGTAAGAGCTGAATGTTATTCCAATGAATGGGCTGCAAGGAAATACATGTACCCATGCATTGATATGCAGTGTCATGTGAATCTCATATGGTGAGATGTATGTGCAGACTGAACTCTCTAGTTACTGTGCCTGTAGAAATCGATCAATTTGAGTTTTTCTGTACGTTAAACATTTCCATTGGAATGCTTCTACTAGCAGCATTACGCAGTCTAAAATGATGACTGAACTTTAACAAGTTGCCATATTTGACAATTTTCGGCACATTGGGGAGTTCGGAAAAAGAAAACTTCGACTGGAGGTACAGTGAAACCTCGTTAAGCTGTAGTTCGCCGGAGCTCGGAAAAAGTACGTACAAAGCGGTACTACTGAAATAGCATGAGATCGCGCCCACTTACCTGTCAAAAACGGAACACTAAACTCGGAGAGAGTGCAATGAAAGGGTAAAACAACATGCAGTATTTATTCACTTTGCTCGACAAGTGTTTTCATTTGATGCCGCGGCGGCCTATCAGCGATGGCAGTGGCCTCAAACTTACTGAGGCTACGTGCCAGCTTTTCAGCCAGCCCCCTCTTCTCGGCACTCGCATGGCAGATTCCTTGTTCACGTTACGTATTCTCCATGCACGTGCGCGCGGTAGCGCTGCAGAAGTCGCGGGACACCTTTTTCATTGCGGGGTGCTGTTCTCTTTGCAACAATTGATTCATGAGGCTGACGTAACATGCAGCTTCTGCCACTGTCGGGCCTGAATCGCCCATGCTATCGGTTTGTGTTGTCCTCATCACTGTCGCTAGTTGACACTTCGGCAATGATGGCGAAAAGTCGAACCTTGTAGCTAACATCTCTTAGCTGTCGCAGCAGCGCTGCCGAGCAACTTCATCGCGTTCCAAATGCCACACACTGTAGTCAACAGCAGATCCCTGTCGCATGCCAGTGCCAACTTCGTGTTGCATTCGATAGCACGAACAATCTATAATTTTTCTTCTATGCTGAGCACCCAGCAACTTTTTATCCGAGCTTCGGCATGACGCGAGTCCCCGCTTGCACGACGCCACAGTGCTCTCTGGCACGGTGCAAAAATGATAATGTGGCTTCACATGCAAATGCAGAGGGCACATGGAGGCCGTTGTTCCGATCTGAGGCTTGTTCTGCCGGGCCGCCCGATGGAGATGATGCACTGCCGTGTTTGCGCGACGAAAAGATCAAACACTACGTGTAGCTGAACACAGCACTGCTGCATCGCACTCCTTGGCTGCAACCATTTGGTGTAAGAGCTGAATGTGATTCCAATAAATGGGCTGCAAGGAAATACACGTACCCATGCATTGATATGCAGTACGCAAAAAGCTGTTACTGTTTATGTGGATACAAAACACATTATGTTCAATGGCCACTGAGTCAGGGATTTGACTTTACTACTTTTTAAAACGAAAGTACTCTTTAAGTGGGTACGGTTTAACGAGGTTTTACTGTATAGTCAAAACTAGCCTCCAGTTCTAGCACTTTAATAAAGACTCAAACTATGCGCATTGGTCCATGGTGCAACGTGCCGTATTTACTCGAATCTAGGCCGGCCCCAATTCTAAGCCGACCCCCGAATGTCTGAAGCCAGAAAAAATTGTAAAAAGTTACCTCGAATGTAGGCCGAACAAAAAAGTGAGGACAGCATTCGCAAAATAACAGCATTTATTTAACATGAACATGCCGAGCTCACTCGACGTCGTCACCGCCGTTAGCCTCGACCACACTTACACTTGCGGATGCGTGCATGTTCGTGTCCGTTCGCCCATGCATGCGTCGAAACGCGGCGCTATCTCTGTGAACAGCTCTTCTGTTATTGCGCGCTTATCTTCCTTATTGCTGTCATCTTCTTGTTGCGGTACACGCAAACGTGTCTCCCCTTTTTGCTTCCAACGACGGGGCGTTTTTTTCATTGAAGCTGAAGTCCTGCATGGCTTACTATGCCTCTGCGGCTAGCAGAACTTTCGGTTTAAAAGCAGCACTATAGCGTGCCATTACGATAAAGCCACGCCGCGTGCCGATACCATAGAACCAGCTCCGATATGATACACGTCAAAGCGACATCGCTCTTGTACTTCAGTTGGCTACTGGCCTGGATAGTAGCGGCTGTGATACTGACTTTTCTAGATGGCGTTAGTTATGGACCATATTTATCCGTTTGAGTTACAAAGTGGCACATATTACAAAGTGGCACATATTTTAAGATCCTCGAATCTAAGCAGACTCTAGAGTTTTGTATATGATTATTTGGAAAAAACTATCTGCCTATATATGGTAATTTGTAATATGGTAACTGGTAATTGGTATATGGTAATATGGTAATTTTTAAATGATGGCAGCAGTAAAGACACAGAAGGTTCTGTTGGGTTGTCAATTTTCTGATCCAATATGTAGGTTTTTTAAGTGCCTCAAACAACAGTAGATGTTCATGAGTGCACACTATTTTGATGTTGGACTAATATAGTGCAACTTTATTTTTATTGTCATGGTTCACTTTTATCTACCAGCGCTTTGACAATGTGCCTACAAATTATTGCAAGCAATGCTTCCCATTGTTTCGGGATTTCACTTGCACAAGAGCATGCAGCTGATTCCAGACTTCTGACCGAAACTCTACTATCTGTATAATCCCTTACATTTTGGACACTGCCTGTTCAAGTGCTCTTATCCATTATTGTACAATATTTTGCAACGTTCCACATTAGTGTACAGCACTGTACAGAAACTGAACAAAGCATGTGGAGGCTATAGTGCCAGCGGAACACACTAGATCACCTAAAAGCGATTGAATGCAACACTCAAGCATGAGGAGTCTTCTACGTGCTTAGTGACCTAACAACCGTTGCTTTGCGAGCCTAAAGAATGCAGTAACAAACCAGGTGCCTGCTGCAATGAGTAAAAAATGCTTCCTATACAACAGAACTTGTCCAGTTTTCACATCTGCGAAGCTATTGCTTTCCATATAGCACGGGCAGCACTACGGCTAGTATTGGCGCTAACAAATCTGCATAATTTTTTGTGTGATCTGACCTACAAAAGTTGGGAGCTAGGAACCATGTGAATATTTTGTATGTTTCAGATATTTTTTGCTCTGAGTACTTAAACAAAATATAGCAAATGTTACTTTTATTCGTGTCCCTAAAGTGCTTCTTTGAAGTCTTGTGTGAGAATTCTCAAATTGTCGGAGCAATTATTACTGCTATACGTCCATTCAAAACACCTATTATCAGGCTATAATTTTATGTTGCAGTGCATACTAATCGCATTGCAATTACTAAGTCTTAAAATAAAATGTTAACACAGAAAAAACATTAGAAATGAGCACATTTCTAAATGAGCACAAAGAGTTAAGGATTTACTGCACGAAGAGAATGTGTTCTTGTGACCACATAGAATTGCACAACTGCAGTGGCGTAGCTGCTGTAGTATGTGGCTAGTGGCTAATTTTTCATGTGCCATTGCACAGAACGGTGCACCATTTTCGCTGCCGTTGCGACTATTTGGAATGCCCACCACACAACTGCTAAAGCTGTTTCAGCAGTGTACTGCGGCAATTTTGCAATGCCACACAAGAAAACACAGGTGGCAGATGCTGACACAGAGCCACAGCAACCATGTCCCAATGATGCAGTCTTGTAGGGCGACCATTAAAACGGGCTGGCTTTACTTTGCTGCAGTGGAGCCCATTTTGACCGACGCTGCTATGGTGCTTCGATAGCAGCACTTGACGGGGCCATACTTTTGAATTGTCGCCATGCTCGATCAACATTGTGGTGCTACAGCCATGGGGAAGTGGCACGTTAGGTGGCCTTAATGCAAGGAGATATAGGAGAAAGTAGTATTAGTGAACATGTATAAATGTGAGGGAACTGATCCTGGCAACGTTTACCACCCGAACTCTCTCGACTGAAGCTAGCTTAGCAGGACTCTTCGAGGAGATATTAGGTATTGCCTGGGATATTACTGGCCTTAGTGAGGTTAGAACTGTTGAGGCATATATAGTGCTGACTAATGGCCACATCCTCCACTGCATGCCACTTCCTCTACTGTATTATACCGCTAGTGATGAATGGGGCAGAAGCATCGAGGTTAATAAAGAAAGCTTGAGAAGTTTGGTACTATGGCTATATGCAGCCAGTTGGGTGCAGGATGTGTACCTGCTTTCTATTACACAAGCAGCTGCACAAATGTCACCTGTCTTATAGATAGGCTATAATTGTCTGTATTATTGGCTCTTTTTTCAGGCATTGGGGTATCCGTGTCGCGATCAGTACCTTGAAAACAGGAAAGCTGGACACCATCAAAAGCTGTTTAGTACATTTTTTTTACTTTTAGTAGTAAGTGGATGAATATGTGCACCAAGCAGGTTGTGAGCAAACTTCAGTATTGCATAGCCTTTGTCTTTGTTCCTATTTTTAATGCTGCAGGTGCGAATCCCAACACCACTGAACACGAGTGGAGTGCAGCTAATCTGCATGAAGGGCAAGGCCAAGTACAAGGCCAGCGAAAATGCCATTGTCTGGAAGATCAAGCGCATGGCTGGCATGAAGGAAACCCAGCTGAGCGCAGAGATTGAGCTCCTGCAAACAGACGCCAAGAAAAAGTGGAACCGGCCACCAATCTCCATGAACTTTGAGGTGCAGCCCTAAACCCTCTCTCAATGTTTGTTATTCTGTGGTGTGTACAAGGTGTTAGCTATACACCTGCTCCTGGTGTAGTATGTGGCGTCTTGTTTGAACAAAAAGGGGAGTGGGGGGCCCGATCTTTTCAGTCAGCCATATGTAGCTAACAGATAATGGAGCCAATGCAAGCATAAGGGGAGTTACTTGTAGTGTAAAGATAAGCTGAAGGGAAATGAAAGCTAACAAAAAAGACTTGATGCCAGTATGTGGCAATATCACAGCCTTCGCTTTATGCAGCATTGCACCTCCAATAGTGCTACAGCGATGATTGTTCTCGTGTCCATCTTGGGCATTTATGTATGCATGCAAGATCCAACTCGAGTGTGTGATCCAGCACAGCTGTATAACTTTAAGGAGCAGGCAGCTTGCCAAGTAAACTCTCCCAGCATATGAAGGTTTACTGGTCTTGTTACATATGAAAAGTAAGGTGTCTCCTCCTTTGGAAACAATTTTAAAAGAAATCTTTGCATTGATTTTGACAATTGCACCCACTGCCTTAAAAAGTGTTGCTGAAAGAATCTGCATGTAATCTGACATGCAGATAGGTAGCCGGCTATGCTTTTGGCACCGTGCTGAATGATTACAGCCAATGACAGCGCAGCTGGTTAGTGTCGTAAGTTTGGGAACATTCGGTCCCTTATTGTTCCTGACAGCTCCGCAAATTGTGTGCTGTTTGGACAAGAATTATCAGGTGCTGGAACAAGTGGCAAAATCCCTTTGCACTAGATTGGAGCGATATCAGAAATAGTCAAATGCGGATACTTTATTGAATCTGAAGGGAATCGCAAAAAAGTTCGATATACAGTCGAACCCGGTTATGTCGAACTCTCAAAAAAACGCCTATCAGTTCGATATAGTGCATAATTCGATATAAGCCTGCCAAATAATTGGATGTCATAAAAGCACATACCATTTATAAGATCACTTTATTGATGAAACTAGCTTAGTTTCCCATAAATTAGTCCAGCAATTTCTTCTGCTTCGGCAGTTTCGCTGCCTGTGGTGCACGCACTTCCCCACAATGTCGAAAGGAGTCGGAGCAGCTGAGGCCGCGACCTTCCGCATTTGCGCAGAAGCACCGGACTAGTGCGACTGCACCAATCACTTTGAAGGATGTGGGCAAAGGGCCGTCGTTGCTTTCCTCATTGTGCCCACTTTCGTGTGTGCTCGGTACGATGTCTGCTATGTAGTCTTCGTTTTCGGGCTCTCTCATGGTCGCGACACCATCTGCACTCGCTAACTCGTCCACCGTTGATTCGTCAACAGCTTCCGAAAATTCTGACAGCTCGCTCCAAACTTTGGCAACACTGGCAAGGGCCTCATCGCATCCATCAGAATTTAGTCATTACTGAGCACGCAGAAACCAGCACGTATAAAGAACCATTTGTACACGGCCATGCCTATGCATCGGGTGCCACGGGCACTGGGTTATAGCCTCCTATATTTTTTCATGCCTGCCTACTGACGGGAGGAACAAAGCGCGCCGTCCGTACCGCCTAGTTCATGTGCCCGCCACCAGATCGTGCTGCCTTCCCATACCGTCCCAGAGCAGACGACGCGACAACGCGCTTGCGTGCGGTCTCGTGGAGACATGTTTGGCATTCGTATTTGACGTCGAACTATAAAATTAACTCGCACGTTGAATTGATGTTTCTAGACAATGTGCATCGAAAGTAAGCAACACAAAACATGTTGTGGAGAGTCAGCCCTTCACCAGAAAGCGCCGAACTGTGACATCATATTTCAAATTTTGAGGGTCTTTCGTGACAGCAGTTTTATTTCAAACACTTTAGCCAAGTCTTGTTTGTCTGTCGCCTTCATTGCAGAATTTGTGAATATTGGGCAAAAAAACTTTGTCAGCAATAGTTTCAGCAGGTTCTCTTGGTATCCTGGTGTCGAGCACATCAAGGTTTTGCACTTGCGGAGTATTGCAGCCTCGAGGCTGCAATACTCGCAGCCTCCTTCAAAGGGTGATTCATGCGCCTTGCGAGAAGAACGCTGATAAATTTCTCTAATGCGTAGAGAACCACTAAAGTTGTCCAGATGGGTAGATAAGTCCACCGCGGTCTTGGGGCTTTATCAGCGAGTGCGAGAGTACTGAGGCGTTTGACTTTGTTAACAGGCTGACGCACTCTACACAATCGGATCATTTCTTGTGCAGCTCTTACCAAGTAGCCTCCTACCATAGCCAATGCTGCGACATTTGGAGTAGGAAGCCGAGGCTGTTCTCGCTTGAGTCGCTCTGTGAGCTCTCTACATGCATCTGCAGGAATTCCTTACTGGTTCCTTCCCTCGTGTTTTTCTGTTGCGGCAGCGTTTAGAAGCAATCGTTGCCTTCTGCTGCCATTACATTGCTCGTACTTGATGCTGACGCAATGCTAGTCTTCGGAGTCTTCTCAATCAATACCTGAGAGAACAGCTCGGGCATCTGTTTGATCATTTGAGCCTGCTGACTTCCTCAGCCAGCCAAAAAACGACTCGATTGGGTCAGACGATCTTTTCCTCCTCAAAACAAAGTGAAAGCACATCTCTTTAAGAAGATATCGAATGCAGTCAACATTTGAACTAGTTGTCAACACCAGGCCTTCGTAAGTTTCCTTGGTTAAGAAGTTCTTCACCAGGCACTGGCTTTTGAGATCGACCAGGTAGTCAAGCTAGGAAGCTTGTTTCAAGCCAGTTTAGCCATTCATCGCTTGTAGATTCGAAGTGCTTGCAGTCAGCATTGTTCTGGTACATGTGCTGGGTACAATTGCTCACGTGCATGAGCATGAACCAGCGGTGCACGGTGTTGAATTCAACCGTCGGTCCCACACCCACGAAACTTGCGTCACATGTGTGGTTGCTCTTGCAGGAGCTTCAGTGCAGCTGTCATGGCAGGAGACAAAACTTTAATTGCTCTCTTCATGTTCATTTTTTTCAATATTTGTGGGGAAACGGGTTTTCTTGTTAGAAATCGAACTGGCTCTACAAGGCTGCCTTGCTGCATTTTGTAGAGGCTCTTCAAGTGGTTCGCCGTTATTTCGCCACCTTTTCCGATGTCACGCGACAAAAACGGCGATCGCACGTTTTTGACCAAGTGGGACTGATCGAATGCTAGAAAAAGCTTTCGATTTGGTGTTCCTGGGTGCTCAATAGAATGCGTGGGGCTTCTGTTGAATAAAAGTTGGAACGCTAAGACGATGTTGTGGTTGTCCGTGACAATACGCACGACGAAAAATCCTGTCTTCAACTTCCTTCAGGACATGTTGCATGAGCGTTTGCAGCTCGCGGCCAGTGCAATTTCTTGTGAAGAAGTAGGCCATGGGTATTTTGAATGAAACTGAAAGGCCGTTGAGGACGAAGCACAGAAGTAAGTTGGCCAGCGAAGGCTCATTTGTTGTTTCCTTATAAATGCTCCCACCATAGTCTACTTCGCCAATGAAGGCGTCCCTTTGTTTATGGTAAAGTAGCCTCTGTTTGACGTGCATTTCGTCTATAATTAATTAGCAAGCTCTGGCTTCCGATGAGGGATGAGAAGCGAGTTCGGTCAGTGACTCCGAGGGAATGCAAGTATGGGGCGCGAGCGCCTCGCAGAGTGTCAAGGCGTAAATCGAGGAGGAAGGGAGAGGGCCACGGACGGTCTCCGAGGCACCATTGCGCGGACATGAAAAAATATAGGCTATGAGTGGGTCATGAGTTTGGCCACTTTAGCCCTAATCGTGCCGAGAGTGCTCCTTGGAATCTTGCACACTGTGGGGACATCAGACTTTTCATCGCGTTCGACCCGATTTGTGATTTCGAGCTTCACGACAAAAGGCAAATTATGCCGCTTCATCACGGCAACACTGTGGGAGAAGGCCCACAAGGCGCAAACACAATGAACCAGAAAAGCTGTGAAACAACTCGCACTTTCGCCATCTTACATGATGAGACAAGAGCCTCTGATTGGCTGTCTGAGCAAGCGCTGCGGGCGGGTCAGGATAACTTTTTGCAGGGGGGTGTCGACAGCTCGCCCGAGTAGCCCGAGGCAGCGCGGTCACGGTTGGGAGAGCGGTTGGATGGAGTCGCGCCACTGAGTTTCCCCGCTACCGCAAGGGGAAGCCAACTTCTGGGGGCAACTTCTGCGACTTGATGTTCAATATATCGGGAGTTGCTGCTATTTTTGTTCGATGTAAGCATAATTTTTGCTATATATACTCATTGTAACTATACCGTGACCAGAAATAGTTCGCTATATAGAATAATTCGATGTAAACGGGTTCAGTATAGCCGGGTTCGACTGTATATGTAATTCAATATATCAAATACAACTATTAAACATTTTCAGGGAGATGTTACAGCTGTTCGTTCCACACTAATTTGTTATATTTGGGCTCGTGTTCTACACACTTTGTTACATTTGGACTCAACGTACCCGCGTTTGACTGTATGCCTTTTCCGAAAAGCAAGTACAAGTTAATGAGGGAACATACCAGTGTTGCTTAAATGACTCACCTTAGTTAGTGCTAGCAGCAGTGGTAATTTTTTCTTTTGCATAAAGTAATAAACAGCCTGCTGAAGCCTTTTTTTTTTTTTACCACCAGAAATGGGCTCATTTTAGGTGCTTTTGTTTGATTTGAAATATGTACTAACCTTTGTTTAAGGGTGACTTCATCTTGTAACATGTTTTTGGTGAACCAGATTCTAGCTGCACAGTTACTTACCATCATTAATAACTGGCAGATGAAGCTAAAATTAAGGCTTCCCTGAGTCTTCACAGGGGTTGATAAGTATGTCACGTTTTCAAAGCAGACTCAAATTTTTAAAGCATATAACTTTCTTTGATTCTCTGGCCGTTTTTATGATTGGTCAGAGCTCTGTAATGGTAGGTAGTTGGACTGAGCAAGAAAAACACTAGTTTGCTTTCTCTCTCACTCACTCACTCTTGGTCTCTCTCGCTTGGTCTTTCATTTGGTCTATTCGCTTACATTGACAGTCATTGTGTACTGTTTCTGCACAATTACATTTTACTCGTGTGTGGCTTGCACCCAAAAAATGTGGGCCCAAATTTATGAAAAAGTTGCAGTTTCGCCTAAAAGGCAAAGCATTGTGATAGCAAATTACAGTGCACTCCACTTATAAGGAAAGATACCACTTGTAAACATACATCAATTAAAACAATGAGTCAACTATGGCATATCAACTTACGCATTAGGGTTTTGAAGAAAACTACTATATAGTAACTATGTTATGACTGCATGTCGAATACAGCAATCACAATATTGCTGTACGGTGTTTTCTATGCAGACATTTATGTTAGGTTTGTCTAAGCAAGTTTGTATCTGCCGCCGTTACCGCACACCATGTCCGGCCCTTGTGCCGATTGCAAAAGCCATGAAGAGCATAACGAGTTGGTGCAGCACGCCACAAGGATGTACCAGCTGCTTTGCATCTGTATCGCCCACAATCATGCTCCATGTGTTCAGAAAAAGGAGGGAAAAATCGTAATGCAAAATCCGACGGACCGCTGTGGCACCTGCCCTTTTTATAATCTCTGCAAGGACAAAAATGTGTCATGGAAGCAGTCTCGATGCAGCAGTACCGCCCACTTTTAGATGGTGGCGCCAACAAAGTGCAGAGTTGTTTCGCTTAAGGCAAAGCTTTGCACAACTTAAAGCATGAGCTCGTGCAGTCAGCGATATCCATAATTCTGAAAACCTCTCTTTAATGCAAATGGCAAATTTGGATTCAGAGCTTCAATGGTATGTTCGGTAGCTTTTTATGGCAGTTTAGGTATAGTGATGATTGGTTATAACGATCTGATTTTTCAATCTTTATAATATTGTAAGTCAATTGCACTGTAGTCAATACTATACTGAGTTACCCTATACTCAGTAACGTCAGTAATTTCATCAGCTGTATAAACTGCTCAAACATTTGCTTACTAAATTAACAAGCACGGTGTCACGCACGCATAGGTAAACATCAACAGATTTCACTCGATGATTGTGGTCACTCACTGTTGGAAAGCTAGCACAATGAAGAGCAGCAGCTGCAAGGGAATTCCTGCTGCCTGTCGCTTCAGCGTGAACTAGGTGCGCAACCACACAGCGCACACAAAGCCATCAGCTAACTCAGGTCGGCTAGGCTTTGTACACACTGCAGATATTACCCCCAAGTTAGAATGTGCTCAGCCTAGTCCTGCTCAGTTGTGGCTGGAGTAAGAGCGGGGGCATGCACACATGTTCCTGGTCCCCACCTTCCTCCCGTGCGTGCACAAGGTGTCGCTGCACCAAGACACTGTCCTTTTTTTGTGGCTCACCCTTGCATGCTTTCCCTTGCCCTACAGCACTAGGCATGCGGCTGCAATCTGATCACTCTTTTATTTATTTATTTATTTATTATGCAGTCCCACATTCGCTCGGAGAGCATTACAGTGGGGGGGGGAAGTAATACACATGTTAAACAGTTGTAAATATGGTTACATAACACGGTGACGAATAATGCAGTGCAGGCAGCATAACTATGCCAAAACATAAAGGAGAAGAAAAAAAAAAAGAAATGGACTATATGTACATACATACACACATACATGGGCATACATGAACATATGAACACATCTACACTCAGAAATACATATAGTAGGCAAGGAAACGCGGAAAAAAAAAGAAAAAACATCGAAACACGCGAAATGATCACATGTCAAGCAGTTCTTCGAAAAAGGCTGAATTTGATGTTTTAGAAACGGTATCCTGAGGCAGAGCATTCCATTCATTGATGGTTTTTGGAAAAAAAGAATACTTTAACAAGTTCGTTCTTGACTTCATTGGCCTTACTTTTAATGGGTGTTCACGGCGATGGGATGTGTAATGCGGGTTAAGCATGTATTTTGATTTATTAATGCCAGTATTGTTGTAAAATATCTTATGAAAAAATTTGAGACGCAAGCAGCGCCGGCGTTCGGCTAACGTCGTAAGCGCTAGGCGTGTTTTCATTTGTGTGACGCTACTACATCTGCGATAGCTCCCAGTGATAAAGCGTGCCGCTCGGTTTTGCACGCGCTCTAAGATGTACTTAAGGTTGTCCTGATAAGGGTCCCATATCGTGCACGCGTATTCAAGAATAGGCCTTACGTATGTCGTGTATAATAACTTTTTGGTTGCCAGAGGACAGGGATGAAAATTTCGAGCCAAGAACATTAGTGTGTTATTCCCTTTCGCGGCAATCTCTGCAATGTGATCATGCCAAGTAAGATCGCTTGAGAAGTGAACGCCGAGGTACTTGGCCCCTGTTACGTTCGAAATGGTCGAATTATTTAGCCTGTAAGAATGGGAAACGTCAGTTTTTTTTTCTAGAAAAGCACACGTAGTTGCATTTTGATTCATTTAGGGCCATGCACCAAGTGGTACACCAGTTAGAAATTTTATTAAGGTCATCTTGAAGGATTTTGCTGTCATTTGGATTGTTTACCGCTCGATAAACAACGCAGTCATCTGCGTACAATCGTAGGTTCGACTGGATGTTCTTCGCTATATCGTTAATAAAAATAAGAAATAATAACGGCCCCAGAACAGACCCCTGCGGTACTCCTGACGTGACCGGAACAGCTGATGAGCAACATCCATTTACCACTGTTATCTGTCTGCGGTTTACGAAGTAGTTAATTAACCAGTTCATTAGGTCAGCGGGAATTTTTAAGTGCTGAAGCTTGTGAATTATACAATCATGCCGTACCCGATCGAATGCTTTTTTGAAATCTAAAAACAAACAGTCAACGCTAGTACCTTGATCTAATGCAGTCGTTATGTCAAAAGAAAATTCCGTTAACTGTGTGTCACAAGAAAATCCGGCGCGAAAGCCATGTTGTTCTGTGTAAAAAAAGTTTTGCGAATTCAAATGCCTTATTAGGTTGCTGTATACGATGTGTTCCATAATTTTCGAAGCGCCGCATAGGAGGGAAATTGGGCGATATTGTTCTAAATTATTTTTTGGTCCTTTCTTATGAACAGGAACCACATGAGCGAACTTCCATTCGTCCGGCACGATTCCTTCGGACAATGACGTCATATATATTGTATGAAGAAGATTGCTAAGAGAACTAGCGCATTCTTTCAGCACACGATTGGGTATGCCATCAGGACCTGTCGCTTTATTTGTGTCTAGGCTGGTAAGGATTTGAAAAATACCATGAATTGATAAAGTGATATCGGGCATTTCCTGAAGAACTGAGGCGCAGGAAGGTAAAGGGATATTGCTCATCGGTGAATTAACGGAAAAGGCGGACCTGAAATAATCGTTGAAAGCAGTGGCTTTCAATTCATCATTTGTTATCGTGCCATTGTCAGACGTGATACATTGTATACCAATTTTCTCTTTCCTGGTTTTTTTGGCAAGCTTCCATATAATATTGTGATTGTTTCGAATCTTTGCGTCTAATGTACTGAAGAAATGACGCTTCGCTTCACTAATTTTAGATTTACAAACTTGCTGGACAGAAAATAACTTTTCAGAAGTAACTGGCATCTTGCTTTTTCTGAGGTTCTGAAAAAGACGACGTGTTTTTCTAAGGAGTTGACGGATTTCGGGGGTGATCCATGGTTTATCTTTCCGACGTTTGGCAGTTAGTAATTTTGATGGTATGTGCTCCGAAATTAGTGCAACTATTTTATCTTTCAGTACGCTCCAAGCAAAGTTAACATCTTTTTCTGAGCAAACCTGTGAAAAAGCTGGAAGAAAATCAGTTAATTCACTGTTCATTGCCTGGTAGTTTCCCTGATCATAAAAGTATATAAGTTTTGGAGTAAGTCGAGCTCTATTTTGGTGTGGATAAGAAACGCTGGTTAAAACGACAGCGTGGTCGCTGATACCGGGAACACAGACAGGTGGAGACACCAGATCAGTTTCATTTGTGAAAAGGAGATCGAGGGTGTTGGATGACAGAGCAGTAACTCTGGTTGGGGACTCGACGCACTGAGTCAGGTTGAAGCTACTTGTGAGGTCAAGCAATGCAGAATGCAACGATGAGTTTGATAAATTGGTCGGTAGACCGCCACCCCAGGACACGTCTGGTAGGTTGAAGTCACCCCCCAGTAGAACAACGTCACAAGAAACTGACGCCAGTGCTTCGGACAGGCTAGATATAGCTCTACTATCATTTCCAGGTGGCCTGTAGAACGAAGCTATTGTAATTGTCCTACCAGTTTGTGAAGCAACTTTACACAGGACAAGCTCACAGTCTATGTTGCAAAGATCGATCGGCCAGCTTTGCAAGTTATCTGAAACAAGTATAAATACGCCCCCTCCGTGTCTGTTCCTGTCCGAGCGATAAACCGTGTAGCCTGTTGGGAACACTTCAACATTTGAAACTGTGTCATCCAGCCAAGATTCAGTGCCAATGATAATGTCCGGACAATGCAGCGAAATTACGAGCGCGAACTCGTCAGCTTTATTTTTTATGCTGCGACAGTTAATAATTATAAGCTGCAAACTTTGTTTGTCATGCGCAGAATGGTGAACTTCGTGGGTTTGCTATGATTTGCACTGTACTACCTCTTTTGCCTCGTTATCAAATATGTAGGTGCTGTTTCCAATATTCAAACGGTTATACCGAAGCTTAAAGGGGTGACTTTGCTTTTTGGCGAATGAAATTAGATGCTTTCTTTCTAAGCGAACCTGCGCGGAGTAGTCCTCACTCATAGCGTAAGTTGTTTCTTTAAGCTTCCGACCTTGAAGCAAGACCTTCTGTTTAGTTTTGTAGGACGAAAAAGCAACTAAAGTTGGTCGTGACTTTTGCGCGCTGTATCGCCCTATCCTGTGAGCGTGTTCAATATCACTGTGACTGATGCTCACACCAAGCAGATCCTTACACAAACAGATAACATTTTTTTCTGCCTCATCCCAGGTTTCTCTTTCGGTATCCGTAATGCCATAGAAAACAAGGTTGCATCGCCTAGATCGGTTTTCTAAGTCGTCGTTTTTTCCTGACAGTTTGAACTTGTTTTGTCAGAGATTCTACAGTCGACTGAAGGTTCGTGACAGCTTTCTGTGTGCCTCTGAAGGACTCAATCTCTTCTTGGACTTTATGTGCAATGTCAAGACGACACTGACAGCACAAGTTTGCCTGCACTGTCCACGTAATTGCTCTTGCAATAAAATGTGCGCCAGATGGAAACATCTTGTATGGGAAGGCCGAAAATGTAATCAAGCGCTGGAAATTCAAGGATGGAAGCAAAGGTGTCTTCTGTCTGTATTGTTCATGCTTTATGTAAAGGGCATAGAAAGATGAGTGGGAAAAAAGTGAATTCGAGTTTGATTTATCATACATGCACAATGAACAAATCGTGCAACAGAAGCTCCCCAAATTGATGTATGCAGACAACATAGTGCTACTAGGGACCAGTGCAAGAGATTTAGACGCTTGCAAATATCTGTGGCAATGCAGCAACAAATCTAGGCCTTACGTTTAGCACAGAGAAATTGTCACTTGTGATCTTTAATGAAGAGATGAGTAATTATGTGGTCAGCTCAACAGTTATACACATATTCAAGCAGTATAAATATTTCGGCATAGTATACATAAACGAAGGGCTTACTCAGTACCTCAATAAAACTTGGTGCTGGGCTAGTTGGTGATGCATTCTTTAAAACTGATGGTAGCGCTAAAAAGGACGGACACACGATGAAAAGACGACATGACGAGGAAACGCTACTGACAACTGGTTTATTTTTCGAAATGTGTTGACTTTTTAAAACTGATGGTAGCGCTAAAAAGGACGGACACACGATGAAGACGACACGACGACACATTATTGAAATGTGTTGACTCTTTTAAATATAGAACTTTTTCGAAAAAATAAACCAGTTGTCAGTAGCGTTTCCTCGTCGTCGTGTCGTCTTTTCATTGTGTGTTCGTCCTTTTTTAGCGCTACCATCAGTTTTAAAGAATTACTCAAGTACCCACCAAGATAATCTGAAAAAAAAAAAAAAAGCGAAAGCGGAATGCAGCAATAAAGAAACATGGAACATTTTTGGGGCCACAATAAATAGGAGGTGGTGTGTGGTATCTGGAAAGGAGTAATGGTGCCAGCGCTAGCATTCGCATATGCCATTCCGTGCTTCAAATCGGTTATCTTGTCAGGGTTAGAGGTTAAACGAAGATTAGTAGGCAGGTTGGCACTGGGCTTCCAAGCTAAAACCACAAGTGAAGCAGTGCAGAGTGACGTGGGTGGGGCCTCTTTTGAAGTTGGAGAAGCGTAAAGCGAAGTTAGTTTTGAAATACGGCTCAGAAACATAGATCAAAATAAATGGGTGGCTAAAGTTCACAAGTATCTGTGCCTGAAACACATCGACACAGAATGGAGAAAGAGGTCAAGAAATTTGGCAACCAAGTACAGGGTGTTCGAAAGTGTCGATAACCAGGAGCCATCAAAAGGAAAGTGAGAGGAACAGAGACGGTGAATTAAATGCAAAGAATGTAAACAAGAAAGACCATGAAAATTTGCAAGAATGGGAAGAAATTGGAAGGAAAAATCTAACATAGAGGGCAGTGTCTTGCCATATGAGGCTTTAGCTCATTGCCTAAGGACAAAAACATACTGGAACAAATATTCGCAATAAGACAACGCATGTGTATGCTGCATCAAAAATCCGTAGATCACTCCCCAAATCCTAATGAAATGCCCCGTAGGTAGCATACACCTTCCAGACGCGATTGGATTTAAAGTGCATGGAAGCATCAACTGGTCAGCAGTCGAGGTAAGGAAGAGGCACCTAAGGTATTGGTGGAAAAAAAGCAGGGAAGAGATCGATGCGACTGGATCCACTGCAGGCATGGGTAGCGCTACAAGATAGAGGAGTTTTGAGGAAAGGAAACTGATTAGGGATGCACACAGGAATGTTAGAATGAAAAGCATGTATAGCATACCTGATTAACTCAGACTCGGCGACTATTTGACCCTACCCAATTTCAAAGTGGATGCCAATAAACAATCTGCCCTTGCATGGAAATATACAATTTAAGAACTACTTTAAATCTGAAGCAGTATTGCTACATGTCTGTGAGAATTCATTTTCAAGAACACGCAAGAAAAACAACTGTAATAACTAGTCCCTGACCGATAATTCAGATTTGACTGAGTGCCAGAATGTCTGAATAATCGTGTGTCCAAAATACCTATTCGCCCAAAAATGTTTATTCCATGAGTCGCCCAAAAAGTGTGCTGTATTCTCGGATCATTACCTTCGGGGATACCTTCATTTTCACGTGTCTGTAATGCAAGACATGTCGGTATCTACGAGCGAGCGCCATCATTCTGGGCACAGTGACGAGCACACGCTATCTTATCACTGTGCAGGAACGCTGCTGTCAGTCAACTCTTCTAGCGCTGGCCACATGAAATATCGCGAAAGTGAAAGCATCTTTTAAAGGGAATAAAGGGAAAATCAGACATCCACCCGTTCGTAGCAATTGCTCTAAAGGAAACCCATACGAGTTCCTTGAAAGAAAAGCCTCATAGTTGAAAAAAAACTTATGCATGAATATGGCCTAAGTTTGTCAATGCGTGCTACTGTGTGCAAATATGAGAGGGGACCCAAAGATAGCCGGAATAGTACTCCTGTGCATCGTGTACTAGTACTACGACATTGTGCTGCCAGGGCAGTGTGGGAGGACCTCTCCCAGTAGGTATGCTAGGTGGCATCTACTGCCGATGTGTGTGGTTTCTCTGGAGGTTGTGTGTGTCTGTAGTACACTCGACATGCAGAAGTGGCAAATTCTCACAAATAACGAGCGGCTGTGAAGTTTTTTACTTGGCAAGAATGCAGCAGAAACTGTTGTAATAATGCAAACAGCTTGCAAAGAACATACTCTCAGTAAAACTCAAGTGTGCAAATGGTTTTCTCAGTTTAAAGGGGTGAAGGGACCATTGAAGATCAGCCCCATTATGCTCATCCTTCAAGTGCACAAACCGAGGACATCACCAAAATCTGACCTCAGCAGGGAAGATCGACACAGAACAATCAACCAATGTGAAGACTTATCCAGGTTATCCTGGAGCAACATTCAGTGCATCTTGCAAGACAATTGGGGAATGCGATGAGTGGCTGCACAGTTTGTGCCCAGACCTCTCGCTGAAGAGCAAAGGGATTGTCACGTGGAAGCCTGTCCTGCAGTGAAGGACAGTCACAGACGATCCTGCGTTTTTCGACAATGTCATCACAGGCAAGGAGTCATGGTGCCATGGGTACAATCCCAAAAGTAAACAGGCAAGTTAATGGAAGTCACCTGGGTCGCCTCGTCAAAAAAAAGCTTGTCAGTTTAAATAAAATTTGAAGACTATGCTGATCTGTTTTCTTGACATCGAAGGGACCGTGCATTCAGAATTCGCCTTTCAAAACCAGTCAAACAAGTCTTTTCGTAGGTGTCGAAATCGCTGTGCAAAAGTGTGGTGTGGAAACGTCCGGCCTTCTGCAATTCCAGTGAGTGGTTCCTGTCTGCATCCTGACAATGCTGCCGCACACACGACACTTCGTGTTCACCTTTGTTTTTGCCTCAACGCAGATGTCTGCCTTGACCCATGCACCCTATTTGCCAGATTTGGCTCCTGCTGACTTTTCTTGTTCCATTGGAGGAACAGGGACTTGAAAGGCAAGCGTTTGGCCAATGCTGATGAAGTCAAATTCAATGTCATTACAGCGCAAGCAGATATAAAAGAAGCCAAATTTACAAGGTGCTTCCAGCAATGCAATGCACGTTTGGACAAGTGCATTAGTACAAATGGAGAGTGCCTTGAGGGTGATAAAAGTTGTATTTAGTATGTAGATGACGCACCAACTACATGACGCACCAACTGGCCCAAGAGTCTACGCTTGTATTGAGTAAAAAGAAAATAATGGAAATCAGGAAATTAATTAAAAATAATCAGGAAATTCCAGCTATTTTTGGTTCCTCTCCCCCAACTTCATAGGCTTGCCCTTGGGCTAATCATTTTGTGGGAGTGATTTTCTTGGAATGCCTTTTGTGTTATTCTTTTTCACGCTTTGTCAGTGGCCAGATCAACGTTCTACACGTGATCAGTGGGATCAGTCGGCCATGAACAGTGTGTGGTAGAGTAGCAAAGAATCGAGTGGAAGGTGCTGCTGCAAAATCGCCGTCCCGATCAACTATTGTAATGCTGTCGCTACAGATAGACTGAAAGTACAATCAGCGCATGCAACCCAATTCTCATTGCCTACTAGATTGACTAGAAGAATGAATAATAGCTGAAGTTGACTACGCTACGCTAGTTCAGATATTGTGGAGCACCGATGACATCTCTAAAAGAACATACTGCTGTTTCTGCTTGACTCCGTGGCACAAATTAGCACATGGTCATACGGGCAGTCTGAACTATTGCATGACGTGCTGTAGGGTGTCCGGAATTTCGGTCGTCCTTATACATTAAGTCTAGGGGGACTAATGGTGGTGCCACAGGGCTGTCAGAATAATCGAGCATGTCCAATTCATTAGTGTCCAAATAATTGGTTGTTGACTATATACACTATTAAATGATGTAATCATGTTGGTACAAGCTACAAGAGTAGCTTTATCATATTTTAATGTTAAGCCATTGGCATTCATAAATGTGTTGCAAATAATTGCTAGTAATGCAGAAAAGATTCCAAATGTTGGATGTATGTGACAGGTATGAATTCTGAAATGAAGTCATCCTGCAAGATAGCACATCAGCTTTATGAATGTGAGTGTCTTTGTGCTCTGTACTGCACAGGCAGAATTAGTGGCTTGTGCAGATCATGGTAATAGTACTTGCGAAGGAAGTCTCCAGTCCACACTGTGAAGGTGGTTTAACAACAAAGCTGTAAACAACTAGAACAAGTACCCAGTGCAACATAAGTTGAAATTACTCACATGGCAACACTCACATGCACTTCACCTAATTATTAGCTGAAGACATTTCGACTGCCTGCGACTTTGCTTAAGACGCTACTTCGTGCACCTACAAAGAGTGGACCAGTAGAAAGAGAAATTTGCTGCACCTCGTATATACGCTGCTCTTCAGGAGTCATCACTATATGTAGCCTTCTCGCAGTACTGTCGCAACACAACTCGATTGCTAGGTGGGTTCCTTTACTTACAAAAGTTGTTGCGTCACTCTCTGCTTCGTATGCCATAGTCAAGCTGCCATCACTGCAGCACCTTGCACAACAGCAATCTTTACCGGGAAGCATATGAGGAGAGCAATACAGGCTTCACATTGTGTGTAGGCATAGCAGCACCCTGTCATAAATTGCCGTATTTACATGCATAATGATCGCACTTGCGTAATGATCACACCCCTGAATTTTGTCGTCAAAATTCTATTTTTTTTCCTGTGTAATGATCACACCCCGAACTTGCTGCAGCGATATTTCATGTGCCAAGTCTAGCTAATGATGATAGCGTTTACGATCTGTCGAATGCTACGCGAAAGACTCTTCGACATACCAAACGGTCTGCACGCACCAAAGATTCTTAAGCAGGTGCGCCATTTTATTCATCACTTTCCACACTTCCATGAAAAAAAAAAAAAGCTACAATCAAACTTGGAACGACAGAAAGCTGAGCTAGTTGATAAGGATTCATTATGCAAAATAGAAGTGAGGCGTGCAGACAGGACACAAGAGTAGAGAAGTGTACAACACGAATGCAGACTATCAACTGAAGGGGGCACTGAGGCGAAAAAGAAAGAAGACACAAAACTCGTCTGCGCATGCTCAGGAATGGTAACACCACGTGTCAATCGGGTACACGTGCCAGCCTACGTGAGAGATAACTGTAAAGGTACTTAATCTCTTCCTTATGTAAAGTAATCGAAGGCTGACTCACACACGCACTTCCACCATTATAGATATGCCATGGCTCTACCATAAGACGCGTATCTTCATTCTTATGCCTGTACAATATCGCGCAATCATCTAACTCTGGCGTGCAGTTACAATCTCGGCAATGTAGCGAAAGATTTGAAGGCGATCCACCGGTTAACGACCTTTTATGTTCCATTAGCCTCTGATTGATACACCGTCCCGTTTTGCCCTATGTAAAACTGGCCACAGCTAAGGGGAATATTATAAACCACACCCATACGACAGTCAGTAAAACAGTTGTTCTTATTGTGCTTCACTGGACAAATATCTGTTCATTTTTTGCCTTTTACCCGCTCCTTTTTATTCTGTACGGCAGCGCATATCTTACCTAGCTTATTGGGAGCAGTGAAAGCAACATTAACATCATTTCTACTAGCAACTTTTTTAAGCCTGTGCGACACTGAATGAATATACGGAATAGCCACTACTCTTTTTTTTTTGCTATTACTGCTTTCTGTAATCACGTCCGTCCCTCTCGAAACCGACTTCTTTAGGCGCTCAGCCACAGTGGCCACCGCAACACTAGGATACCCTGCTTCTAATAGGCGCCGGACCTGCGCATTAAACTGGCGCTCATTTTGTGCATGCAGGATCTGGTGAGGGAAGACTTAAGGCATGACATGGCAATTCCGTTTTTTACTAATTTAGAATGCTTGGATTGAAAGTTTAGCAACTGCTTCGAAGATCTTGGGGAGTACTGCCAACAAACATGATTTTGTTCGAAGATCAAGAAAATGTCAAGAAACTGAATTACGCATCGCTGAAGAAATTCCTTGGTAAACTTCAATCCTCCCCCATAAAGTTTAAATTGCTCACTTACTGAGGTAGCAGCAGAATCGAATTCTTCCCTATTACAGAAAATCAGGTAATCAACGTAACGAAATACCTTGATAACACTATCACCTAAGGCTTTCTCTAAGCAGTTGTCAACCTTACTCAGGTAAATGTTGCTAAGAATAGGGGCAACCTTTGAGCCAATACAAATGCCTGATTTCTGCAGAAACGGAACATAAAAGGTCGTTAACCGGTGGATCGCCTTCAAATCTTTCGCTACAGTGCCGAGATTGTAACTGCACGCCAGAGTTAGATGATTGCGCGATATTGTACAGGCATAAGAATGAAGATACACGTATTATGGTAGAGGCATGGCATATCTATAATGGTGGAAGTGCGTGCGTGAGTCAGCCTTTGATCACTTTACATAAGGAAGAGATTAAGTACCTTTACAGTTATCTCTCACGTAGGCTGGCACGTGTACCCAATTGACACGTGGTGTTACCATTCCTGAGCATGCGCAGACGAGTTTTGTGTCTTCTTTCTTTTTTGCCTCAGTGCCCCCTTCAGTTGATAGTCGGCGTTCGTGTTGTCCACTTCTCTACTCTTGTGTCCTGTCTGCACGCCTCACTTCTATTTTGCATAATGAATCCTTACCAACTAGCTCAGCTTTCTGTTGTTCTAAGCTTCATTTCTAGTACTCTGAGCCCTTTTCCATGTTCCCCTACTTATCTGCACAATCGTCCTTCGTTAGCTTCCCTAATTGCGATATGTATGTTCCGCGCTAGAACCATGTCGTGGTTTAGTCATAATCGTGTCGTCCCATTGGAAGTTCGAATCATGTGCGGCTTTCTTCAACCATCAACTGGGCATGCCAGAAGGATTGGAGCTATTCTTTCCGCTGAATCTTGGCGCCAAGTTAGGTTCTACCAGGAGTGTCTAAGGGTCCGTTGCGCGGCCCTGGGAGACGGTCGCCATTGGAACCGCCCCTACGCCAATTGGAATAAGTTAGCCGTGCAACATGCGGACTTCCTATGGAAGATGAAACTTCCGGAGCTTCAACAAAGTAAGAGGAAACACCTTTCTAATAATTCACCGTCAAATAACTTACTGGTTCTTGGAGATGCCATCGTGAGTGATAACCATAGAAGAACCCTTGCTTTAGGTCCTAAGCACTGTTTTAAGCCTAACGTAAAACCCGTTGGCATTTTAAGCATACCGCACTGCATAACTAGGTTCGTCCCGGAAGAACAATGCTCACGCTGTATTTCAGATTGCATTGCTAGCATTAAACAATCAGATTCTCATTTTAAGATGCCTGACCCTGTCCGACCGTTAGTTGATTACCTTGTGCAGCATAAACTTAGACCAGTAATATCTGACAAGGAAGGTTATTTCGTAATTATGCCAGATGACATGTTCTCAGAAAAAGCATTTCAGCCATAGAAAAGAATTTGCAGCCAGTAAAACTCAAGCCTTCGGTAGTTAAGCAACGTGCGGTTGACCTCTTGTCAAGGCATAATCTTGATAGGCTTGTCTGTAATGTCAAGAAAGCTAAATCCCTCACCTTAGAACTGTTTTTCTCGGCCAAGACCTATAAACAAGAAATTCCTTTTCGTGCTATAGTGTCAGAGAAAGGGACGTGGCAGGTCTGTGTCGCCAGTTACCTACAGAACTGCTTAGCTTCTCTAGTTTTTTCAGACCCCTTTTGCTTGTGGAATTTTCAGGCACTAGTTCAGTATTTGAGAGAGGAAAATCCTGGTGATTGTACAGCTTTTAGTATGGATATCGAAGACCTGTATTATTCCTTGCTGCATGACGGGTTGCTAAATTCCGTAAATGAGTGCATTAAAGAACAAGTGCAAGAGTCGGCTTTCATTGACAGAAGTGGTGTTTCCACGGGAGCTTTTCTAAAAATTATTTCAATGTACGCTGATTGGGTGGAGAGATGGCGTTTTTCTGCAGAAATCGGGCATTTGTATTGGCTCAAAGGTTGCCCCTATTCTTGTCAACCTTACTCACGTAAATGTTGCTAACTGCTTAGAGAAAGCCTTAGGTGATAGTGTTATCAAGATATTTCATTACGTTGATGATTACCTGATTTTCTGTAACAGGGAAGAATTCGATTCCGCTGCTACCTCAGTAAGTGAGCAATTTAAACTTTATGGGGGAGGATTAAAGTTTACCAAGGAATTTCCTCAGCGACGCGTAATTCAGTTTCTTGACTTTTCCTTGATCTTCGAACAAAATCATGTTTATTGGCAGTACTCCCCAAGATCTTTGAAGCCGTTGCTAAACTTTCAATCCAAGCATTCTAAATTAGTAAAAAATGGAATTGCCATGTTGTGCCTGAAGTCTTCCCTCACCAGATCCTGCATGCACAAAATGAGCGCCAGTTATAATGCGCAGTTCCGGCGCCTATTAGAAGCCGGGTATCCTAGTGTAGCGGTGCCACTGCGGCTGAGCACCTAAAGAAGTGGGTTTCGAGAGGGACGGACGTGATTACAGAAAGCAGTAGTAGCAAAAAGAGTAGTGGCTATTCTATATATTCATTCAGTGTCGCACAAGCTTAAAAAAGTTGCTAGTAGATATGATGTTAATGTTGCTTTCACTGCTCCCAACAAGCTAGGTAAGATATGCGCTGCCGTACAGAATAAAAAGGAGCGGGTAAAAGGCAATTAACGAACAGATATTTGTCCAGTGAAGCACAATAAGAACTGTTTTACTGACTGTCCTATGGGTGTGGTTTATAAAATTCCCCTTAGCTGTGGCCAGTTCTACGTAGGGCAAACGGGACGGTGTATCAATCGGAGGCTAATGGAACATAAAAGGTCGTTAATCGGTGGATCGCCTTCAAATCTTTCGCTACATTGCCGAGATTGTAACTGCACGCCAGAGTTAGATGATTGCGCGATATTGTACAGGCATAAGAATGAAGATACGAGTCTTATGGTAGAGGCATGGCATATCTATAATGGTGGAAGTGCGTGCGTGAGTCAGCCTTCGATTACATAAGGAAGAGATTAAGTACCTTTACAGTTATCTCTCACGTAGGCCGGCACGTGTACCCCATTGACACATGGTGTTACCATTCCTGAGCATGCACAGACGAGTTTTGTATTCTTTCTTTTTCGCCTCAGTGCCCCCTTCAGTTGATAGTTGGCGTTCGTGTTGTCCACTTCTCTCTTGTGTCCTGTCTGCACACCTCACTTCTATTTTGCATAATGAATCAAACTTGCCTTGGCTTTATTATTTGTAGGCTTTATAATGGTTATAGTCAACAATAAACAAAGGCGCATTTCAGTTCTTGTCTGCACTCGTGGGCACGCAACAAGTCGCGAGCGGCAACAACAGTAGCCCCGTTTACACTGATACGTTAGAAGTGCACCCTATTCAAATGCCGACGCTTGTAACACAGCTAAGATGTTCGCCCACCCTTTGCGGAAACATGCCATATTAGGATAATAGTGTGGACAAATGCCGCAGTTTCCGCAGCATACCTGCCATGTGTTTCTATATCAATGGCAGCTAAGCACGCCCATCTGTTTCTGTCCCCTCAAAGTGGACATGGCTATGTTATCGCCGCAGACTTGCCAATATTAACAATATTATTCATTACTGATATGGAAGGAACTGTTTCAATGCACTTAATGCATTAGCGAAAAAAACATTATTATTCGGCGCGTTCGGCTTGCTCAGCTGGCCGCCATTGTTGTTTTGGTGTCCCGCACTGTTACAGTAGCAGCCGCCTGTTTGTTGACCTGTTGTCATCATCATCAGGTTGGTTACACCCACTGCAGGGCAAAGGCCTCTCCCATACTTCTCCAACTACCCTGGTCATGTACTAATTGTGGCCATGTTGTCCCTGCAAACTTCTTAATCTCATCCGCCCACCTAACTTTCTGGCGCCCCCTGCTACGCTTCCCTTCCCTTGGAATCTAGTCCGTAACCCTTAATGACCATCGGTTATCTTCCCTCCTCATTGCATGTCCTGCCCATGCCCATTTCTTTTTCTTGATTTCAACTAAGATGTCATTAGCTCACGTTTGTTCCCTCACCCAATCTTCTTTTCTTATCCCTTAATGTTACACCCATCATTCTTCTTTCCATAGCTCACTGTGTCGTCCTCAATTTAAGCAGAACCCTTTTCGTAAGCCTCCAGGTTTCTGCCCCGTACATGAGTACTGGTAACACAGCTGTTCTACACTTTTCTCTTGAGGAATAATGGCAACCTGCTGTTCATGATCTCAGAATGCCTGCCAAACACACCCCAGCACATTCTTATTCTTCTGATTATTTCAGTGACCTGACCTGTTGTCATCCCGTAGCAAATGTGTAATGAAAAAAATTTTTTTTTGTCACAGGAAATTTAACTCGTGATGATCGCACCCCTGAATTTGCAGCAATTTTTTTTTTAAATAGTGCAATCATTATGTGAGTGGATACGATATGTGGTTCGAATTCTTGTTTTGAGCTTGTTCTTAATTGAAACGTATGCTGTTCTGTATGTTGCATCTGCGATTCCAAAGAATGTACACACTGTTCGCTTCACTATGCCAAGCGCTTGTAGCCTTCTAGTTGATAAGCCATTGCATTTGGGGGTATGAGCCATTGATGACACTATTTTTCTGTCGACATTATGCCACCAAGAAATCCCTGGATCCTAGCCATAGACAGCTTCACTGTAAAAGCCCTAAACGAGATGTTTTACGGCACTTTCCTTATTTAAGACTTATTTCTGTGTTACCTTAGTGATGTGGTCATAAGTACGAATCTAATTGAATTTTTCTTGACTGTTTCAAGTGAGGGGGTTAAATTTTCTTCTTGTGGGTTTCACAAAGATGCAGCAAACTCAAGTTTCCTACACAAGCTTAAGTGTAGTATGCAGTGTAGAAAGTTCTGAAATGTACCCGAGCATGCAGTTAGTGTTAATGATGATTGAGTGATGGGGTGGGTTGGGCTCCACCGGTGCCAAGTTTTTTGCAGCAAAGCTGTCTGTGGCTAAGATCCTGCAATTTTTTTCGCATCCGTCACATCGACAGAAAACCCAGTGAGCCGATCGCGGTGGCAGTGCAGGGCCAGGAGCAATGGCTCATACTTCCGTAAGGCAGAGGCATGAAGTGAAGTTTTCATTTCTATATGAGATCCAGAAGCAAAGAAAGCCATCAAACCACATGATTGATGATGAGATCCACACACTTCTGCGTTGATCAACGTACATTGCCACCAATCCCTCGCCAGTGGTCTTTGTCGGAGACTTTAATGTAGACATCTCAAAACTGGAAACAAAGAAATGTTTCACCCACTTCATGGAACAGTTTTGCCTCTGTTACTTCAGCAATCCAATTCAACCAACTACTGTATACAGGTCATGCATCGAATAACTTTTGGGAATTTCTCAAGTAAGAATGAAAAACATCTGTATCATAGCGACCACAAAGAAGTTATAGTAGTAATTTCAAAGTAATAAATAAAATAAAGGTTTTGTAAGCTCCATTGAAACGTTTGTCATATCACTTTGAAGAGCAACGTACGTAATGGGCGCACATGATGGAATCAGTGTTTGACAAGTAGCCCTACATTAGGCGCAACATATCTACAGCTTCGCTGACCAACCACCTTCACAGGAGCGGATTGGCAGTGACGTTATTAGTCCACTCTCATTTCCCTTTACCTTGTAATGCCTGCACTTCCATTAAAAAAGCTTTTCCATGTGCATTTCTTGACTTCGTGTGGTTGTAACTAACAAAAATTCGCCACCGTTTTGTATTGAATCTGTTTTTGGATAGGTTGTATGCAATGTGGCCACTGAGATACTTATGACAATGAATTGGATAACTTTTCTAAGCCACTTGCATAAATTTATTGACTTGCACATTCCTGTCAGGCACTGCACAAATGTGCATGCCAAGTGCATCAAAAGCAAAGGCACTGATACAAATATTCAAATAAATTCACATATTGAAGTAGTTCTGATTAGATGTCTGTATCAAGTTTGAATGCGTTTCAGTAAGATCAGTTGGACGGTAGACAGCTGGGCATTTCATCTCTGCGGCACTAGGTTGTCATATTGAAGGGAAGCTGAAGAGTCCGTCGAATTCAATAAGACTCTCATATACGGATGCGGGAACCTTATAAACTGTGCAGGTAAAATTTTTTGGGGGATTTTTCACCTAGGAGCGACGTAATCGTCAGTTAAAATTGCACTGTAGCTCTGCCCCCCTTCGAGCGCCGCGCGCTGCTGCTGACGCTGACGATGCGAGCAGATACCGGAAACTGCGGCATAGTGACGTTAGCATTGGTGTTCCGTTCCTTTGCAGTCTCCGCGACTGTGCCTGACCGCGCTTATTTCTGTGTGCGTGCAGTCTTAATCTGCTTCGCTCGACCCTACATTCCTTTGTTTGTGCGTATGTAGAGTGGCAGTTGACGTGCGCAGCATCAATTGAACTTGTAGGCCGATCATGCCAGCGTTCTGTGCAGCCTACGGTTGCACGAACACCAGCGGCCGCGACGAAGTTCTGATATTCCAGTAGTTCATGGAAGACAAGAAGCTTTCAGCTAAGTGGGAGGCTTCTGTGAAGCGAAAGAACTTAAAGCGCTCAAGAACAACAGTGCTGCGCTCTAGCCACTTCCGTGACGACGATTAATCCCAGAGTTTATCAATAATGCGTGCTTTGGGTTCTCCTTCGTGTTAGCACACTAAACGGAAGGTGCATGTTTGTCGCCCACCCTTGACACGTACTCACTGGATCGCTGAGTGCAGCTAAGCAAAAAACATACTCGCCAAAGAACATTTCCAACACAAGGAGATGCTAACACTTCGCCTTCATTCACGTAGAAAGCAGTGCTTGCACCAGCATTTTTTGCTTCTTCGAGAAGCCGGCTCTTCGCAATCTGCTCGTACATGTAGGGAGTAAAGTGTAAACCCGATACAAGTGATCTTGGACGCGACAGCGACAAGCGAGGCGATGGCTGTCGCGTTGACTCGTCGCCTGCAAGGCGAACTCCACGCGAACGACGGCTTTGAGTGACAACTTCCCGGTATGAGGGCAGCAATATACGCGCAGAAACTAGTGTGACGCGCGCTTTATTAACTTAAGTTGATGTTTTTTACTGTAAAAAGGGGCATAAAATATTTCTGGTCTTGCACTAGGTTCTTATTCTTGTACGTGTAAAATTCAAGTTTGCTCGTTCTGTGCGACAAACAGTAGTATTTGAGTTATGTGCATTCAGTTCCGGCTTCGCACTATTGGCTAGTTGCTCGTAGCACTTTCAGGCGACGAGTTCTAGATTTCTAGAAACAAGTGATCAAGCGACGGCCTGTTTTGTCACTTGAAGCCGTCGCCCGTCGGGCGCAAAATCGCTCTCATGGTGTTTGGACTTAACGCCGAACTCCTCAGAGAAACCCAAGCTCTCGAAATTTTCCATGACCGTCTCAGCAAAACAGCACCAAACTACCTTGCACGGTGCTTCATGTGTATCGGCAGCAGTCAGTCCGGACGAACACCATTGTTGACGTCACGAGGAGCCCGACCAATCACAGGCGGAAATGAGGTACGCGAGCTGCCCAGAGTCTGCTGCTGCACTTTTCGTCGAAATAAAATCTGTTTGCGCTTTCTTTCGCTCAATTTCGATGTGACATTCGAATTCAGAGGGTTGAAAACCATGACGTTCTGCTGCTCTTCACTCATTTTTTCTGGAAAAGCTTTCAGCTTCCCTTTAACTCTTTCCCTACCAGGGGAAATTTTTTTTTCTATAGGAACTACTGCATTTAATATTTTATGTGATACATAAACAAAAAGCAGAATGAATGCATTTTTCACGCATAAATGATTTATTAATGAGATATATGTAATAAAAAGATAAGTTGCCAGAATCGAGATTGTGGGATAAAATTTAACAATGTCACACTTGTATCTACTAAGAAAAAAATGTGAAAAAAAGATGAGATGTACGAATGGATTGCCGTCTCATAAGCACTACCTCGAAAAATAAATTTTTCATTAGGCAGGTATTCCACCACAAATTTAAGTACAAGTACTACAGTTTGGTGTGCCAGGCTGCGGCCATCAGTGTTCCAGGTTGGCTTGCGTCGTCGGCTCTCTAAGCGAAAGTTCAACGAAAAAGGTAGCATCATCAGACTCGCTGCTCGACCCATCAATAAAATAAGCCACAGACACAGCGGAATCGCGATACCAGTGATCTTCTAAGCAGGCGGGCCACTCCTGGAGGCAGCAGTTTTTTCTACTTTCACGATCGCAAAAACTTGGGAGCTCACTCAAAATCACTGTCTGGGGGAAAACGCGAACTGCTTAGAAAACAGAAATATAGTTCTCCTCCTTCACGTCCGATAGCACAGTGTGTCTGTGAACGACGCTAAAGGTCTTTAAAGTGGCGTTTCAAACCATTGTTTGTGGGCTAACAATGCCAAATAGACGTGGTACGGGAGAAGTTAGTGGGTTTACTATTTCCAGTGTTTTTCACTGTTAAATGTCAAATTCAAGTGGTTGCATAGGTGTTTTCCAACTACACTGCACATGAAATAATTGTCCTTATAGTATCCGACATTCCCGTAGTTCTTGCATCAAATCCACATTCAGTAAGTTGAAGTTTTTTTATTATTTATTGATACTGCGGTCCTGCTTCTAGGACCTTAGCAGGGTGCATACAAAGTGAAATTGAAAAATCTAAGTACAAAATACTGCGGTACATAACATAGGCCACTTGCAATGTGTAAAGGCAAGCAGTTACTGAACCACACACAGTAAATCACTCGCTGCATAAACATGGATGAGACTCAAATAATGTCATTGAGCATTGGGTTACAACGTCATCAGTACGATTGTTCCATTCAACAATAGTTCTAGGAAAAAAGTAAAATTTGAAGCGATTCTTCTTGGTGGTTAACAGTGTTACTGTCAGTGTCGATGACGTTTAGCATAACCAGTCGAAAAAGTGATAAAGCGTGATTTATCAATGTTGGGGTGCCCTTTTATGAGCCGAAATAAAAATTTTAAATGGCATGTTCGGCTCCAAGTTAAGAATTCAAAATTCTTAATTTATTCTGCAGCTGTACATTTTTATAATTGTGATGATGCATGAAATTTGGCTAAACGACATTTTGAATGAACATAATTGCCACTTGAATATAACTGCTAGTTTCTCGAAAGACTGGCTTCGTTTACAGCTGTTAAGCAGTTAATGCTCATATTTCTAATAGGAATGCAATAGCTGGTCTGACAATGCATTGCATCTCCTGCAACAGTGGGTGGTAGCGTTGCTGTGTGTGTAATGCCTTGGTGCATGTGCAGTTAACAAGCTATTGCTGTGGTACTACAATGGTGGGCGTCGTTTGTTTGTTTCTGCCGCAATAACATTACTAAGGTGGTAAGTGGCCTAAGAACAATGGTTTTAATGAGATTTTTGGCCCAGCTGATTGGACAGGAGTTTGAAGCAGTTGGTGAGACGTTCATATGAGCTAAGTACATCAGTGTCTTGCTGTCTGACATGATGCACGTGGCTTGGCCCTTGCAGGTCCCCTTTGCGCCATCTGGGCTGAAGGTTCGTTACCTGAAGGTGTTCGAGTCCAAGCTGAACTACAGTGACCACGACGTGATCAAATGGGTGCGCTACATCGGACGCAGTGGCTTGTACGAGACCCGCTGCTGATGACGGGGACGCCTGCCGGGAGGGCGCCACCTGTCTGAGCACCGCTCTTCCCTCATGAGCTCCTTCCTCCCACGTGTCCCACCAAGGGCAGCGAGTGTTGCTTGCATGTTAGGCGCCCCAGCTGTGTATAAAAGTGTTGCTGCGAAGATTTGTTCTCGCACCTGCCTGGCAGTTTGTTCACTGTCTTACTGGCCCGGCGGTTTCTTGAAGGGAGGGTGGGCCCCAGAAATGGCGGCTCTATGTGCCGGAGCAGGGGCCTTGTCAGGGCGCACCTAGTGCAGCCCCTGCCCTTCTGGTGCCAGCTGTGCACAGAGCTGCTTCACCGCCCGGCCTGTTGCGTTTGTCCTCCCCCGGTGTTTTTGCCTGCATGTCGCATAATAAAGGTTTCCCCAAAGATACCCTCGTTGTTGTAATGCCTTATTCACAACCTCCAGCTGTGTTGCTTTCTCCTGCCTCTGCTGCAGCTGTGCTCACCGTGCTAGCTCACAGTGGTGTTGCGCTGCTGAGCACCAAGTGGCGCAATGGATTTCCAGCTGTCATGTTCCGATAGCATGCACAGTATGTCTCATGTACAGTAAAACGCTGTTAACTCTAAGCTGTAAAAACGGGAAATATGTAGATACCGAAATCTTAAAAATGAAAGCTTGCTGGCTGCACATAGAAACACGAAGCCTTTTCAAAATGCCGCTAGTAATATTCTCACTTCTGCGTGTGTTGGCACCGTGCAGGGTGGTCCTTTATGAAAGGGAACACTAAAACATGTGGCCTGTGCTCTGTTCAGGTTGCTTAGAGAGCGAGCAACAGGCAGCAAGGGGTAGCACTTTAGGGTGCCTTGATGTCCTCCTCCCCTGTTCTGTACAGGGCGGCTACAACCGTGTCATCTGCTACATTGTCTGACATGTCGGTGCCCACTCCTCTGCCGCGCACGGTTGGCCTGTGGTTGTAAAATGCGTTTTGAGGTAAATAAAAGCATTTTGCACATTAAATAACACTAATACAGTTTATATTCACCATTAGTAAAAGGGATCCTATTGCTGGTCATTTCACTATTTATAGGATTGTAAAACAAGAGCTGTAACATATTTTTCTTTTTTTTTTTTCATCTGTTGTTTTAACACTGCATGGTCTTTTTACTGCTTGTTTCCATGGTTGGATTTCTTTTTGGTTTTCTATTGTTGCACACTGAGGGTTGGAATAATCTAAAGAGAACACTTCGCTTAAAGGGCCCCTCACCAGGTATGGCCATTTTGAGCTGACAAGCACAGAGCATGCAATGCGCGCCAGTGATTGAGCTTGCGAAGAATTGCATTGCTACGTGCCGCGGAAAGGTCTGAAATTTCAATCCGAACGACGTTTTCCTTTCTTGTGGTCGCTGTGATCCAAGCTGGATGGTGACGTACTTGCGTCCCTACGCCTACATACTCGGGTCCGCGGTGCGACGTCGCTCGTGATGACACGTGACTTCGAGAATTACTCAAGGCACCATCAGTTATTTGTGTGATCTGTTGCTTGAATTGACGAATGGAAGTTTAGATAAATAATAACAAACGGAATGTCAGCGTGTGTTTTGTTTTACTTCACACCGAAGCTAGAGCGACGTACGTCCACTTCATCTGCTCATCCGCACAGTCGTGCAGTCACGTGTGCAGGTACCGAAACTATGGCATTTTCTGCTGTGTTCCAGCGTGTGATCATGTTCTGCGATCCACTTGTTCTGCATCAGTATTCCTGTAGCACTTAATTATATCGCCAGTCATGTGTCCTTGTGCACAGTGCTGCAAAATCGTGCACTGCGTGAAACCAGACAATCGTAACAGCTCGTGCGCAAGCCGAAAAAAATAAAAAGTGAGAAAAAGGAAGGTGGGGGGCTTGTGACGTATGCGTCACGCGATCCTCGAGGTCCGATATGAGAGAACGCAAGGGAGGAGTTTTGCTTGCGGAGGCTAGACAGACGAGTGGAGTGTCTTGCTATGCAGTGGAGCTTACCTCCTGAAATCATGGGTTCGTGGCACTGAAATATTTATATCTCTGCTTTTAATGGGAGCTGATTTGAAAAAGTTTTGCTGCAGAATTTTCCCTAGAGGACACGTAAAAACTTTCAGCGTATAACCGAAATTTGCACGGGGCCTGGTGAGGAGCCCTTTAAATACTGTGCTATTTTATTTAAATTTTACTGTGCTACTTAGTGTCGCAAGAAAGAAATTGTAGAGTTTTACGTACCAAAACCACGAACTGATTAAGCACGCTGTATGAAGGAACTTGGGACTAACTTCCACTGCCTAGAGTTCTTTACCACTTGTCTTAATCTAAGTGCCCCCACTAGCATTTTTACATTTCGCCACAATTCTGCCCGTAACGACAGTGATCAAATCCACGACCTCAGCAGCACAGTGTGTAAGCACTGGGCTAAGGTGACTAGTTGGCTTCAACAAGGCGGTAATGGTTATCAAATGTTTTGGAGAAGAGAGAAACGGCGGACACAAGTTACTTGGTTGCAGGCCTGCCACTTGCACCATCAGTTTAATGTAAATGGTCAGTACATGATCATCTAAAGACATATATGTGATTGGGGTTCAGCGTTACACTTCCGGTCCTGTTTCTTTCGCAGCACAACTAGTAAAATGAGAGCAAACAAGAAAAGATGGAAGTTTGTCTTGGGTGGAAGATAACCTCAATTTCTGAAAAAAGTTTGCCGCCTTATTTTTTCAGTTTAAACCAAGATTGCTGAAGCATGCATATAGGAAACAAGGATTCATTCAAAACTAGCTCCAGCACAAGTCTTACTGCCGTGCCTGTCAACTGTTCTCGCCATCATTTGACTCGGATGTATGTGGAGTGTTATTCTGGAGTTAGTAGAGATACTGTTGAACAGTCTCTCTGTGTTGCCGTTGCGAACTTCTACAGCTGAACGCACCATCTTCCTGTGATAGGCCGTCGCAGCATGTACCAGTGTCTTAACTGAAAGGAGCGTCTCTGTCCAAGCAGTTATTGCTTGGAAATGTTCCTCTCAGTGTTTCAACATGTGTATGACTTCCTGTGTTGGGCAGTGCAAATTTTCGCCTTCTCGAACATACTCTTTTATGGCTTAGGTGTGTGTGTTCGCTGGTAGCTGAACTTAAAGGGCAACTCCGTTGATTTTCCGATGTTCACTAATCTTAATAAAATTTTGAATATATGTTTTCTTTTACATTCTGATTATCTGTGCCAAACAATATCGCTGCAAGTCATTTAGTTTTCCTGAAAATGAGTTTTTAAGATTGGTTGCATTCCCAACTCATGACTTCTTACTGGCCACCCCGTGTTTGTGACTTCAGAGACTACACCGCCACTGTCACTGAAATATCCGCTGTATAGTTAGAGAATCTGTAAAAGCTCTCTGTGTCGTCGGGAGACATCATCAGTTTCACTTCTTTGGTGTTAGCGCCACGTGTACTGCGTGTTTAGCACGCGTTCTGTGTGTTTACATTATGGTTGTGTAGTAGAATTTGACGTCATCAACTGATCGTGACGTCACGCGAAGCAGCTACCCGTTTTGGTATCTCGTTTACTGGTTATTTAAAATTGTTGAATTTCTAAGCAAATCGAACCAGCCTACCGGTGACAGGACTGTCAAGGACATTTGAAAATGACTATTCTAATATAGTTAAAAAATCGACGGAGTTGACTGCTTGGACAGAGACGCTCCTTTCAATTAAGACACTGATGCATGGCTTACATTGGCTGCACTGGTCGATCCTCTTCAAGATGCCCTCGAAGATGAATCCCCCTATATGTGTACACAATATTTGAATCGACTGAAGACATTTCTTTGATGAAACGGATTTCCAAGTCATCTATCTGTTCCAAATTGAATGCTGCACACTCTTGCTTGGTTTGCGACAGTACTCAATGAGATATTGGGAGCCATCTGCATCGTAGCTCGAGGTCGTTGGTGTGTGCAAAAACTGGCTGACACACACCAGCTTCAGTGCACACTTCATATCATACGCATTGGGCATTGACTTCCTGAGACGCACAACGTAAAACAGGTTTTCCAAATAATCTTGCAGTATTCTTCCTGTGACGAAAAACCTGTAACTTTCACTTGTCAATAGAATATCTTGCAGGCGTACAACGGCATTCGTGGCAATTGGTAAGCCATCCTGCTAAAGTTTCCAGTGAGATCCGATTCCCATGTTCATTCTCTGAGTCGTCTCCACAGCCAGGCCTAATCGGGGTGTCTACAAACCAGGAAAACCGGGAATTCTCAGGGATTTTGAATAGTCTGGAAATACTCGGGGAAAACTCGGGGAATTTGTGCTTCTGTCAGGGGAAAATTAGCTGGAATTTTGTGGAAAGGGGGCGAAAGTCGCGCTAATACTGGCTCCGGTCACAGCAATCGTAACGAATCGTCTTTGACGTCGTGTCGTCGGTTGGAGGAGTTGCCAGTGTACAGTCAACGACCGACTTTCCGGACGGCTTCGCGGCACCACCACGTGAAATTTGGTACGCAAGAGCCCTTCGCCGTCCAATTTTCCGAACTTTTTGCCGTGACCAAAGGTCCGAAACGACATCAACGAAAGCCACCACCGCCGCCATTTTGATTACCTCGCCGCCTCGAACCGGCGTTCCCGCACGCAGTTCCGCTGGCAGCCGCAACGCTAGGCCTAGCAGCTTTAACGTCCGCTATTAAGCTTCTTGCCGTTCTGTGCCATGTTTTTTTCATTATAGAATTCGCCGCTGTCAGCAATGGCACTGACTCCGCCTTCGTGGTTCTCGCGATTGGCTTCGAAGCTCGCAAAGCACGGCGCGTTGCGTGAGCCGGTTCCCGAAAGTCAGCTTCGCCTCAATACGGAAATGTTACGCGGTGAAGCATATGCAAAAGTATTGCGGTGAAGCATAAGCGTGCGAAGGGGCAGTTGTCACGGCACACAGTATTATTCCTTAATTATACGCGCGTACACCCGCCATCTCCTGTCACAGTACGAGCACCGATATGCCTAATAAGTCTACTGGCAGGCCTTCCAGAGCTGTTTCGGATGTGCCTGTGGCGACTTGAGTTCTTAAAGGGACACTAAAGGTTACTATTAAGTCAACGTGGACTGTTGAAATACGATCCCAGAAACCTCGAAACGCTTGTTTCGTGCCAAGGAGAGACTTATTTTAAGAGAAAATGCGTTCTGAAGCGTCCGCGTACCTCTAGCGCAGTTCAAATCGCCCGCCCTCCGATCGAGGAGAACTGACATCATGGTCTCATAGTGACGTTGCGCCATCGGTGAGTAGAACGGCGTCCGCAGACGGCGCTACGGCTTTTCTGCGCAAAACGCGAACGCGCGGCCAGAAACAGAGCAAAGACAGAGCCGACAGCAGAGCGAAAGCGGGAGTATGGTGGCTAGCGGAAGGAGAAACGAATTACGTCCCACGTTACGTCCCACGGCACACGGAGAGTCCATTTTCGTTAAACTATAGGCTGCAGCGAGCTCGCAGCGTGGTCGGCGTGGTCTATGAGAAGCGACGAGCCTTTTCGCACTCGCAACAGGGCATAAAAATGTGCGAATCGACGCAAAACTCGGCCTAGAAACGTGCTTCGCCACAGCCAGGGCTCAATACGACCCAAGCTGGCACGACCCAGACGTCGTTTCCCGCACCGCCACCAGGCGCCGCTACTATACCTCACACTCCAGCGCAAGACGCCCATAAGCTGGTACTTCATTCTATGACGCTAACTTCGACGCTCGTCGCAATGGACCCTGACACCGACAGATTGGCTCGCGATGGTGGGCTCAACTTCAGCGATTTGAGCACCGACGAGCGCGACCTGCTTCTGAGGGCTCGCACTGCCGGCGTCGTTGCGTACTACGACGGCGGCCTCGACACCGGCTCTCCGGAGCGGGAAAGCAACGAGGGCTTCCCACGACATCACATGGACGTGGCATTCTCGCTGCTTGTTCCAAATGAAAGTTTCGCGAGCAGAACCCTCACAGCACGACGCGATAACGAAACTACTGAAACTCCAAAGCGTGCGCGGCGCAGAGTCAAGCGAAAACGAAACCTTTCGAACACCCATATTACTGAAGGGTAACGTCAAAATGTTATTTTTTCCTAGAATCGAATAGACGTAGACAAGTAGCATTTTTTCCGGCTTATAATCGAATGAAATGATATTTTTAATACGAGTAGTTGAGTATTAGTAACACAAATTATGAGGAGACCTTTCGTCATCGGTCTAGTACCGGAATGTCGCTGGGGGGTCTCAAATCGTGTCATGCATTTACCTCAATTTCTCGGTTACTAAAGCTCTGTTCGCGATTATATTGACGCCTTAGACGTTCTAGAACATTGCTCTACCACTTTAACTTGAGTTTCTGGTAACCTTTAGTGTCCCTTTAAGAACAGTGAAAGACATGCATTCATATTTTCGAACTGCCCGATTTTTCGGACGTCTTCGCGGCCCCTAGGCAGTCCAAGTGGATGCTTCAAATAGTCCTGTGGGCAAACGTGCGGCGCAAGGAGGAGGCGAACAGGAAGGACCTACACAGTGAGGAATGAACAGGAAAGGAAGCGTGCCGCCGCTTCTTTGAAGGAGCTTGAGTTGAAAAAACAAAGTGTTGGCTGAATCCAAGACGCAGGTGGGCCTCTGTCCACACTAAAATAAACTATTTAAAGCAGTGAAAAGCAACACTGAGCCATTGTGCGCGGGCTGAGAGTATGTCAGGGCACATCGTTCTCTTGGTAACAGTGCAAAGGGACACGGACAAAAGGAAGAAACAACACGGGCGCCCGTGTTGTGGTGTTTCTTCCTTTTAATGCGATAGCGTTAAGGAGCTCGTGTCGCAGAAAAGCCAGTGTCGGCGGCGTTGGCCGTGAGCGAAAAAAATTCCGGAAGGCAATTCATAAATAAAAACAACTTGCAATCGAAGCAGGGTGTCCGGAGTGTGAGACGGAGACGCTACCACTCAACCATGAGTTCGATAGTTCAAAGCGCGACAAAAGCGCGTCTACTGAATGCGGTGTTGCCTTAGAAACGTGCCGTAGAAAGTTATACTGCAGTGTATATCGGTAATTATGAGCATGTAAATTACAGAAGTCGCAGTTAAACGAGTAGCGAAGTCCGTTTACGCAACATTTCTTCTGCGCTTGGCGCACACGCAGAGCCATCTTGCGTCAAACACAGAAGACCCCCTCCTCGGAATGTACGGCGCTGCCCCGACTGGTGGCGCACCACTCGCCCGCTTCTTAAAGCCCCTCAATTTTTCAAAAGTAGCGCCATTCTTAGATCTTTCCGCCACCCCGCTCACCCTGGCGCTTCCTCCATCACGCCTCTAAAATCCCTCAATAATTTAAAAGTACCGACAGGCTTTGATCCAGCCGACAACGCCTGCGATAGGCTGATCGGTGACATGTGACCTTGCTCCGCCCCTTTGCCGCCATGAGAGTTCCTGCGCGCCGAGCGAAGTGCGCGCGTTTCGCCTGTCGCTGCGATAATTTCGTTCCGGGAGGGCCGAAATGCCTTGTTGCTGTGCGGTTGGGTGCCGAAACCGGACGAAGGATGGCAAGAAGTTATCTTGCATCGCGCGCGGCAACCAGACCCTAACCAGACGAAAAGTATGGTTTCACAGAATTGGACGGACGGACTTTGAACCGTCGGTAACAGCGCGACTATGCGAGGCAAGTTACATACAACGATACAAAGGTGCGATAGAAAGTATACACGTGCGTGTGTCGAGCGGTGATAGTATTTCACTCGCGCGCATGAATGTTGAAGGCCGAAGTTTGTGGAGATTATTTATTTTAGTTCGTTGTGAGCCCGCTGAATAGATCAGTATGACCTAGGATGCGAAGTACCGAAATGCCTTGTTGCTGTGCGGATGGGTGCCGAGACCAGACGGAGGCCTACACGAAGTTATTTTGCATCCCGCGCGGCAAACAAAACTTAACCAGAAGGTAAGTGTGGTTGCATAGAAATGGACGGAAATGGACGGCTCTTTCAAGACTGAACCGTCGGTAACTGCACGACTATGCGAGGAAAGTAACATGGAGCGATGCGAAGGTGCGAGAGAAAGTATACACCTGTGTGTGCAGAGCTGCAGTAGTATTTCATTCGCGCGCATGAATGTTGACGGCCGAAGTTTGTGGAGATTGCTGATTTTAGCGCATTACGAGCCCGTTGACTTAGCAAGTGCAGTATGACCTAGCTTGCAAGTAAATAGTGGGGCAAAAACGCATTAACTCGTTGACAAATATCCGCATTGCGTTACGTGCGACAAAAAATAACAAAATTCAGCAGCGAATTCTACTTTTACACTTTCCTGTGTTTGTGCGCGCGATGTTGACTGCGCTTTACAACATGTCCAAAAAGTCATTTCCAACTCTCACTTACAACTCTCAATATGCCAAAAATGTCATTTCCAATATCCTAATCGTATGTTGTGCGTTGCTTATGTGAATAAATATATTCCTAAGTGCCTGCATTACTCTGATTTTAAAAATGAATGCTGCATAGCCACTGCTACTGGCCATCAAATAATAAATTGCGTAGTACAGTATATCAAAGTACATGACATACAGCTGCGAGCTCGTTCGTTCCAAGTTTCCCTTACACTCGAAGATGTTTCAGTAATGGGCAATGCCATATTACTGATATGGTGGTAGGATGGTGGACAGATTGTTCTAGAGAAACTGGCCACCCTGTATACGCAATGCCTCATGACCTCGAGCGTACCGGAATCTTGGAAGAACGCTAACATAATCCTAATCCATAAGAAAGGGGACGCCAAAGACTTGAAAAATTATAGACCGATCAGCTTACTGTCCGTTGCCTACAAAGTATTTACTAAGGTAATTGCAAATAGAATCAGGAACACCTTAGACTTCTGTCAACCAAAGGACCAGGCAGGATTCCGTAAAGGCTACTCAACAATAGACCATATTCACACTATCAATCAAGTGATAGAGAAATGTGCAGAATATAAGCAACCGTTGTATATAGCTTTCATTGATTACGAGAAAGCGTTTGATTCAGTCGAAACCTCAGCAGTCATGGAGGCATTACGGAATCACGGTGTAGATGAGCCATATGTAAAAATACTGGAAGATATCTATAGCGGCTCCACAGCCACCGTAGTCCTCCATAAAGCAAGCAACAAAATCCCAATAAAGAAAGGTGTCAGGCAGGGAGATACGATATCTGCAATGCTATTCACAGCGTGTTTACAGGAGGTATTCAGAGACCTGGATTGGGAAGAATTGGGGATAAAAGTTAATGGAGAATACCTTAGTAACCTGCGATTCGCTGATGATATTGCCTTGCTTAGTAACTCAGGGGACCAATTGCAATGCATGCTCACTGACCTGGAGAGGCAAAGCAGAAGAGTGGGTCTAAAAATTAATATACAGAAAACTAAAGTAATGCTTAACAGTCTCGGGAGAGAACAGCAATTTACAATAGGCAGCGAGGCACTGGAAGTCGTAAGGGAATACATCTACTTAGGGCAGGTAGTGACGGCGGATCCGGATCATGAGACGGAAATAATCAGAAGAATAAGAATGGGCTGGAGTGCGTTTGGCAGGCATTCCCAAATCATGAACAGCAGGTTGCCGTTATCCCTCAAGAGAAAAGTATATAATAGCTGTGTCTTACCAGTACTCACCTACGGGGCAGAAACCTGGAGGCTTACGAAAAGGGTTCTACTCAAATTGAGGTCGACACAACGAGCTATGGAAAGAAGAATGATAGGTGTAACGTTAAGGGATAAGAAAAGAGCAGATTGGGTGAGGGAACAAACGCGAGGTAATGACATCTTAGTTGAAATCAAGAAAAAGAAATGGGCATGGGCAGGACATGTAATGAGGAGGGAAGATAACCGATGGTCATTAAGGGTTACGGACTGGATCCCAAGGGAAGGGAAGCGTAGCAGGGTGCGGCAGAAAGTCAGGTGGGCGGATGAGATTAAGAAGTTTGCAGGGACGGCATGGCCTAAATTAGTACATGACCGGGGTTGTTGGAGAAGTATGGGAGAGGCCTTTGCCCTGCAGTGGGCGTAACCAGGCTGATGATGATGATGATGATGAAAAACACACAACTGCAAATTAACATAAGAAAAACGCCACAAGCGATACACGGATTGCCAGCAAAACACAGTTCAGTAATAGCTGGGCCAATCCGCGTGCGTTTTGTATGAGGGCCCTACGGGGCTTTAGCGGTGCACGGAGGCGAGAAGGGATAAACACAACAATGCGCGTCATGATCCGAGTTTACATGGCGACGTCGCACGGTTCACGAGAACAGTCAACCGCATTCACACACGCGCACACACTACGCTTGATATTGGTGTGCCGCGAGATCAGATCGCGCTGGCAGCCCGAACACGATCGAGGAGACACGCTGACACGATCCATACCGCCGCTTAATCATGTCGCGACAGTTGCACAGGCTCGTAGCATTGAACCACAAGACACAGCAGTCGTCGTGTAATCGCTACACGACAGACACACTCAGTGGAAAGAAGAATGTTGGCGCACTCGTTTCCACACACACACAGGATGTTGTTTAGTTGCCATGAGGGTCGCGCGCTTTGAGAGTCGCACGCTTGAGCGTCGTTATGTCGAAAGTTTTTCGGTCCAAGCGACTGTCATGCAGCCTTCATTTTTACACTTCTTCGTTCAAACCAACCGCTATGTGTACGCAGCACACTTACAAGCAAAATAATTCACAGAGCAAACGGGATTAAGCGCAAGCAATCACGAAGGCTCGCGCGGTGATTGAGCGCAAACGAACGAAATGTAAACATGCGGAATCGAGACGATCAAGCCCTCATTACGCTCTGTTGAGCGTTTTTCTTGGAGCGCTCATTTGAAATTAAAGAACTAAATTTAGCAGTTGGGGTCCTTCTTTCGTTTTTCGCAACAGTCAAGCACCAGTAGGTTTTATTTCCGCGCGTATGCAGATATTTTTTCACCTCACGAATGCCGCGGCGCCGCGGTTTAGCGTGGGCGCCGTCTGCTACAGGAACTTCCTAGGTGGCACGCGCGGCAGATGTCGCTACCGTGAAAATTATAGAGGGGTTTACACGTTTCCTGTCGCCTCGACCTCCTCCGCTCCCCCATTGGCGAATGTGTGTCATGTGGAAGCAGGCGCCGCGCTTTTGTATATTTTTTCTTTCCAGCGCGCTCCGACCTCCATTGTTGGACCAGACCAGCACGACGATAGTACGGCAGGCGGACTGACGGAGCGCGTTAGCGTAATGAATGGGTTAGGGCCGAGAACTTAATTGCGATGCCGTGCCGCCTTCGGTTGCCGCAACAGACACAGCGAGGGCAAAAAGCTTTTTGCTTTGCCATCCGGTGGGCGCAACGCAAAAAGAAGACTGTGGATTTACAGGATCCCGCGAGCTGACTTCGAGGAAGTGGCAAAAAACGCACGGCTTTGTGGAGTAAGTGCCACGGCTACTCACAACCTCTTCTTTTGAGCCTAGTCCACGCCTTCCGCCTCGAAAAAGTGCATGTGTTCATGCTCCGCGTGGTTTTTAGAGCGTTGAAGTTTTTTTTTTTCGAATGTGCTCTCTTTGATTCATTTAGTTTCGTCTTGCGGTGAAAGTGCACGCATCTGCAGCTGGTCTGTGACATAAAAGCGACTTTATTCAGGGTGTGTTTTGAGCTCCACCAGAAGTTAGCACATTCTCGACGCTTTTGCAAGGCTCACTATGACTTATGGATGCAGTCTTTTAGCTGCGAATGTATGTACGCCCGCATGTATTGATTTGGTTTGTGGTGATTAACGTTTTTAACGTCCCGAAACGACTACAGCTATGATGGAGGTCGTAGTGGATGGCTCCGGATAACTTTATCTAATTCGCCAGGGGATGTTTAACGTGCACTTTGATCGTAGAGTCGTACGTGGGCCGGTAAATTCCTCTTTGGCGTTTCATAATTCTCGCGCGGACGCGCTAGCGCTGCTTTAGAAATTGGCGCCCCGGCGCGATTCTATTTCTTCAATATATTTTATTTACTAGTTGTAACAACGTGTCATTATTTCGTATTACTGACGGCGCCTCCAGGGCACCAAAGCGGCAACGGGAACGCCAAAGCTAGAACCAGGGCAGGATGGGGCTCGCCGAAGCCTGTGCATGCCAAGGGGGTATAAGATCGTGGACAGCCAATTTTGTATGCGAACACTTCCTGCGCCGCCTGCTTTATTGTAATATCACGTGCTCTTCAGAGGCCTCCGTTAGCCGTTACATATGCCCTTCTGGAGCAGTAGTGGTAAAAAAAACAATCTATTTTTACGATTACTAAAGCACCCCGCAATGAAAAAAGCGGCCCTGTTGCCAGGCGTTGCTGACCGCAGACAGTCGGAGTCTCACGCGCTGGTCGAACAAAAGTATCCTGCATGTACGTAAATGAACCTACGAAACCACGTACACATACTTTCACGCTGTAAAAACCTGAAACTTTGGTAATTACGCGCGTGTTTGAGCACACCGCGTGCTTGCGTCGTGTTTCAGCAACACGAACTCTCAACGTGCGCGCGCTTTACGCCTTAAATACGTCTTGAATAATGGTCCTTTTCTCTATTTCTTCCGCGATTTGAACACTACATTCTTAAGGCCAGTTACCGACTGACGAAGCAAGATCCCGATTGGAAAAACTGCTCCGCAGGGCTCGAACTAACTTTTCCGCGGATTTCCTCCCGTAGCGTGTTAGCCGTCGTCTGCTACGGCAGGCCCAGCACCGGCGGCGCCACCGTCGAGGTCGCGCCGAGTGGAGGAGGAGTGAAGTGGTTGGCGCTACTTTGGTAGATTGAGGGGTTTTGCCGCTTCTCTCCTTCGTCTCGTTTGAGCGCATTGGGGCCGCGCGGGGACTGTCGCGAGGATGCCTCAGTACCCTTGCGTTTAATAAGTTTTCTCGCTCTCTCCCCTTCCAACTTCCAGCGTGCGTCACTCGAACCTTCGTGTTTAGGCGACGCGGCTCCTCTTTCCGCTCACAGCCCAATTCCTAGGTGCAGCGTCCGATGTGGACGTGATCGCTGCGCCGTAGCGCGTCTGGTGGGAAAGCGTCCCCTGCGATGTGTGCCGTGCTGCTGGCGAGGAGTCATGCGTCTGCGTGGTGCTCCTGGAACAAATAATTAGAAAAAAGTTGTGCTGTGGACTTAGAAGTGTTGTATATGAAAACCATGTCTTTTTGTGACTCAAGAGCATGCCGAGCGAGTAAGTGGGCGGTGCGAACGGGGTGCGCACTACCGCGTTCCACTCTTGAAGGCGAAGCTTAAGCGTCCTACAATTTTTCTCCGTGTCCCTTTGTGCTGTTACCAAGAGTATGATGAATCCTAACCAACTCGCCCACCTTGCTCTCTTGCTTCAGCATATGTCACGACAGTTGAGGTTGACTTACCAGCTGTTGAGAAAGAATCTCACTTGTGACACCTTATGTGAGCTTGCCATTAGTTAGAAATAGCTCATGTTCGAAAATATGGGTTTCTCTATGCCTATTCATTTTATTTGTATTTGAGAATGTTAGACTCGATTTGCAATGGGTTTTACCATTTCTTTCTAAGCTATTTTATTCACTGTGCATTGTGCTGACCCCTTCCTTCTATTTCATTTTTGTATAAAATAAACACTACTCCTTAATATTCACACTGGATTAAGTCGTTTCTTTTATTTTTTTTAACATGCTACTAGAGAGTGAAAACATTGGGCGACGTGATGTCGCCCGTCTTGACATAAAACAAAGTTCTGTGTAACTCAGGGAGTATTGCAATGGCACCTAGGGAAAACCTGGAAAACTCAGGGAATTTTGAGATGTCAACTTGGTAGACACCCTGCTTAAATAAGTCTACAGCAACATGATATTTTCCCCATGTTTCCGAGACTCGGTGCGAGTGATGGATGCCGAGAAGACATGTTAGTGAATACCACTTGTGCACAAGTTTTAGGAACCACACAGTGGTTCTGCCTTCGGCTCTAGTACTCTCTCTCTCCTTCACCAAATATCGAATTGCAGGTGGGACTTCTAAAAAGAAATAAAAGCGCTGCAATGCTTACTTTCATTTTCGTAAAGTGGCCTCCACGGACATTTATTAAGAAGCCAACAAACACTGACACCAAGGACAAAATTTGGAAAAGTACTTTTGCCTAATAAATGAACATTTGTTTCATTTATTAGGCACAAGTACTTTCCCCTATGTAGTCCTTGGTGTCAGTGTTTGTTGGCTTCTCATGATATGACTAATATAAATCGGGCCCCTCGGTTAACCCCCTTTCTCCACGGACATGTATACTTCGGAGAGTTTCGGTGCAATTTTAAGCTCTCTCCTAGCATCGTACTCTACAACAGTGCATACATGTTCTATTTTAACCTGATCTGATGGCAAAGCGTGCTGAACAACAGTTGCTTCGCCTAGCTTAAATATGATTGAGTTTAGAAGTTGGCACTTTATGTTCTTCAAAACATTGGCAGCAGCCGCGCTGAAAAAAAGCTCTCGTCCTTCTAAGCAAGGGTGGCGTATTGAACACACTATTCAAATTTCTATGGCTGGAAAATCTAAGCACTCACCACATTGTCCTGTTGGACGCTACCATGTCGGATGTTATGACCCGAACTTTCAAACAGATGTTCATGCATATTCGCACAATTTCTAACGCGTAGTCCTTAGGAGGAAGCTTTAGCTCGGATGCTTCGATCTAAATACATGTAAAAGGAGAATTCGTTTTTCTCTGCAACCACTCCACCATACTTGACGAGGTTTGTTGCATCTGAAGGAAAAAAAAAACTTAAAATCTAGTGTCTGTTGGTTTCAAATTTTCGATTTAGATAGTCAATTTTTTATTAAAAATTGACAGAAACCGAAAATTTTCACAAAACAAAACTATCAAGTTTACAACTCTAACTCAACAAGGAGAAATGATGTCATAATTTTGTGAATTGCATCTGTTAGTACATCTAAAGCGGACAAAATTGATATGTTGCACATGAATCTTTAAAAAGTCGGTAATATGGAAATATACCTTTTGCAGAAGCCTTGTATACAACGTAACAAATTCACATAAGATATATAATTTGACGAATGGAATTTGTCCGCTTTGAATGATCTAATGAATTCCGTTTAGGGAACTGCGGTGTCTGTTCTTGATGCAGATATATGAATTTATAAACTTCGTTGGTCTATTTTTTTCGAACCTTCGAATTTTTGAAAATTCTTTTCACAAAATTCAGGCCCTAAATCGAAATTCCGCTTTCAACAGTCACTAGAATTTAACCCCGTCGGAGTCGGGCCCGAGCTAAAGCTTCCTCTTAAGAGGAAGCTTTAGCTCGGGCCTAACTTTGACGCGCCTATTCAAATACGATAGGATAAGAAAGTTAAGTTAAGCTTAAGTTAAGAAAGATAAGTTAAGGGATAAGAAAAGAGCAGATTGGGTGAGGGAACAAACGCGAGTTAATGACACCTTAGTAGAAATCAAGAAAAAGAAATGGGCATGGGCAGGACATGTCATGAGGAGGGAAGATAACCGATGGTCATTAAGGGTTACGGACTGGATTCCAAGGGAAGGGAAGCGTAGCAGGGGGCGGCAGAAAGTTAGGTGGGCGGATGAGATTAAGAAGTTTGCAGGGACAACATGGCCACAATTAGTACATGGCCGGGGTAGTTGGAGAAGTATGGGAGAGGCCTTTGCCCTGCAGTGGGCGTAACCAGGCTGATGATGATGATGCTTCAAATACACGTAAAACGCAAAAATGCTTTTCTGAGATAACCAGTGCACCCATTTTAATACAATTTGTTGCATTTGAGAGAGAAAGTTAAACTCTAGTGATTGTTGGAAGCGGAATTACGATTTAGGGACTGAATTTTACTAAAAAGATTTTCAAATATTCGAAAGTTCGAAAAAAGAAATAGAAACACGAAGTTTACAAATTGATAGCTCTGCAGCAAGAAAAGGCATCGTGGTTCTGTAAATGGCATCAACTAGATCATCGAATGCGGACAAATTTTACTTTTCATTTTATATCTTACGTGAGTTTGTTGCGTTGTGTGCAAGGGTTCTGCAAAAGCTGTATTCCCACATAATTAAATTTTTTAGATTTATGTGTAACACATCAATTTTGTGCACTTTACGTGCACTATCAGATGCAATTCACATAATTATGATATCATTTTTCATTGCTGAGTTACAGAGTTTTAAACTTGATAGTTTAGTTTTCTGAGAATTAGCGATTTTTGCCCGTATTTAATCAAAATTGGCGACCTACATAAAAAATTCGGAACACTAGTCAGTATATTTTAAGTTTTCCTTTTAAATGCAACAAACTTCGTCAAATTTGGTGCAGCGGTTGCCGAGAAAAACGAATTCTTTTTTTACATGTATTTATATACAAGCACCCGAGATAAAGCTTCCTCTTAGAGGGCCCCTCACCAGGTCCTATAGAAAATTTTGGCTATACGCTGTAAGTGGTTACGTGTCCTCCAGGGAGCGCTCGGCGGCAAAAGTTTTTCAAATCGGCTAGATATAAATATTTCAGTGCCGCGAACCTATGATTTCAAAAGGTGGGCTCGACTGACAAGCAAGACACTCTCTCCACTTGCCCCGAGTAGCCTCCGCAAGCGAAATTCCTTCCCTGCATTTTCTCATACCCGACCTCGACGATCGCGTGACGCATACGTCACAAGCCTCGCCTTCATTTTATTTCTCTTCCTCCCCTTTTTGTTGGCGCTTCGCACTTCCGCTGGCGGCGTCACGCGCGAGCTGTTGTCTCGTTCGCGCAGCGCACGATTTCGCGCGCTGTGCACAAGGAAACATGACTAGCGGTATAATTCTGTGCTACATGAATACTGAGGCAGAACAAGCGGATCGCAGGGCATGATCACGCGCTGTAACACGGTAGAAAATGGCATAGTTTTGGTACCTGCGCATGCGACCGCACGTCCGTGGGAACAAGCAGACGAAGCAAAAGTACGTCTCTTGCTTCAGTGTGAAATAAAAAAAAACACGCAGAGATTGCGCTTTTGTGTCTTATTAGTTCTCTAAAGTTCAATTCATCAATTCAAGCAACATGTCGCACAGATAACAGATGTCTTGAATAATTCTCGAAGTCACGTGTCACTACGAGCGACGTCACACTGCGGACTCGAGTACGTAGGCGCAGGTACATGAGTACGTCATCCTCCGGTTTGGAGCGCGGCGGCCGCGAGGAGAAGGAAAAACGCTGTTGGGTATGAAATTTCAGATCTTTCCGTAGCGCGTAGCGATGTAATACTTTGCAGACACGATCGTTATCGCGTAATCTATTCTCTGCGCTTGTCAGCTCAAATGGCCAGACCTGGTGCAGTCTGCCCTCGACGTGATTCTCATGATGAAATGGTAGGCAATAACCTGCTTCCACTTTTGATTGAGGCATGCTACCATAAACACTAAAGCCACGGTTAGCTGATTCACCTGTCTAGACGGCAGTGCTTTTCCCCGATCACTACATCTTCGGCATGGTCGAGCTCGAAACCCTGAGCGATTTCCATCTCATCGAGGAATAATATGCAGTCTCTCTAGATCGGTTCCATATTTTCCATCTTGATATTTAAAAGGTCAACTACGTCTGTCAGGATTCCTGGCGGGAACTTCCCACCGCGTAAACGACGTTCCGATGTCCTGTTGGATGGAAGCGGGTAACCTAGTTTTCTCAATGTCTCGTAGCCAGAAGTTCTGCAAGCGAATTTGATCTGGAGACATTGTTTTACAGTTGCTGACGACCACGGGGCTCCGTGGTTGCTATTTCTTGACAGGGCTTGTATCTGGTCTTCGTTCAAAAACTTGACACTCTTCTCAAAAGTTGTCAAGCTGTTTCCGAGCTTCTGAGCTTTCTTTTTCAAGTCCTTGTATTCTTCTCGAAGCTGCCTGTATGTTTTTATGATGACTGCTAGCTGTTCGTTCAATCTGCAAAGGTTCTCCAAGAAGAGTGGGAGTCACTGCTTTGCAGAGTGGACGTGTTGGGGCGATGGTCTGATTTAAACGAAGTTGTGTGCTCACCTACAATGTCTGTGCTGACACCCGATGATGCTTGTTCTAGGTCTGCTCTCAAAGGGACGAATAGGTCTGTCGGTTAAGCGGGTTGGCTATTTCGGAACGGCAAATGGTACATAAGGCGGAGGTCTTTCCTTCAGTGGTTCGCGGTGCTTCAGCAAAGGTGCAGAAATATAAAATGAAATATGGGGAAAATGAGGAAGCTTAACAACAAAATACCTTCGTGTGTATTATTATTATACAACAAAGGTATTGGTATTTGGGGGTTGCATTTGTTATACTCAAAGACTAAAAATTATTTTCAAAAACTAAAAAGTTCAATTTTCTTGAGCATGTTTCTTCTACATCAAGGCGCCGGTTCTGTCGTTTGTGTTCTTCTTCAGTCCTGGTCTATTGCGCCTTGCTCTTTACTCATTGAAGCACGAACCAAGTAGCCGAAGCAAGAGCGTTACATGAGCATATTTCTTCTACATTAAGGTGCCGGTCCTGTCGTTTGTGTTCTTCTTCAGTCCTGGTCTATTGCGCCTTGCTCTTTACTCATTGAAGAATGAACCAAGTAGCCGAAGCAAGAGCTTTTCTTGAGCATGTTTCTTCTACATTAAGGCGTCGGTCCTGTCGTTTGTGTTCTTCTTTAGTCCTGGTCTATTGCGCCTTGCTCTTTACTCATTGAAGCATGAACCAAGTAGCCCAAGCAAGAGCTTTTCTTGAGCATGTTCCTTCTACATTAAGACGCCGGTCCTGTCGTTTGGGTTCTTCTTCAGTCCTGGTCTATTGCGCCTTGCTCTTTGCTCATTGAAGCATGAACCAAGTAGCCCAAGCAAGAGCTTTTCTTGAGATGTTTCTTCTACATTAAGGCGCCGGTCCTGTCGTTTGTGTTCTTCTTCAGTCCTGGTCTATTGCGCCTTGCTCTTTGCTCATTGAAGCATGAACCAAGTAGCCCAAGCAAGAGCTTTTCTTGAGCATGTTTCTTCTACATTAAGGCGTCGGTCCTGTCGTTTGTGTTCTTCTTTAGTCCTGATCTATTGCGCCTTGCTCTTTGCTCATTGAAGCATGAACCAAGTAGCCGAAGCAAGAGCTTTTCTTGAGCATGTTTCTTCTACATTAAGGCGTCGGTCCTGTCGTTTGTGTTCTTCTTTAGTCCTGGTCTATTGCGCCTTGCTCTTTACTCATTGAAGCACGAACCAAGTAGCCGAAGCAAGAGCGTTACATGAGCATATTTCTTCTACATTAAGGTGCCGGTCCTGTCGTTTGTGTTCTTCTTCAGTCCTGGTCTATTGCGCCTTGCTCTTTACTCATTGAAGAATGAACCAAGTAGCCGAAGCAAGAGCTTTTCTTGAGCATGTTTCTTCTACATTAAGGCGTCGGTCCTGTCGTTTGTGTTCTTCTTTAGTCCTGGTCTATTGCGCCTTGCTCTTTACTCATTGAAGCATGAACCAAGTAGCCCAAGCAAGAGCTTTTCTTGAGCATGTTCCTTCTACATTAAGACGCCGGTCCTGTCGTTTGGGTTCTTCTTCAGTCCTGGTCTATTGCGCCTTGCTCTTTGCTCATTGAAGCATGAACCAAGTAGCCCAAGCAAGAGCTTTTCTTGAGATGTTTCTTCTACATTAAAGCGCCGGTCCTGTCGTTTGTGTTCTTCTTCAGTCCTGGTCTATTGCGCCTTGCTCTTTGCTCATTGAAGCATGAACCAAGTAGCCCAAGCAAGAGCTTTTCTTGAGATGTTTCTTCTACATTAAGGCGCCGGTCCTGTCGTTTGTGTTCTTCTTCAGTCCTGGTCTATTGCGCCTTGCTCTTTGCTCATTGAAGCATGAACCAAGTAGCCCAAGCAAGAGCTTTTCTTGAGCATGTTTCTTCTACATTAAGGCGTCGGTCCTGTCGTTTGTGTTCTTCTTTAGTCCTGGTCTATTGCGCCTTGCTCTTTACTCATTGAAGCATGAACCAAGTAGCCCAAGCAAGAGCTTTTCTTGAGCATGTTCCTTCTACATTAAGACGCCGGTCCTGTCGTTTGGGTTCTTCTTCAGTCCTGGTCTATTGCGCCTTGCTCTTTGCTCATTGAAGCATGAACCAAGTAGCCCAAGCAAGAGCTTTTCTTGAGATGTTTCTTCTACATTAAGGCGCCGGTCCTGTCGTTTGTGTTCTTCTTCAGTCCTGGTCTATTGCGCCTTGCTCTTTACTAATTCAAGTATGAACCAAGTAGCCCAAGCAAGAGCTTTTCTTGAGCACGTTTCTTCTACATTAGGGCACCAGTCTTTTGGTTTGTGTTCTTCTTCAGTCCTGCTCTATCGCGCCTTGCTCTTTATTTATTCAAATACCCTAAAGGCCCAGCAGGCATTACATAGGGGGGGAACAACAGTTAGTACAAAACAACGCAGTACTATGATGTGTACAGAAGTCGCTCACCATTAACAGCATGTTGAAGAGAAAAACCAAATATAAAGATACATATCAACAATAATCAACAAACATTCAATTGTTACAGAGAGTAGCGTTATATATACACACACATGTAAGAAGTGAGGAGAGGGGAAGAATGAAGGTTACAGCTCAAGGTGACATTTCAGGCTGGTTACAAACGCTTCGTAATCAATGACAGATGCAATGGTGCCAGGCAGAAGATTCCATTGACGGATGGCTAGAACGAGCGGCGAATGAAAGAAGAGGTTTGTGCCAGCAAAGATGGGTTCGACTTTGAGTTGGTGGTCAATGCGTGGGAATATGCGATGCGCTGGCGTGAGACGGGATATAGCAAAGGAAGAGTGGCTGTGATACAATTTGTGGAAAAAGGACAGTAGGAAAAGCATTCTACGTCTTTCAAGAGGAGGTAACTTGAGAGCTTTCTTTATTTCAGTGACGCTTGCCGTACGCGAGTAGTTCTTCGATATGAATCGAGAGGCTTTATTTTGAAGAGATTCTAATTTTGTTATTAAGTATGCTTGGTATGGGTTCCAAATCAAAGAGGCGTAATCCAACTACGAGCGCACTAATGTAGTGTATGCTAAATACTTAGTGTCGGCATTAGCTGAACGCAGATTTCGTCTGAGAAATCCGAGTGTTTTAGAAGCCTTGTTAATGACCGTATCTATGTGAATGTTCCATGAAAGGTCGGATGCTAAATGGATCCCCAAATATTTTATGACCGGCACCGATTCTACAGTCATGCCGTTTAGAATGTAATGGCAAGGTTCTGGGTCAGTTTTTGTGGTAAATGTCACGACTTTTGTTTTCGAGGTATTAATTTCCATTTGCCATTGTGTGCACCAATCGTTAATCTTGTCTAAGTCCGATTGTAGTTGAAGTGAATCAGAAGGTTCAATTATTTGCCTGTATATCACGCAATCATCTGCAAACAATCTGACCGTAGAACTCAGGTTATTGCTTATGTCATTAATATAAACTAAGAATAAGATAGGTACAAGTACAGACCCTCGTGGTACTCCAGATTTAACGTGGGAGAGGGTTGATGAATGACCATTAACAAAGACTGATTGGTAGCGATTGGCCAAAAAATTGTTAATCCAAAAAATAACCTTCGAATTAATGTTCAGATTGTCAAGTTTTTTAATTAGACCTTTGTGTGGAACTTTATCGAACGCTTTGGCGAAATCTACAAATACGCCGTCTATTTTAGAGTGAGCATGAACAGCACGATGAAGGTCAGTAATTAATTCGAACAGTTGTGTTTCGCAAGATCGACCGTGAAGAAAGCCGTGCTGATTCGCAAAAAAGAAGTTATGCTTCGTCAGATAGCTCATGATGGCCGATGAGATTATGTGTTCTAGTAATTTGCAGCTGGTGTTGGTTAGCGAAATTGGTCTGTAATTTGACGGGTTAGAGGCATCACTAGATTTGAAAACGGGTATGACACGCACAATTTTCCAGTCGTTTGGGACACAGCCCGTATCTATAGATTGCTGAAAAATTGCGGCTAAGATTGGGCTTATTACAGGCTTTGCTATTTTTAGCAATTTAGGACATATTCCATCGGGGCCAGGTGCCGAGTTAATAGGGAGACGGTCTATGGCAGAATATATGCCTTCTGGCGTGACAGTTATGTCAGGCATAGTTTGGCACAGCGTTGGAAATTGTAGGTCAGTAGGTAAGGGGCCTTCATGGGTGAATACTGAGCAGAAAAATTGGTTAAATTCCTCTGCTACTTCAAGGAAAGTAAGAAGATTACCTTCTTTATTTATGGATACTGAGGAGTTTGAACTGTAATTTGGATTAACAACCCGCCAAAATTTTTTAGGATTGTTTTTTAACATGTGTGAAAGGTCACTTATAAAACTTGTCCTTTGCTGATTCAATTTCACTTTTGCACAGTTGCTCATGTGTGCGGTAGTTGTTCCAATCGTGTTCAGATGCTGTTAGTTTAGCTTTTGCGTACAACCGTTTCTTTTTGTTTATGCATTGTTTCACATGTCTTGTGAACCATGTGCTTTCTGTAGATGTAATGGTGACCTTAGGCACGTGTTTATCTTTCAGCAGAATTAGTTTATCACGAATTAGGAACCAGTTCTCATTTGCATCTCGCATATTGAAAGAGTGAAAAATATCTGTACAGAATAATGATAGTTCATCAAGAAGAGCGTCAACATTCGCTCTGGTATAATCAAATATAACTTTTTTCTGTTTTTCTGGTTTATTCCTGACTACTGTATAATCGCACTGCAGTATCATGTGGTCACTGATGCCATCTAAAACGTGTACAGATGTCTTCTCCGGTTCCGTTGTCAGTGCAAGATCTAAAAGCGAATGACCACGCGTAGGTGTGGAAACTATTTGGTGCAGATTAAAAAGTGTTAACACATCCAGAAAATTCTGGCATTCACGCTTTCTTGTGCCGTGGAGGGGCCTGCATGTTTTCCAATCAATATTCGGATAATTGAAGTCGCTGGCCAGGAATACTGGTGCGCGTGGAAATTTGTTCTGAATGTGAGTTAAAGATTCATTCAGGTGTTCAGGGAATTCCTCGGGTGAATCAGGTGGGCGATAACACACCCCAACGGCACAAGTTACAGACGGTGACAGACGTAATGCAATCCACAAAATTTCCAGGCACGATTCCGTATCAATAACAAACGCTTCCAAGCTTTTCCTTACAGCGATTATTACCCCACCACCGCGTGAAGTTATGCGGTCTTTCCTAAATAATAAAAACTGGCTGAACAAGGATAGTTCGGAATTATTAACATCGGGAGATAACCAAGTCTCTGATCCTAACACCAGGTCAGCTGAGCATGCTTCGACATAAGAAAAGAAATGATCTTGCTTTGGAAGGAGGCTACGGAAATTTGTCACCAAAATTGACAACGTTGAATTTATCCCTTTATTTTTTAGTCAGTTGTCCTGAGAGGTCGCATCGCCTTCATGGGGAGTAGTCATTTCTTTTATACCGTTTTCTGAAAAAGCAGCCCTACCTGTAGAGTGGCGTTTGGGAAGAGCAGTCACTTCTCTAGTGGTGCAGTTGAATGAATACAGGGTACCATTAAGAAGAAGTTTATCGAAGAAGAGCTTATATTGCTCACCAGGATGTTTGTTCTTTCGAGCAAAGTCTCTAAGCTGCTTCCTAATAAATTGAATTCTAGGTGAAAAGTCCTGTTCTATCCAAACGGAAGCAGATTTAAGATCTTTCAGTTTGTGGGCATTTTTGAGAATGCAGGTCTTGTCTCACAAGTTTGGCTCACATGAAAAATAAATTTAAGCACACCTTTCTCTTAAATTACGGGTATCCTAAGGTATGTATGTGATGTTTAAAATGACTAGTAAGCGCTCGTCCGTGTCTCTTCTTCTTGTGTCGTCTGTTTGGCGCTATAGTACTTCAGTAGTATATTTCATGGAATATATTTATTAAATTGCAGAGCAGAGTCAGACAAAGTCAGTCTTGAAATTAATATATGGTGTTTTGTTTCTGAAAAGATACTTATTAACTTGTCAAACAAGTCTGGGAAGCTTCCTGGAAAATATAATCAGTTTAAAACAATAATACACTCTGCAGGTAAATGTACTAACCTAATTCAAAAGTTAAATAGCGTTTTATATTGTTAAACTAAAAGCAAGTTTGGCATTTTGCACTGCCTAGCTGTTGCCTTTTTTTGAAACTTAAACATGACACAGTACAGAGTATGCAGGTAGAATGCACAGGAGGACTGGTAATAAAGTAGTGTTCCAAAGCAACACTCCTAGCTGGATCAATAATTTTTGTTGACATGTTTTCATGGGACTCTAATTGACTTTGGGCAATCCTTCACACAAATAATGCATGATCTTGGATGATGCGTCATACAACATTGAAATTATCCCAGGACGTGATCAAACATTGCCCGCTGTTTTGGAAGTGTTAACATGCCGTTTGCGCGAAAAAGTGCAAAGGGATTCGTACAGGTAGCGAATTCCTCAGTGTATCTGTAGCCTCAGGTAATTCTGAGCATATACGTTGACCCGCAATTGAGAAGCCACTGCACACAAAAAGGTTTATTCAAGTAATGGTCCATGCTGAATAATTGCCCACCCAGTGAAAAGCCAAATGTGGCAGGCTAATGGGCCAGGGCAAATAAATTGCTAAATTCTGATAACACCTCCAATGATATTATTGAAATAGGTAACAAAAAACAGCACAGGTAAAATTATAGTTATGAAAAAAGTTTAAAAGCACCTGTGCAAACTGTTGGAACCCTCAGCATCATGCCTGTTCTACACGCACATCGATTGTAGCGGCAAAGCATACCTTTTACAGCACACACAAATCTTAAGTTAGACTGCTTGCTGACATTGTACAGTAAATTCCTGTAAAGAAACTAAGTCATACCGAAAACATTTGGAATACAGAACTGATCACATACTGGCTTGAATACATTTCTGCATTAGGAAAGCAAGGTGTAATGTACGCTGCTGTAGCAAATTTTTACTTATGTATGGAATACTCATATGACACAACAGAGTTAATTTGTGAGTTCTTACATAGCAGTGGCTACCTACAGGTAAATTTTGTAAGGCTTAGGGAAACTAATTATTAGTAGAACTGGGTTTGTACACTGGCACTGAGAAATTGGTTTTAATAGTGGCAGCTTATAAGGGACCAGTGCAAAAAAATGCCCGTTTGTGAGACACCAACTAGCTATTTTACCATGAAGCGCTCCCTGGCCCTAACGCATATACAAAGCATGGGAGGACCAGAGAGTGTACAGTTTGGTGGCTTACACTGATCATGATGAGGTCCCGTCATCCAGCTAGCGCCAAGGTACAAGAAGGATGTCCAGCCGCCTACGGAGTAAAGAACAAAATAAGAGAGCATCAAGTCAGTTGAAAGACAGATTTGCAATTACAAATGAGGTGACCCAGTCACATTCATTCATTAATAAATGCCAAGCAGTCATGATCGCAATCTTAGAGGAAGCACTTACTAGGCTAAAAGTTTTGCTGCTTATTTAGAACAAAACACAAGGGAAATTTGTACATCAGCAGACGATTGCATTTGGAATTGTATACATGAAGTAACCATTGCAGTCACATTTTTCTTTTGTCATAAAGTGGGAACACTACAAGCTGCATAGTCACTGATACACGCGCTCGCAACGCTGTAACCCATGCAAGAACAAAAGGACACAAAATAGGGCGAGTTCAGTCTCGTTCAGTATTACAGCCAGCACGTCGTCTTCAAATGCACTCCCTTCGGTTGGTTCGGGCTACGTTAACCACAAAGACTAACAAGCAAAAGTTCTGACTGGTGTTGCGGAAGTCATGGAGCGCGGTAGTGCTGAACGGCTGAACACAAGCAGAACCCTCGTATAAAAGTAACGACGAAAACTCGCAGGGCAGAAGAGCCCATATATCAACAATTGTCGCGGGTAACACCTAAAAATATTCACATTTTTGACGAAAAACGAAATGCAATGTATTTCACTTACCGGAAAAAGTGTTATCCGAACGTGCGACGTACAAAGCCGCACCGAGACACGAAGGCGGCGAACGCAAATCCCGCCATTGCCACGCAATACAGATCCCGCAGATCCCGCCACGTAATACAGCCGATGTCACGAAGCACTGATGCAAAACACACGGCGAACAGCAACATCACAGCTAAATTACTCCAGTTAATGTCCAGTATAAATGTACAGAACGGCTTAGAATGACGCACAACTGGCATAACGAGCCCACGACCGAATTACTGTGGGCGGCAGTGGCCGTTTCTTCAAACTTCCTGCCGCCCAGTGTCCCCAGCAGGGAATTAGATGTCTGACAAATTTGGAGCTTGCCTACTTGACGGCCGCCGAAGTAATCGCAGCGCAGTGGCTCTGTGACTCCGTGTGGTCACTGCAACACCGGCGTTTCACTCCTGCTACTGTCTGTACCTACGCGAGCATAGAACGGTTTCCAGGCGTCGTGTACGCGCCCCGTATGGAAAACAATAACACGCCCTTGATTGTTTAAGTTCTGGTGCGAAATTATTTAACATTAAAGCCGACTTATTATGTTGCTTCCAACGGTTCGGTTTGTCTGTGGCGTCTTTTATTCGCTAACGCCGACGGCCGACGGTAACCGCACTTTTAACACGTCGTTTGGCATTTTAGGCACTTTTAGACAAAAAGATCTAGAAAAGTTCTTGAGTTAGACGTTCTGAATGTGTTTACCAAAATAGACTCTAGTGACACCAGTAGTGGGTTTTGCCGCCGATAGAATATATACTAGTATATTTCAAGTGCTGAGGTTATGATTAGAATAAATTCTATTTTCGGTCATATCATAGACCGAGACGTCTGTAGCCGTTTGCAGCCGCTTAAAGAAGTTTTTAAGAGGTTCTGTGTTTCGTTGGCATCTGCAGTTTATGGATACATGTAAAATACTCAGCATCAAATGCAAGTGAACGTTCCACAGGCCCGGAGTCGATCATGCAAATAGATTCGCTGCACAAATTTGGGATCAGAAAAGATAGGCCACATGAAATGGCGTGCAAGGAAGTGTTGAAAATATTGCACAGTTAATAAAACGCCTACGCTATTAATATGTGGGTTTGCGCCCTCGATTTTGTCCGTATTAGGCACTCGCATCTTGATTGCTTCGTGGCACATAAATACTCGCCATCGGGCTGTCTTTCGGCTGTGGCCTTTGTAGAAGCATGGATGTTCAAAGTGCAACAATTACACAGATTCTGTGACTTGCTTGTGGATTTGCCAGTACAATTCCGGTGCGCTGGTCCGCCTGTCCAGCAATTTCCTTCTGAAGGGAAACCTGCAAATAAAAACACCGCTCCGGATGTGAAAAAATACTCTGCTGTGACGCTTCCCAAACGATTGTGATGCATCACAAGAGCTGTCTACTCGCGTGATGTTCTCAACATGATACAATCGTTTACTTACATGGAAAGGTATATGCCAGAGCACTTCGGGGCTTGCGTAGCACAAAAGGCATGAATGTACCATAGTGTCCGATGTTGATGCGCGATCGCATGTCAAACCTAAACTGTAGAAAACTACTACGCATCCAAAAAAGAGAGATTCGAAACCGAAATTCGTGGCAACCTCTATTGCATAAATGCGTACATCGTGATTTACATATGTCACGCACTTATCAAGCGCTTTCTGTAAACTTAATATTAACGTATCACCTTCATAAAGCCATCAGGTATGCGTCAGGTGTCCCGAGGCGCGGCACGTGCAAACAAGTTGGCGTCCCCCACCTCGGGCGCCGCATGTGAAGCTGTTGTCTCACTGCTTGACTCTTCCCGAAAGTGCAGTGGGAGCCTGGCACTGTTCCAGGTAACGTGGGTCCCGTGGAAAGCTGCTTTGCAGCTCCGAAAGTTCGCTCGAAGACAACCCGTCTCCCCCCATCCGCCTATTGTGACGGCGCTTGCAAGCCGCGAGGCAACGACGGCCGTAATGCACCGTGAACTCCTGGGAGCAATCCCCCCTTCCGCCTTTGTGACGGTAGTTGCAGACCGGGAAGGCAATACCGCAGACAAATAATCCCTACGACAATTGGAGCCCAAGGAGTGACCCTCTCAGCCGAATGGGACGTACACTCGCATGGGCGCCTACCATTGGCCGAAAATGACGACATCTGAGCGGGTTCGCCTATTGGCCGAACGCGACGTGACTTCGAGACACCGAAGGGCTGAAAAGCCAGAGACCGGGAGCAGCAAGAGAGCATTCCTTTATTTATCTCTTTCGAGCTTCTTGCCACGGGCCGCAGCGTCCGAGTTGCTGCCGGCCTGTAATGACTTTATGACTGTTAATTTCGTTGTACCCTCACTGTAAATAATGTAAATAAACCTCTAGTTTTCATCTTAAAGTCCTCCTCAACCTCGGCCAACTCCCGCACCCAACGGCAAGGTCGAAAAATCTGGGGGACAGCAATTGGAATTGTCCTCCAGATCCAACAATACCTATATGTATGCATGCAATGCATTGTGTCACTCGTTAGACACAGAGGGACCGACAGAGTTCCACGGGAAGTAGTTCTCGAATCCTTGCGCATTAATATACGCCGGGAGTCTTTATCATCATTTATTTTCCCTTAATAATCCTTCTCGGCGTAATACATAAGGGGGTTACCGAAAATAAGAATAGAAACAAAGATATGGTTACAATTTCCCACAAAACTCAGCCTGTGGATTCGTATGAGAACAAAAAAAAAGGCCAAGAGGCACACCAAACAGAATGCAAAAGTAAATCAGCAGAACAGTCACAATGCGAGACGGAAATCGCAAAAGAATGAAGACACAGTACTGTCATTATAAGGTTAACGCTTGAAGATAATGGGGTTATGCTCATTGAGAACTCCATCTGCTAAATTGTTCCACTCTGCAATGGCGCTAGGCAAAAATGAGTTATTACAGGAAAATGTTGAACCATGCAAGCGCTGGATGCTGCAAGAGTTAAAAAGGCGACGAGATGTACGGGTTTGTGAGATTAGAAAACTTCCATGCAGTTCAGGGAAGTTATAATAAAGTCGCTGGAAAAGGCACAGTTTTGCAATTTTTCGACGCAACACCAATGGTTCGAGCCCTACAGATGATTTAATCGCACTGACACTTTCTTCACGGCTGTACCTGGAAGTGATGAATCTAGCGGCACGACTTTGTATTGATTCTAATACGTTAATTAAGTAAGCTTGGTGCGGGCTCCAAATAGCTGAGGCGTATTCAAGTTTACTTCGAATGAAAGTTTCATAAACTAGTTTTCTTGTGGATGAGGGGCAAAGCGCAAGGGTACGTCTGACGTAAACAAGGGATTTAGTGGTGTCGGTAGCCAATTTTGTTACATGGTCGGACCAGGTCAACTTTCTCTTATTAGTGATGCCGAGATAACGATGTGATTCAACGGTGGATAGGGCTGTCAAGTCTAAAAGAAACGGGTGATCCTTGTTAGAGTGTTTACGGGATACCTGCATAGCTTTACATTTGGAGATGTTAAGATTCATTAAAGAGTTGGAACACCAGGTTTCTAATAAGTGTAAGTCTTTTTGGAGCATTGCATGGTCGGTTGGGTCTGTAATGTAACGATAGGTTACGCAGTCATCTGCAAAAAGTGAGGTGAAGCTGGATGATACGCCGTTGGATGATATACGCCATTAGGAAAGTCGTTTATGAAGATGAGAAAGAGAAGGGGATCGAGGATGGACCCCTGTGGTACTCTGGAGATGACGATAGCAGTGGTTGAACAATGATTTCCTACAGCTGTGTACTGGAATCGATTAGTAAGAAAGCAACGGATCCATGAGAATGCGAGAGGGTCGAGACCGAGACATGAAAGTTTGGCCAAAAGCCGCTGATGGGGAGCACAGTCAAATGCTTTGTCAAAGTCTAGGTATATATAATGTCACTTTGAAGTGATGAGTCTAAGTTCAGGAGAAGTTCAGTAATAAATTCGAAAAGCTGTGTATCGCATGACAAACAAGGCCGGAAACCGTGCTAATTGTGAAAAAAAGAAGGAATGATCACTGAGATGACATGCTATTTGCGAATATATTATATGTTCTAGGAGTTTACAGGGAATACTCGTTAGGGAAATGGGGCGATGGTTCGAAGGATCACAATAACTGCCTGTATTATATACCGGTACCACTTTACTAATCTTCTAGTCATTTGGAAGTAAACTATCAGTAATGAACTGGGTAAAAATTATTTGTAATGTTAGACTGGAAATTTATTTTGTACCTTTTAGTATCTTAGCAGTGATGTTATCTGGCCCGGGGGCACTATAAATCTTTAGGTTTTCAGTAAGTTTCACGATGCCTTGAGAATTATTCGTCCTTCAGAAGAAGTCCTTCAGTTGAGGCTCATGAGGGAAAACAGAAAAAGAAAGGAGTTCATTATGTCTGACCGCTGATAAAGCGGCACGTTTGAACCATCCGGATAAGTCAAGTAAATGTTATTGGAGCTATTGTTGTTATTGGAGCTATTGTGAGTGACTCGCGTTCTCATTGTTTTTTCGTGAGCTGCGCTCTAAAACAAGCGCGAGCGGGAGCTGACACGAGCAGTCGATAGCACGAAACGAGTGGTCCGGCTGCGGCCGAGTACGCATCACGCGGTCGGGCGGGTTTGCACGACACCATTTTCCTGGGCGCAAGTCACTGAAGGGGCTGCTCTCATTGGTCCTCCGCCTTTCACGGCTTTCATCTCCCGCTCCGCGTTCGCTCTTTCGTCTTTCGCTGTGCCCGTTCGCTCGATTACGCCGCCGCCGCTGGAGAGCTGCGCTCTAAAAATGATAACTCGTTTCAGGTTCTTTGCATATATGGCATAGATTGGACAGCGTCAGACCAGACTTCCGTAAATAAAGATTTAGTGGTGGAATACCGTACCGTCATGTTGTGAGGCTGATTCCAATTTACGCGTGGGACAGCATTGATTGTCCCAAAGGAAAAGCAAATGATTTAAGAGGATGGTTTAGCTCAGGCCCAACTCCGATGCTGCCTATTAAAGTACATGTAAAACGCAGAAACGCTTCTCTGAACTAACCACTGGGCCGATTTTAATTAAATTAGTTGCTTTTGAGAGAAAATGTTTACTTCCAGTGACTGCTAAAGCAGAATTCCAATTTAGGACCTGAATATTTTAAGAGAAATCTTCAAAAATTCGTAAGATTGAAAAAAAAGAAAAGAACGAAGGTTAAAAATCCGGTAGCTCTACGCCAGGAACAGATATCGCAGGTCTGTAAACTGCATCCATTAGAGCATCCAAAAGGGAGAAATTTGATATGTCAATTGACATCTTACATGAATTTGTTAAATTGTTTACAAGAGTGTTGCAAACGTTCTGCTCACATATTAGTGGTCTGCTTTAGAGCTACGCATAATAGACCAATTTTGTCCCCTTTGGTGCAATTCACAGAATTGTTATATTGTTTTCATTGATGAGTTACAAAGTTGTAAACTATATATTGTCGTTTTCTGATAATACGCGATTTTTGCCAACTTTTATTAAAGCATTGACATCCTAATTGAAGAATTCACAACCAACGGTTACTAAATTTTAGCCTTTGCTTTTAAATGCAACAAACCTCGTCACTTTGGTGCACTGGTTGCCGAGAACGTTGCCAATTTTTCCTTTCCAATGTATTTAGATAGCAGGCCCCGAGGCTAAAGCTTCCTCTTAAGTCTGTTATTTGAAATGTCAATTTTGCGCAGTATGTTAAAAAAGAAAGTTTACTAAATCTACCCGCGGTGATATTAGCAGAAGTCGGTAGAAGATACATGACTGGTATATGTGTGTCGGCCATTTCATTTAAGAACAAACCACAGTTACCCCGCACCCATATCAAGCGCACCATACGAAAGGTTGAAGGGGTTAATAATTCTAGTAAATTGAAAACTGTACTGTTTGAGGACGAGGTGAGTGCTGTGCACACTGATAACGAATTGGTCAGAATTAAATTATATCAGGAAGCTACATTGAAAGATTCAGGAGAGACACTTAAGACTACTTACGTGTGACAATGCGAAAGCAGTATACCGTTTGTAGACCTCGGAACGCCATAACCGCGCTCACGTGTGCTCAGCGCCGTGGCTTCGGAGACAGTAGCACAAACGGCTTGTTTAATTCGGGGAGATTCAGGGCTGTGGTCTCAGCGATCGCACTAGTCAGTGTTCTAAATGCGTTGTGCTGAGATTCACCCTAACTCCATTTTACGCCTTTGCGCACTACTTGATTTAGCGGAACCGTGAGCTCTGCGCAGCACGGTATGAAAGAACAGTAGAATACGATCATTCCCCGAAAACGCTGCAAGCTCTTGACGTCGTGCGGGCAAGGGTATTATGCAATGGCGCGAAGCTTTGCGTCATTAGGACAAGACTGACCGTCATCCACAAAAAAAAAGGAAGTCCACTTTTGAGCGCGCTAATAGGTTCACGGTAGACCCCGCTCGTTGTGTTTTCTGCAGAACGATGCCAAGTTGTTCTAGGTGCTCCTCAAAATTGCGCGAAGAGATGACAACATCATCCGCATATGCTACTGCGAATTTATACCGCACTTAATCGAAAATAATATCCATTCAAAAAAACTAGGCGAGTTCTTCATGCCAAATGGCATGCGGACAAATTCGAAGAGCCCTTATAGCAAGTGAATGCTGTTTTGGAGATGTCAGTTGATTCCATTTAAATTTGCCAAAGAAATCGAGTGTAGTGAACACCCTTGCACTACCTAGACTTGGTAGAATTCACTAAATTGAGGGAAAGGGATAAGCATCCCCAACAGTGCCATTATTTAGGCGTCGATAGTCTACGCATAAGCGAGCAATGCCATCTTTTTGAGGCACTAGAACGATAGGAGAAGCCCAAGGACTCTCGGTCTGTCTCACTACACCGTCGTCAATCATCTCCCGCAGGGCAACATTCAGGAGCGCCCGCTTGCGCACGCTCAGTGGCCTTGAGTTGCAGTTCCGAGGTTGTGTGTTTCCGGTATCGATGCGGTGACCGAGTACAGCAGTGCAGCCGGGCTTTTCCGTAGCTGCGAATGGCTCAAGCGTGCGCACAAACTAACTGTCATTTCTGCGCATCCTCAAAAGGGCACTTCTCGAAAGTTTCCAGTATCTTAGGTGGCAAAGCAGAGTTAAAGAGGAATGTGGCCGAGTCATGAGCGGTATGCTCTGAAAAAAGAAGCCGGAGCAAACCAACACAAATCACCAGTGCACGTAACGCGGAAGCCGCCGTTTGTCAAGTATAACATAATGTTTTCACAGGCCATAAAGTTCCGGCCCAGTAGCATGGGTATACTGCCAACCCCGGGCAAAAAATAAAACGTTATCGACATGTGTTGTTCATGAGAGAGAGTGTGAAATGCCCCGAAGCTCGTGCTTTTATTAATGCTGCGTTAGCAGCTCTCAAACGCGTATCACATTGTGCGAGTTGCACTTTACGCGTCTGGAAGAAGTGAAAAATGTCATCTACAATGAGAGAGATGCAGCCAAAAGTATTTAGTTGCGCGGATATATGCGTGCTTGAAACATGCACCTTGACATGTGGTACAGGACAAGAGTTAGCAGAGCTAGTGCATTCTATGCGGCAAACAGAAAGGTCACTTTGCTCACCCTCGGTAATTTCGGCCGTGGGCGGTGTTGGGGAGCTCGTTACCACCGCGGCCCGTAGCCGTTTCTTTGGGTGGAAACACGCCGAGTCGAGGGCGTCATTGGACACTCATGCTGGTAGTGTCCATGCTGACCACAGCTGTAGCATGAGCCACCCTGGTATACATTTTACCCGTACTTTCTCGGTGCCTGCGGGCTAAAGCGGCACGAGAGGGACCATCGGTGTTCAGAGGATTTCGTTACCGGTCTGAGGGAGCGGAGCGGGGTGGTGGCGGAGGGAAGTGGTCGTGGGCATACCTGGTCGATCAGCGCCTCCGCCACCGCGAAGAGTTTCCGCTAATGGGGCCAAGAGGACCGAGTTCTCTATCCGGGGCCGCCACGGAAGTTCGTGGCCGGGGACAGTACGACGGCACTGTCCCAGTTTTCATCTCACTCCAGGCGCAGGCTGGCTCGAGGGCAACGTCAGCAGGTGGTGGCGGAGCGTAGTGTTGCTCCCAAAAGAGCGTCTCCGTGATTTGCCGGGCGAAGCTGGCAAGTTCCTGAAGGGTGGAAAATTAATGGCCAAAGAGATATGGCCTGAAGAGAGGATGGTAACATCGCAAAACACGTGAGACCTTACTGGGCTTGGTGGCGCTAGAATCAGCGCGTCGAAAAAGTTGCTGCATGGCCCGAACATAATCTCGCAGACCCCGAACCTAATCTCGCAGGCCCCCATCTGGGTGTTGCGTTCGTGCATCCAGTTCGAGTCGGATGCGGTATTCGTAGTCTGCTGGCAGGAACTCGGCTCGGAACGCCGCTGTGAATTCGTTACAGGAAAGGAACGGAGGCTGCATGCGCAGCCACTGTGCCACGGTACCTCGACTTAAGAGCAACGGGCAGGACTCGTTCAAGTAAGTCAAGCTCGGAGACACCCGAAACCGTCCTGTAAAGGGCCAAATCGTCCAGAAAATCAACGACAGGTTTCCCGACATCGTGGTCGCTAAACGTTGGAACGTCCGACGTCAGCTTCGTCAGTGCCACGGGATGTGTGCGCTTATGACCCGTGCGCGTGGCCATGTCCGCGAGCCGAGCTATTAAAGTCTGGCCCAACGCAGCGATGTGGCTCAAAGGTGATGAGGCCATCGCGTCTCGTCGCTCACCGATTTCCTTGGCTCCCGCCAAAGTTGAGACTCCAGGTTGTTCATCGTCTGCCGAGACTGCCTTGCGTGCCGAGGAGCGCGTCTCCATGGAAAAACAGAAAAAGCAAACCAGGCAAACAAGACACTATGTGCTAAAAAACAACGCCGCACCAGAAGCGGTAACCCAACCACGAAAGACACCACAACCGCTACCGTGAAAATGCCGAAATACCCCAGCTAACAAATGAGAAACCCTGATGTCTATCTTCTGAGAACCACCAGCTGGCCCCACGCTGGGCGCCAAAGGTGGCCTGCCTCCGGAGTCCAGCTGAGGCTCTTAGAGACGACACAGGGTGCCGTTCAAGAGACAACCTTTACTACCCGAACACCAACAGGGCCTGGTTGCCGCTGCTCGCCCTCTGGTTGCGCGTGGTAAGGGCGCGTGAGCTACGCGCAGATGGTGACTATGCAGCCGTCGTCCCTACGACGTCGTGCCACCTCCTCGCCGGCGTCGCCACGTGCCCAACGACGCACGCACTAGGCCACAACTTTAATCAACGGCGACGTGATGTGTGCAATGGCACACCTTTAGTCAGCCAGGAGCCTCCGTGGCATCGGAGAAGCGCGCTCGTCTCCGGATGCCCGGGTTTGATTCCCACTTAGAAAGAAATTTACCAAACCTTATTTCCATGACTTTGTTTACAGGAACTTCGGCGTCTATCCGAGCACTCTGCCACTGCTTGCGGCGCCGATCATCTTTGGTATCATCTTTCGGTCATGCCGACGAGTTTTCGCGTAATGGGGCATATAATGCCTTCGCATTAAAAGGCAAGTATAGCGCCTCAGAAGAAAGTGCCAAAACCCGCTTTCTCTTCACACAATGGTGTACTGGTCGCTATTACATGATTGATTTTCAATTGCGCTAAATGATCTTATGATCTCTCAATTGTGCTAAATAATCTTCAATTGCGCTAAATGGCCGCTTAAATGTCTAGTGGGCTGGAGCTTAGCATTGAAAGGAAATTTGTTATCAAATTCAATCCTAATAGTTTTTACGGGCTTGTTTTGGAGACTGGTCTCGGGTATACAAGGATTTATTCGTTCTCTTTTTGCTTGCATAAAAGAATCCTCGGATTGTATAGACGAAACTATGTTCCGTCAAAGAACGCATATTTTTTTCCTGAATTACGCATACTGCAATCGTCTCAATGACGATTCGTAAATGTTTTAAGTAGATTTTTAGTGTGAGAATGCGGAATCTGCAAACAAGTGTGGACAGTCATGCTTCGTGATAAAATACATTATTGCCCAGGAATCACGCAGCTAGCTAGTAGACGTCTACCTTCGAACTTTATGTAGCTAAGGCCACAGCTAGTAGCCTCCTTTTGTAAACTGTACTCTAGACGTAGACCTCTACAAGCCAGCTGGGAGCTCAGATAATGCTCCCTTCACTTTCGGCTAGTAACCATCTTGAAAAGCACTGCTGTAGCTGCGGTGTAGACATTCAGTTTCAGCTTCGAATGTGCTATAGTTAGCTCTATTTACCATGTTTACAATCCTGGCAGGTTGAATTTTTTGTTTACATGACATTACAAAAGCACAAGCAAGGTAACGACCACAGTAAAATGTTCATTTAGACAGTAGTTGGTGTATTTCTCTTGCCAAGTTAATTCCGAACCAGACGAGCTCTTGTCAAACTTGATTTCACGCCAACGTGAAGTACAAATACTAAAATGAAAATCATTGAAAAAAGAAATACAGGGCAACAAAATATTTTTGTCAATACATAGCACCAGTACCGAAATATTTATCCCAACGTTCACAAAGAAATTTATTTGTAGATATATTGTTCTCCCACACATTCCTTTCCAACTGCAAGACATTTTCTGCCTAAGCTCGTACAAGTATAAGCATTTCTAGTGATCAAATGGCATCAACACTCGCCAACTTTAATGTGCGCCGAAGTTGGTAAGGAAACATTATTGGAGGTCTTCATACAACGTTTGACGTCTGCCACTACCCCTGTATGGCGGAAAAAGCAGCGTTTCATTCTGCCCCATTATTCTTATTAATTCAAGATACAGCTTAAGCAAGCGTTCCAATTCAGTCTAAGCACGCACTGAGTACACAGTACAGTCCTCTCGTTTTGTTCAGGCACCCTCCATATTTAAGCAACATGCTTGTAAATTGGTCTACATTTTCAGTCAGAAATGACCGTTGCATTGCGACTCTAGTGGATCGGTGTTGGCATACTAAACTATTGTCACGTGGTAGTGACGGTCAGAAAAACGGTAGCAAAACAGAATGGCGAAACTAACTCTTTATTGGGCGAACCTGTGCCCAGAAGAACAAGCTACACTCAAAGCGCAGTGACACCGGCGAGCACAGTTGGCGATCGTCGAAAATCTGATCTGCCGGTCAAGCGCGTCGGCTTTTATAGATGAGTCATCGAAGGTTCCAGAGTAATAGCTGGTGCCCGCGTGTCTTCCAGAAAGTTCTACATAATTCGCGTCGCACGTGCAGTCAGATTACACAAGCTTCGGTGACAGCAGACACAACCGTCGATAGCATTGAGAAACTTCCGATACATTCGGGCGCGTCGCGCGATGAGCGATATTTGTTAGATGGTGAAAAGCTGTCACTCGAGAAAGATAAACAAGTACAAAAATCCCTTTGCATGCCGGCTGTAGCAGTGCACTTAATAAGGATGTCTGTCTGAAATATTGCAACAAATGAACGATTCTATTTCGTGATTCTGTTCTATTTCGACTCCGTGACACCGTCGATGTCGGAGTCGCCGTGAGGTTCCGTGTGGTGCCCGAGGGCGCGTCGCCGCATGTGCGAATGAAAGCGCGCGAGGGGGAGCCAGCTAGCGTGCATCGACCTCGCGTGCTCGAGCGAGGTGCGAAAGCTCTCTTGTCGTGCGCGAGGGGCGAGGCGAGGAAGTGGGGGTGCGTTCTGCTCTGGCGACTGCTGCTTTTACGACGCGGCCGTGCGGGTGCCGCATCTTGAAAGCGATCTGCGACGTTGCGAAAGTGCGCGCCCGAGCGGGCCCCATCTTCAAAGCGACCTGCGATGTTTGAAAAGTGTGCGTAGTGCCGGTAGCGTCGTGTGAGCTGTGTTTTCCACGTTTCGTTCGCGTCTTGCCTTTTGTTCCAGGCGGCGTTTTTACAGTTGCTAGTAGGTACCGCGGGGCGTGGCGTTTCTTGCGGCGCGAGTAAGAGCAGGTGCGAGAGAGAAAGTCTGGGGGCCTTTGCAACGCCACACAGACAAGAGAAGGCCTGAGTGCTCGGCGAGTGACGTCACGGAGAAGTGGCCGGAAGCGCGTTCCGGAATACGGGTTAAATGAAGGGATCGCGCCCTTATGGGCAACGTTAACCGGAGCGGAGTTATTGTTTTTTTTAGGCATAGTTGAGCAGATGGCCCGCAGAGACCAGAAGGTGTTCCAATATTATTTTATTTATGCAAAACTGTTTACGCGCGCCATTATTAAAAAGCCCGTCCACAAAGAATGAAATGGTTCAACCTAAGGATGGAGAACGAATTTCTGGTAAATGATGACAGGGAGCATGGCTTATGTTGAAAAGTCACAGTGCCGCCGGCTTCAGAGTATCTTCTTTGCTTTGATTTATCGTCGGCGTCAAAGAGTGTTGTTCATGCGACCACGAAATGTTAGCAGCGCACCATAACACACATCTCATGACAACTTCACTGCTGTGCCCTTCTTCACATTCAGGACACACGTATTTATTCCAGTCTAAATTAGGCTCTAAACGAATACATTCGCTTTCGAGGCATTATTACATACAGTCCCGCAGTCCACATATTTACAACACCTCAAATGAGTTTAGCAATGGAGATACAAAACATTCGTGCAAGTATTTACAAAGAAACAGCTGCCTTATTCCGCAGAATTCCAGCTTTTCTTTGCCTTGTAATTGGCACCCAATATTCTGTCATTGATTTTGCGGAAACATGAACGCCTGATTTTCCGGCCCCGATTTGTAATTGCTCCAGCAATTGGGCACGCAGCACTTATTAGGCATATCCTGACATGAACGTAATCCACATTCCACGACAATGAAGGCTTGCCGGCCACAAAACCACAATCGCAACACAAGCGCACAGACTACATGCACGGTTCACGTCCAGAAAGAAATGCGCTCGGAAGCATATCGCAGCATGCCAGGACTTTTCCAACCCCGACGCTATCCAAGGAGCGGCAGAGTTCCCGGAACTAATCGAATTGTTATCGCCGTCGTCGCCCACTCGGTCTTCCGCGTCTCATTTTCAACACAGATGCGCCGCTCGTAGCACGCTGCACGGAACTTCTATGTGGGCTTCTTTTGCGTGATGTAGCTCAAGCAGAGAGGGTACAGCCAGAAGGCCTGAAGTTCTCTACAGGGTGTTCGCATTTGCTCCTTGAATATGTGACTCTGCCTAGGCACTATGGTGGAGCATGGAACTTTATTATCGCAGAAACAGTTGCGCGGTTTATTCCTGGGTGGTTCACCCCGACAGGGCTCCACTGGCGATCGCAGCTCGCCGGGCCTGGTCGAGGGTCGCCAGTTGGCTTCCTAGGTCTAGTTCGGAGAGTCTCTCATCCCATGACCACGTAGTGAGTGTGTATGCTGTGACTCGTGGCGAAATTACCTCTTCCGGACGGTCGGTGCATTCGTGTGTTATGTGCGCGAGTGTCGCTGTGTGGTTGCTACACCAGGGACATGTCCAGGACGTATATCTGTCTGGGGAGATTGCGTGTAGACGAGACAAGTGTGGATGCGTGTTCGTTTGCAGGCGGCGCCAGTGCCTTGTCTGGAGTTTATTGAGAGCTTTGTGTGGGGAAGCGTATTGTGTTATTTCAAGACGTTGGTCCTGTAGTATTTGCTGACTTGTGGTTAATAACTCGTGGGCCGCTCGTCAGTCTGTTGGAGGCTGAAGAACGCTGTGGTCTGACGCTCGATTAGTGAGACCTTGAGCTGCGCAGTCTGCCTCTTCGTTGCCCCGCAAACCTGCGTGCCCGGGGCACCAGTCGATACCGTGGGTCCATTCTAGTGAGTGTCCGAGGATTCGAATGGCTTGTATATGGAGTGTTCCATCCATGTATAAACGGCACGCCGCTTGTGAGTCCGTAAGGACGCGGGCCGACCTTCCCTTGCTCTCCGCGTCGCAAAGTGCGAGAGCGATCGCTGCTGCTTCTGCTGCATGTGGCGCGGATGGAGGCAGAGGATACCAGGTTCCCCTGATTGACGACGGCGATTGTGTATTTGGGCCCATGACGTGGCGACGAGGGATACGGGCTAGCTTCCGTGTATTATGTATCTGGCTCTCTGAAACAGCGTTTGTGCAACGTGCGGGCACGCGCTGCTCTTCTCTCTTGATGGTGGGCGGGATGCATGTCCTTCGGGATAGGGTCTACTACAATGTTCTCTCTAATGTGGTTAGGCAGGAGTTGTGTTTCTTCTTTGCAGTACTGGGGTGTCAGCGGGTACCCTAGCCGTTGAAGAAGGTGCCTTCCCTGTTGCGTCTTTTTGAGGCGTTCCCTTTGCGCTATCAGCGCGACAGTTGTACCCTAGCGCTAGTAATTTCTTTGTGCTTGTGCTTGACGGTAGCTGTAAGGCCGTTTTGTACGCCGTTCTTATAAGAGTGTACATGCGCTCTGTCGTTTTTGTGTCCATGTGTCCATGCACTCTGTTTTTTTCGTCTGATTTGATACGGAAGCGCGTACGTGATACGGCTGATGACGAGGGCTTGTACCAGTCTTAAGATTTCGTCCTCTGTGAAACCATGTTTGCTGCGCGCTACTCTGATGATATCGGAGTGATGCGATGCTTCCTATAACGTGATTTCTCTGAGGCTACCTTTATGCCGTTGTTCTCCTGGACGTGCTGTCGGGACGCGCTTTATAGGTTGCCCGGCAATGTCGAGATGAATTGGCTGGGCTCTATGTTTCTTAGCTTGCTTGGGCAGGATTTGAAGGTACTCCGACTTGTGTGGGGCACATTCCTGCTGTGGTTAGGTGTGACTGTCCGATAGCTGTGAGTAATGTGTTTTCTCTGTCGCCGTATGAACCCTTGGTTGCCCATAGGGTAATATAGTCGGCATAGAAGGCACATCCGAGTTTTGGGATGTTTTCCAGTTGTAAAGCATGTTTTCTAAATCCGATGTTAAAGAGGAAAGGAGATATTATAGATCCTTGTGGAGTACCCTTCTGCGGTAGATCATATATGTCTGATTGTATGCCTGCTATGCCGATGCGCGCTTCGGGGTGAGTGAGAAAAGCCACGGTATACTGATATACTTGCTCTCCTCATCCTATGGCGAAGAGGCCATCTAGGATGTTTTCATGTGCTATATTATCAAATGCTTTTTCCACGTCGAGGGCTAGGAGTATATTGTTGTGGCTGCCCGGTTGCGGGTTGAGGACTTCTTCCTTGAGGAGGAGGAAGACATCCTGTGCTGACATGCCTTTCCGGAATCCGTACATGCAATTGGGGTGTAGTCCATGTTCCTCCATGTGTTGTTCTATTCGAGTGAGTACAATTCGTTCAAAGAATTTGTCCAGGCAAGACGTGAGCGAGATCGTTCGTAATTCGCCCCCCTAAGGCTCGCAGGGTGAAACAAGTGAACCAGCGCGCACTCACAACCCATTTGGTGATGGCTGTGTCTAAAGGTACGACAGAGAGACTTTCTTGCGCGTCTTGCCGGATTATAACTTTGTCGCTCCTTACGGCACTCTACCTTAAAAAAATACAGTGATTTCCCCGGGGGAGCAATAGGGGCCGTAGTAGAGGGCGGGACTATTCTCGTGGACTTTTCAGGAGCATTTTTCAGTGATCCCCATTGAGTGAAATAAACGCACAGCGCCTTAGCAACAATGGTTGAACGTAGTTACCTGATGTCAGGCCGTGAGGATTACTGGCTTTGCGTCTCGCCCACCTTAGATTAGGTTAGGTTATGTTTAGGTTAGGTTTACGTTGCGTTGGTTACGTTAGGTTAGCATAAAAAGCGTTAGCGTCCCGCGGCGTCACAGCGGTTATGCCACGCGAATTATTGTCTTTGCGTCTCGGCCACGTTGTGTTACGCTAGATTACGTTAACGTTACTTTAGGTTGGGTTCCCTTAACGTTGCGTTACGCTAGATTAGCGTAAAAGCCGGCGTGGCGCGGCGTGTTCCTGCAAAGGTTACGTCGTCGGCATTGTTGTCTTTCTGTCTCGGCTTCGTTAGGTTGGGTTAACGTTAGATTAGGTTAGCGTTAGGTTAGGTTAGTGTAAAACGCGTTAAGGGGGCGCGGCGTATTCTTATAGCAGTGGCGGGGCCGTCGAGTGTCGCCGGCGCCCTTTCAGCCACTCGCGTTAACCCGCGGTTGCTAAGGCGCTGTGCCTATTACATTTTCAATATATGCGGATTGGCCTCTTCCATGGTCCCTGCTGCTCCCACGGAAACATCTGCAATGTTATCACATGTGTCACCGCGCCGGCAGCCAGCCTCCGAGCCTAAACAAACTCGAGCCTATTTCGCAATGCCGGCACGCCTAGGGACAAACGCATGCAACACGCGCTGTAAAGTTTAGACGTTGTTGAAGGGAGGACAATCCCACCGCTGGCAACCAGTTGTACGGGTTGTAGTCGGGCATGAAATAAGTGGTAGCTGGCCCATGCCGTCGTACAACTCACCCACGTGGTTGTAGGGAGGAACTTGATCTCATGGAGAACTAAGAGTACGGGATTTATTTACAGCATTTAAATTACGACAGGAGGTACATTCTAATAGTCTAGCATGACTCCCAAATGAAGCCCGAAAGACGAAGCACGAAGCACATAGCACACTAAAAACTGCTGCTTAAAAACCCTCTGTCCTCCCTAAATCGCCAGGTGAGGGAAAACTGCCGTCCAACCTCCGTCTAATCGGACCGCCCAAAGTCGTAGTTGGAGGCGCAGTCGACCCGCCTTTGAGGGAGAGGGTTCACACACTCTCTTCCGCACTTTGGTCTCAGTGAAAACACTGAGGTGAGCGGGTCCTCGTACACATAGGTCGTCACGCTTGACCCCAGCGGGCGCCTCTTGATTCTAGAGCTGACTTCTCAGGTTGCCGCCGCGACTGTCAGCAGACTGTCACGAATTCTGGGGCCCGCTAAAACTCAACGCTAAACCCCCTTTTCCAGGAGTCCTCTTGCTCTAAGTAGACCGTGAAGGCGACAGCGAATCAAGTAACAATACTCGATCCGCCAAACGTGGCTAGCCTTGCTGGCATCACCGAATCTCAGAAGGACGCCATTTGTTGGCTCTCCAAAGAAACTTGTCGCAGCGGCCGGGAAGGGTTCGGAGGTTGCTTCTCCGAAGGACGTCACCCCCGCAGGCCGATCGTAACAGCTCTTCTATGGCACAGAAAATCTTGACTGGCCAGTGCTGATAATGGCTGGGCAGGATGAGAATGGCTGGCGAGCAAGAATATGGCTTTGCTCTCTGCAACAAATGCGCCCTTGGAATGCTTTAAACCATCTCACGACAACCGTCACAGAAGAGTCGATCCCGGCAACACAATACCACTCAGCGTGGAAACGCCCGGAATCAGCTGTTAACCAGCCAGTCTTCCTATCAAAATTTCAATGTAATCCGCTCAACTGGGAACCCCAAATTATGACCCCAAAATTTTGTACCGCCGAAGCGAGCGTTCACGTACCCTCTGAGTACAACCAAACCTGACGGTCGTGCTGCCCAAGAGCAAAGGTTTACGCAGAACTAAACCGAAGGCTGTCAACCACCAATACCCGAATATAATTTAAGCAGCCTAACTTCACAAACAGCCTGTTCATACCCTATCGCAGTGGCGTACTTATCGCACGTACTGGTACCACTGAACAGTTTGGTCAACTCCACAGGTACGTAATCACAATCGCGCCAGCTTTGTGGCCCCTATTCAGAACGCCTTCTTGCGTCGTACGCAAACATTTCTCCACGCTTACGTTCCTTCCTCTAGACCATACAGGACACGTACTTTAAACGAACAACTAAACTTGCGTAACTTCCGCACTCCGCAGAACTCTTTAAAAATGCGTCTTCTAATAACTATTTCCACGTGCGCTTACCAGAGAAGCCAGAACGCGGCCGCCCTCAACCCACACGAGCAACCCAGTCATAAACATTGTGCTTCCTTCCGTCCGCACAGGACACGCGCTAATGGAGCTGAAAACACTTCTCCGTGCATATTATGCACTTACTGAAAACCTACGCGCTTCAACTTAGAAACATCGAAAACACTTCTAAACATAAGAAAGTTTAACTAATACTCGCGCGCGTTACCACAGGCCTTTCACCGATAACCTTGACGCTTCACTTTACTTACAAGACAGAAAAAACGCCAATCTACTCATTAATTAACACCTCACGAAACTAAAGGTTTACATAAAACGCATCTTTCAAATCTCCGAGCTTCTCAAACGGAAACATAAACAAAGCTCATGCCTTACATATTGAAGGAAAGTGTATTCTCAAATAACGAAAACTTTTAAATACTCAAGATTAAAAGAAAGCAACACGTTCATCTCTACGGAAGCTGTCTTGGTCTCCCGTTCCGAACGTTAACGATTGACTCATACTTTTGCGCCGTACTCGAGGTGGTCGCGGTTCGAAAGCTATTCTGGCTACCCAGGAGTAACAAAAGGACCGACACCCTATCAGCTCAAGACGTTGCAGTGTCTTGCCCATTTGCATCCTGGCGCCAGGCTTTCATCTGAACTCGATTGACCGCGTCGCGACTTTCTACCACCTCGTCTCTTCTTGCCACCTTGCGCTCCTTCGCACTACATGCAGCACCCCGAAAAGAATGACGGAACGACGAGGAACATAACTGCCCCGTGCCCTTTGTCCGCGTTCGCGCAGAACATGCTTCTCGATTTCTTTTGACCGGTGGCTCGAACGAGCTTGATGAGCCAACTTCGTCAACGACGACCGCACCTTTCTTTTCCTCGTGCCCTGTCTTTTTGCGTCTGTTGCCGTCTTTGGCTGCGCTACATTATTCACCGCATTCCAATCTTTACCGCGCTTCTCTCTACGGCGCTTCTCCCTCTAACTCCCCACCATGCCACCTTCTGGCCCCTTAAGCTGCCCCGTACACATCTCGTCGGCCCGGATCGCTCTTCTACCCGCCCAGTCTGAGTGATTTTCATTTCAACTGTCTCTGCCTCGACTGGCGGACAGCTCAACCGACTCTGGAACAATTCAGCAGTCTTTACTCGAGCTATGCAACTCGCACTCCTGCGAACTTCCCTCTAATGCATTGCCCAGCTCACGCTGTGGATCGGCACACAGCTCGTCGGTCTCGATCGCTGTCTGACCCGCACAGTCCGAATGATTCATAACTAAATCATCCCTCTCTTGGCTACCTAGACTGGCAGACAGTTGCACCGATCCCTGAACAATGCAGTTGTCTGCATGCATTGCAGCTAGCAATCCTGTGAACTGCTCTCAACTGCATCGCCCAGCTGGCACTGCGCTTCGGCACGCAGATCCGACTCGACAGTTATCTCGACATGGATGTTCGTGCCTGTCGGATCAGCAGCACTCTCTACTTCGTTAACGACATCGTTAACATTACATGCGACGCACACGCGCGGTGACTGCGCCAATTCATTCACAGCTGTCCTAGCTGTCTCTACAGTGCTCTGTTGGCACGTCACCGCATCGCTTTCACTACGGCCTCTAACGGCCTCTGTTGCCACTAAGGCATCGTTAGCTGCTAGCACTTTGAGTACACCTATGAACGTGCGGCTAATCTCGCCGGTACTACTACTTCTCTCGGCTTTCGACCAAAATCTGCTATTGACTTCTTCCCACTTTCGCTGCGTCCAGCTTACATATTTCTCAAGCCGCTGTTGACTTCGTTCGATCGACTGTTCGAAACCTTGAACCTCTTTGTTCAATGCAGCAACATTGCTTCTGTTAGTTACTTCTCGTTACTTCTGTTGGGCCTTCTGCCTGCGAAATTCTTTTCAGTTTCTGCCTAGCTTCTTCCTGTTCTTGCCTCATTTCTTCCTGTTCTTACCTAATTGCTTCCTGTTCCCCTTTTTTGCTTAGAATTCGGTTACCTAAATGTTCTATGAATTTCAAACCATTGTCACTTTGGAGAATGGTTTGACGAATTTATGCTTCCGTCAAGTTTTCCTCTACGACTACTTCGACCTCTTCACACAACCACAACAGGTCAGCTCTCGGCAAACACAGTAGGACCATGGTCGCTACGTTAAGCTTTGGCTCTGCTGTCACACAATACTTGCTGCAATACCGCCACAAATCAGAATACAAGTGAAAGATTCCCAGCGATTCAAATCTACAAACACAGAGAAATTGAAGCACGGTAAATCATACAGCCAAAACCATGCGCTTACCCACTCAAGCAGCACGATATCACCAGTCCTTCTCCGCCGTATCCATTCAGTTGTAAGGTGGTCAATCCCAAGTCGCCTCCAACTTGATTGGGATACCGTTTGGTCCCCATATCCCAAGTCCGTGAGATCTCCTTGCTGTCTACGACTTGTAGGCCCATCACACCGCTGCCATCCAGTTGTAAGGTTTAGACGTTGTTGAAGGGAGGACAATTCCACGGCTGACAACCAGTTGTACGGGTTGTAGTCGGGCATGAAATAAGTGGTAGCTGGCCATGCCGTCGTCCAACTTACCCACACCTGGGACGGGAGGAACTTGCTCTAATCGAGAACGAGGAGTACGGGATTTATTTACAGTATTTACAATACGACAGGAGGTATACATTTTAACAGTCTAGCATGACTCCCAAATGGAGCCCAAAAGGCGAAGCACGAAGCACACAGCACACTGATAACTGCTGCTTAAAAACCCTCTGTCCTCCCTAAATCCCCAGGTGAGGGAAAACTGCCGTCCAACCTCCATCCAATCGGACCGTCCAAAGTCGTCGTTGGAGGAGTATTCGACCCGCCTTTGAGGGGGAGGGTTCACACACTCTCTTCCGCACTTTTGTCTCAGTGAAAACACTGAGGTGAGTGGGTCCTCGTATACATGGGTCGTCACGCTTGACCCTATCGGGCGCCTCTTGATTCCAGAGCTGACTTCTCAGGTAGCCGCCGCGACTATCAGCAGACTGTCACGAATTCTGGGGTCCGCGAAAACTCAGCGCTAAACCCCCTTTTCCAGGAGTCCTCTTGCTCCAAGTAGACTGTGAAGGCGACAGCGAATCAAGCAACAATACTCGGTCCGCCGAACGTGGCTAGCCTTGCTGGCGTCGCCGAATCCCCGAAGGACGCTATTTGTTGGCGTTCCAAAGCCACTCGTCGCAGCGGCCAGGAATGGTTCGAAGCTCGCTTCTCCGAAGGACGCCAGCCCCGCAGGCCGATCGAACAGCTAACTCCTCTGTAGTGCCTAGCCACAGTCATACATTCAAGGACCAAAAACACCCACATTTTCTCTCTCGCACCCGCTGATACTCGCGCATGCGCGCAAACATCCGGCCCTCTCCACAAGTGCCGCGCCCCGCTGTACCTAATAATACCATAGAGTTTCCTACAATAATTATTGTAGGAAACTCTATGACTAATAGGCTTCCTGCGCACGAGACGTTCATTTTAGAGATCGCCAGTCGTTTGTGCGCAGGCGCGAGTAAGAGCGGGCGCGTTAGGGAAATTGGGGGCTCAAACGAACATCTTGTCAAGGGCGCGGCCTCAATAATTTTATAGTACCGAAAGGCTTTGATCCAGCCGACGACGCCCGCGATAGGCTGATCGGCGACATGTGACCTTCCTCCGCCCCTTTGCTGCCATCAATGTTCTTGCGCGCCGGGCAAAGAGCGCGCGTTTCGCCCGTTGTGCTATGCACATTGCTGTGATGATTTCGTTCCGGGAGGGCTGGAATGCCTTGTTGCTGTGCAGTTGGGTGCCGAAACCGGACGAAGGATGGCAAGAAGTTATTTTGCATCTCGCGCGGCAACCAGAACCTCACCAGAAAAAAAGTATGGTTGCAAATAATGGGGGGGGGGGGGCTGACGGAAGGACTTTGAAGCGCCGGTAACTGCAGGACTATGCGAGGCAAGTAACATACAACGATACAAAGGTGCGATATAAAGCACCTTTGTATCTCAGCACGTGTGTCGAGCTGTGATAGAATTTCACTCGCGCGCATGAATGTTGACGGCCGAAGCTTGCGGAGATTATTGATTTTAGTGCATTATGAGCCCATTGACTAAGCAAGTGTAGTATGACCTAGCATGCAAATAAATAGCGGGCCAGAAGCGCATTAACTCGCTCACAAATATCCGTATTGCGTTACGTGCGATAAAAAATCACATATTTCTGCAGTAAATTCTACTTTTACACTTTCCTGTGTTTGTGCGCACGTTGTTAACTGCGCTTTACAATATGTCCAGAAAGTCATTTCCAACTCTGTATATCGTAATCGTATTTTGGGCATCGCATATGTGAATATATATATTTCTAAGTGCCTGCATTACTCTGCTTTTAAAAAGAAATACTGCATAGAGACTGCTACTCGCCATAATATAATTAACTATAATACAATATATCAAAGATCACTACATGTAGCTGCGAGCTCGTTCCTTCCGAGTTTCCCTTACACTCGAAGATGTTTCAGTAATGGGCGATGCCATATTACTGATGAAAAAGAGACAATTGCAAATTAACATGAGAAAAACGCCAGAAGCGATATACGATTTTCCAGCAAAGCACACTGCAGTAATAGCTAGGCCAATTCGCGTGCGTTTCGTATAAGAGCCCTCCAATTCTTACGGGGCTTTAGCGGTGCACGGAGGCGAAAAGGCATAAATACATCAATGCGCGTCATGATTCAAGTTTACGTGGTGACGTCACACGGTTCACAAGAACTTTCAACCGGATTCACACACGTGCTCACTCTACGCTCGATGTTGGTGTGCCGCGAGATTAGATCGCGCTGCCAGCCCGAACACGATCGAGGAGCCTCGCTGACACGATCCATACCGCCGCTTCAGGATGTCACGACAGTTGCACTAGCTTGTAGCACTGAACCACAAAGCACAACAGTCGTCGTGTAATCGCTAGAAGACAGACCCACTCAGCGGCAAGAAGGCTGTTTGCGCACTCGTTTCCACACACACGCAGGATGTCGTTTAGTTGCCGTGAGGGTCGCACACTTCAGCGACTTTATGTCGAAAGTTTTTCGGTCCAAGCGACTGTCAGCCTTATCTTTTACACGAATTCTTCGTTCGAAACAACCGCTATATGTACGCAGCACACTTACAAGCAAAACAATTCACAGAGCAAACGGGATTAAGCGCAAGCAATCACCAAGGCTGGCGCGGTGATTGAGTGCAAACGAACGAAATGTAAACATGCGGAATCGAGGGGACCAAGCACCCATTCCGCTCTCTTGAGAGTTTTTCTTTCAGCGCTAATTGGAAATTAGAAGACTAGATTGAGCAGTTCGGGCCCTTTCATTTTTCACCACAGTCAGGCACCAGTTGGTTTTATCTCCGCATGTGTGCACATATTAGAGAGCTTTAGAATAGGGGCCCCAATAGTTTGGGGCTCGAAAGAGGTTTGCGGGTGTATGGGGCACGCAGGACTAACTGCGTTTGCGGATAGCGTTTTGCACTGACAGCGCCACAACGACGTCAAAGAAAAGCTATTGGAAAAAATAAATTAAATATACCATTTTATGATAGGAATAATAATTTGGACTTACGTGTATTCGCGTTTAATTACAGTTTAGAAGTTATTCTGTAAGCAGCAAACAATTAGTTGCGCTTAGCTTTGAGCAAACCAACTTTACGTGCCTTCACCAGCCAAGCTTAGCCGTGTTATGCCCCAACCACTGGCACGCGCCGGAAAGCTTCGGCCCGCGCCGAAGCTTCAAAAGCGTCAAAAGCGTCGGTCAGGAACACGGTGAAGCGTAAGGACGCGCAGCGATTATGTCTACTGCCGATGCTAGAAGTTTGCCGACGCGCGGCGAAGCTGCGCCGGCGTGCACCAATGAGAGGCTGCGACGCGTCGCAGGCGTCAACCAATCGAAGGCTGCGCAGCCTCCAGCTGCTATGCCTATAATGGCCGACCATGCGAAGGCGCCGGCACCAACGATCGTGCGAGTTCTTTCAACGCACGACGCGCGCGACAGTGTTCCTGAAAGACAGTGTTGTAATAGTAGGCTGACAACGACACGACCGACCGACCGACCGACGACCGTGGGTTGTGGCAGTGCGACGTGGATCCGAAGCGACTTCGAACGACGCCGACTAGTCCAACTTTTGCCCACTGGGTTCCGCCGGGCTCAGGGCGATCGTCTGCTAAAATAGCCAACCGAATCACGATTGCAGCAACATCTGTGCTTGTTGTATGTGTATTTTGTTGTGCTCAAAACGAATGGAAACATGTTTACGAGCTCCGAAGTCTGGATAATCAGCACTCGCCTATCGCCGATGTTGTTTACGTTACGCGTAGGCCTAGCGCGCCCATCGAGTTCGTAACTAGCGAGTGAACGAACTCAGCTGAGAAACTCTGTCGAAGAAAAGGAATTTTCAGGTCCATTTGCTGCTGCAGTGATTTAAAATATGGCACTCCTGACTTCGTGTGATGTGTGATGTGGTGAATGAACCGTGTGGAAGTTGAGTTGGTCAACCGGGCCGTGTTTCGTGTGGTGTCGGGTGACTCAAGTTTAAGGGGCAAGCTCTGCACTGTTTCCAGTGGTAAAGATAACTTCCGAAAGCGAAAGACACTAGTAGCCGAACTATGGGAAGTACTTACATAATCAGCCGTGCCGCCTGTTTCAGTTGACACTGCGCTCTTCTATTCGGCATGCGAATGCAGTTCAGTACAAGTTCGCTGTAGTCCTTCACTCAATTCTTTCAAGTGCATCCGTCTTTTGGGCTAGTTGGGGATAAATCGCTCGTGTAGCAGCGTATACCACGATTGCTTCGATGCCCGCTTCAGAAGCAAGTACTGAGTCAATGAAACTGTAATTGATTTTTTATCACTTTTTGTTTATGGAAAGTGTAGATGGTGTGAGTGCATTGTGGGGAAGGTGAAAAGATGTCATCAGTGCTTTGTGCAGTGTGCATGCTTTAAGGGACACTAAAGGTTACCAGAAAGTCAAGTTAAAGTGGTAGAGCAATGTTCTAGAACGTCTAAGGCGTCAATACAATCGCGAACAGAGCTTTAGTAACCGAGAAATTGAGGTAAATGCATGACACTATTTGAGACCCCCCAGCGACATTCCGGTACTAGCCCGATGACGAAAGCACTCCTCATAATTTGTGTTACTAATACTCAACTACTCGTATTGAAAATATCATTTCATTCGATTATAAGACGGAAGAAAATGCTACTTGACTACGTCTATTCGATTCTAAGAAAAAATAACATTTTGACGTTACCCTTCAGTAGTATGGGTGGTCGAAAGGTTTCGTTTTCGCTCGACTCTGCGCCGCGCACGCTTTGGAGTTTCAGTAGTTTCGTTATCGCGTCGTGCTGCGCGGGTTCTGCTGGGTCGCGAAACTTTCATTTGGAACAAGCAGCGAGAATGCCACGTCCATGTGATGTCGTGGGAAGCCCTCGTTGCTTTCCCGCTCCGGAGAGCCGGTGTCGAGGCCGCCGTCGTAGTACGCAACGACGCCGGCATCGCCAGCCCTCAGCAGCAGGTCACGCTCGTCAGTGCTCAAATCGCTGAAGTTGAGCCGAGCATCGCGAGCCAATGTGTCGTTGTCAGGGTCCATTGCGACGAGCGTCGAAGTTTGCGTCATAGAATGAAGCACCAGCTTATGGTCGCGCGTTTCTCCTTCCGCTAGCCACCATACTCCCGCTTTCGCTCTGCTGTCGGCTCTGTCTTGGCTCTGTTTCTGGCCGCGCGTTTGCGTTTTGCGCAGACAAGCCGTAGCGCCGTTTGTGCACGCCGTTTTACTCACCGACGGTGCAACGTCACTATGAGACCATGATGTCAGTACTTCTCGATCGGAGGGCGGGCGATTTGAACTGCGCTAGAGGTACGCGGACGCTTCAAAACGCATTTTCTCCTAAAGTAAGTCTCTCCTTGGCACAAAACAAGCGTTTCGAGGTTTGTGGGATGGTATTTCAACAGTCCACGTTGACTTAATAGTAACCCCTAGTGTCTCTTTAAACGGCTCGAATCCCTTGAGCTTCTACTAAAATCTTCCTTGCTGCGATACTATAAATTGTAGTCAAGGCAAAGATCTACTCAAAACCAAGTTACTGATGTATCTGCGCAGAGTGTGTTTGATTAACAAGTTAACACTTCCACAACAACAATATGCTGATGCACAGCATATGTGCATACAATGAATACATTCCGTAAAGGTGAACGACTGGGCCTACATATCATACTTTGTAGTAGCACCGTAAAGAGTGCTGCCATGCGTATCAGCCACAACGAAACTGCAGCATGTCCAACCTTCTTCTTTGGAGGCACCTCTATAAAGACTGTTTGGGCCCTTCCCATTCTGGGTGTAACATTTAGCTCTTCTCTCAATTTTTCCGCATATGTCAGCAGCACTGTATGTAAGCACCGGCCCATTCTTGGGTTTGTGTCCCGTGTCTCCCTTCCCTGATGACCTAAGGTTTTCCGAGCGCTCTACGCTTCTATCATTCTGTCACGAGTTGAGTACTACTCATCAGTATAGTTCCTGTACCAAACTCACGACGCTAACAAACTTAAGCTTGTTCAGCGCCGGACACCACGAACCCTTTACTCCCGTCTTTTCGGTTGTCGCAAGCTCATGTCAGCCTTCGAGAATTGCCTCAAACCCCTCAAGTAGCACAGCCTGCAATACCAGTTCAACATTGCACTAGTCTATACTGCAGGGTGCTTTACGACTGTCTGGTCAGCACTAATCTTTCCTCAGTTCGTCTGAACAAGTCAGCACAGCCTGAGCCCTCATCGCGCCTCTATGACCCGACACCACAACTCCATGATTATATCTGGCATACAGAGCTTTCTCTGCACCCCCCTGGCCATTTGGATTCTCCTTCCTTGGAACCAGACTGAATTGGCACTCCTGTGTGTTGTGCACCTGTCGAATGTGCGCGTGTGTGCCGTGCTGGGTTATTGAACAAGTGTGTGTGCACGTGGAGGGGAAGGAAGTGTCTTCTGCATCCTGCAAATTCCTGCTCTAGATGGCTGGTTATCAGATGCTCTAACTTACAGGCATCAGCCTTTTTTTTAGTCTAGAGTGCCAAGTTACCACTAAGATTATTATTAGAATCATCACTACGACCACATTGATTGTGTTGAAGCCAGCGTGACACATATTTCAAAATATTTCTGGAGCTTTGTGGGCTCTCTCTTCTAAAAAGAGTGCCAAAGATGTACGTCTTCTTCATGAAAATAGTGGTGTTGTCTCGAACACTGCTGATGCATTTGCAGAACATTTCTGCTTGCTATATGGTGTGAAATATGCTTCAAGTAACCTTCCTTCTCAGTCTGGCACAGTGTACGCTATCAGTCAATGAAAACCTTGCTTTCAAGTATATGAAGTGCCTTAAACTTTGCCTTAAACCTTCCCTTTCTTGTGGTGTTGGTGGTATTTCTTCCGCAGAGCTTAACCATTTGAGACGCTGTCTACACAATTGTCCACAGCAGGAGAGTGCATCAATAGCAAAAGCACCGATGAAAGTAACGGTATTTAAAATGTGTTTCATACATCTTGAAATACTTATTTTTGGAACTGTGCTGAAATTTTGAATAACGTGCAGATTGTTTTAACAAAATGAGTGGGAAGGTAGACGGCTGGGTGTTTTTACTCTGTGTCAGTATGTTGTATGTAGCGGGTTCACTTCTTTCATTGTTTTTTACAATGTCGTGCACCAGGCATAATTTTCAAGTGGGTGGATAAGTGCTTTTCAAGCTTTTCAAAACACGAAATAGTACATGTTCTCATATTTTGTATTCCTGTAGTGAGTTTCTGCATGGAGTCGAAATTTTGTAAACTTGACAAAACTCGCTAAACAATTGAAAATTCTTAATATTTCATGCAGCTGTGCACTCTCTACGATTCTGAAGATGCAATAGATGTGGTGAAAGCAACTTTTCAATCAACGGGATAGTGGCGTCTGAAAGCATTAAGACGTATGGAAGCATATTTGTTCCCAATTTTCACAAGCACCTTCAATAGTTCCCTAAAGTCTAGTACCTTTTCTAGCACTCGGTAGGTAGCATGAACATTGCCCATGCACAAATCACGTGCTAGATGTGCAGTTACTACCTGCCGACCTATATCTATCATCTGCAGTGCGTCAAAAGTGTTTGAATCGATATTGGATTCCTCGCTTTCTGTTAGTGCTAAGAACATTTTAATAAATGAACAGCATGACTTTGTGTGCTGACAACTTAAAACTATTTCAGACTGTCAACAGTGTTCACCACTGCATCGACTTCCAAAATGACATTTTTTCACTCTCAAACTGGTGCAGAAACAATAAGCACTCTTAAATGCTTCCAACACTATGGCATTAAGTTATATTCAGAAAACGCACCATGTGAAATTTTGATACACCCTACGTGATGCTCCACTCCTTAGGGTCGATCTTGGTGTGTACTTCGACAAAATGCTAAGCTTCTCTTCACATACATAATTGCACAACATGCCCTTCACGCCCTTGGAATTGCATGCCGTATATTGCATGATTTCCACTCACCTGTTGTGTTTCTGAAATTCTACTGTGTGCCTCCAACTACTAGAGTATGCCTCTGTAGGAGGGGGTGCAATGAGCAAATCTAATTCGGACCTCATTGAAAGCATACAGAATAAATTGATATCTATCCTAAAGCACCACTTTTGCCATTCTGGCGACCACAGTTGAGCCTTCTCCAATATACTTCAACTCGCACCTCTAGATTCAAGACTTAATTAATCACACCTTTTGTTCCTTTATAAGGTGGTCCATGACATTATACATTCCCTAAAGCTTCTTGATCATATGCATTTTTTTGTGCCGCAACAATATACCAGGTAGCATTCCACATTCGTTGCCTGGGCTTGTTGCAAGATTGTGCTAATAAGACTCTACTCGAAAACATACTCCAGAGTTCGTTTCCTGTGTTTTGTGTATCTGTAGGTAATCACGTAGGATTAACTCCCTTTTACTTTTCCTCATTTCCCTTTTTCCCTATTTGTTTCTCTACCTTGCATTTTTTGTCTACTACATTCATGTTTTCTGTACATTTTGTCTCGCATAGTGCTCGTTAAGTGCACCAGTACAAAGGCTCTCAAGCTGTTCCTGGGCACTACTATAAAAATTTGAATGACTGATTATTATCGTAGTATAAAATCGTGCTTTTTTAAGTATGTACAAGTATACTATTTCAGTGCAGTAGCTTTCGTGCTAATAAAAAGGCATGAATTAAGAAAGTGTCATAATAATGTGCTATGTGCCTGATCATATGCATTGTGCTATTAATTTCTTCTGAGTTTTAATAATGGCTGGCTACTGTATCCAGTGTTGTGCAATAAAATAATATGCCACAGCAATTATTGCGTGCCTCGCAGAACAAATTGAATATATATTTCTCAGTCAAAATATCATAGCAGGCTGAAAACAATAAACTGAAATTTTTCTTTTTGTGGTGACGAAGTGCATAAATTGTGAAAATAATCTGTTTATATATTGCTTATGCTATGCAAATGAGCTGCTCCCATACATTAGAATAAGCGCTTCAATAGTACGACTTGGCAAAGGGAAACCAAAGACCCCTATTAAAGCCCTCCAATTCTGAAGCTTGTATTACCTGACGGTATGTCATTTCATTAATGTTAAGAAAGACAAACTTGACATGTGGAAACCAGTTACAATGGAACTTGGCCCTTGCACTGTGAAAATGTTTTGTAGCAATACACTCAATGTGAATGCCTTTGGATGCGCTGTTGATGCATCAAAACAACCTAGAATAATAGAGGTGCTCCATGGGCTAGATTTGACAGAATCAAGAATTGGGGGGAGACAAGATACGAATTACATACATTTTAGCTATTCTAGTTTTTTTGTGAGTGCTACAGATGTTTCAATTCTTTTTTGCTGATTTTCTCAGAACCCACATTTTCACGCTTCTTTCATGCACCAACAAGCACAATTATATTGACAGGGATGCTTTATCTGTATCCGGTTACCGTATTTCACCGGCTAAAATATGTTAAACGTTATCGCTCGGTACAGGATGCGCCTGAACGTATCGGAAGTTTCGCGAATGTTATCGATGGTTCTGTCTGTTGTCGACGAACCATGTTAATCTGATTGCATGCGCGACACGAATTGTGCAGTAGTTTCTGGAAGGCGCGTGGCACCAGCGAATAGGCTGTAACTTTCGACGAGTGATCTATGCAAACCGACGCGCTTGAGCCGCAGATGAGGTTTTCGACGATTGCCGACATTGCTCGCCGCTATCGTTGCGATTGAGTCGGCACTATTTATTTACCGTCACTACTACGTGGTAATATTTCCAACACAGATTTTTTCAGTGATACTTTGCACGCCTAATTTTTACATAGTTGGCTGTGCAATAAGCTACCAAAAATGAAATGGTACAACAGTTCTTGATATGATATGGCATCATCGTGCAGGTGTTTGCAAAGCGATCTTGCAGACAGACGACGCGCGAGCGCTGATGTCGACATTTTGAGCACTATTGTTACTTCAAAAATAAAACAAACTGTTGCGGCAGGCGTATATTCATTATTCAAACGTGTTGTTTATATCTAAAAGCACATACAGATCACTAACTTATTGTTTCAAGCTTAGTTTACAGCAGGCTGCTTTAGGCCAGACTTTGACGGATGAAGACAGAATAGTCCAGCAACAGTGCGCCGCAGCCGAGGAGCGAGCTTCGGAGCTTCTCTCCGGTGGTTGCGTGACCTCTTCCTCCCACCAACGCGAAGCGAAGCGTTCGCTTGTCGGCGCGCGCCGAAGCTTGCCGTCGCGTGCCAGTGGTTGGGGCATTAGATGTGCGCGCGAGAAGCGCAGTGAAGTGAAGGTTAGCCGATGCGCTGCAAGAGTGAACAAGGCTCCACAGAACGTACGCCTGCGAATACATCAAACGACTGTTCCATGGTCGCACGTAGGCCGGTTCTACGCACGCACTGTTCCGCACCGTGGGCCAGCAATCGCATAGCTTTGGTTCCCTCATGCTTCACTTACCGTGGTAAGAAGGCACCTCAGGCCGTAGTCAATTAATCTAGACACGGAGTCAGAAATTACATTCTGCATCCTCGCCGGCGCGCCGTCGCGGCCACCCGAATTTTGTTCAATAAAGCACGACGATTCCTCAAGCGAGAATGTGTTTGTTCTCTAAACTCCAAATGGATCGCAAAGGGGTAGGTGCGTCGTAGATGTCTCCAGTGCGGTCTTGCAGTGCAGTGAGAATGCGTACATTTTTTGCGTATCGCCAGACGTCTAGCTCGCAAGTCCGTCTGAGTCCCCAGGAAGCCCAAGCTGAGAAAAGGAAGTAGAAGACAGCGATAAAGGGGACCTTCATTTAAAAACACGCAAGAACTGAGCAGCGGCCGGTACCTGCGGTTGATGAGAACAGTTCAGTTGGCAAGACTTGTAAGGCATGCTTATTTTAATAAAAGTCGGTAAAAGCGGCCAATTCGACCTCACGGCCAAAGTTGCGAAGTTCATTATGAGCTTCCAACACGACTTCGGCAACGGTAATGCAATGAGACATCGCGATTGTTTAGTATTGCTGCGGAGCGCGCGCGTCCGAGCAGCCCCTTTGCGCGCAGCGCGGCGTGGTTTCGCGCGAAATGTAAACAAGAGAGGAGAGCTGGCCCGATAGGCGGAGCAACGCCACGAGCAATGCCAGCTTCCGGCTTCACTTTAGCTTCACAAAGAGTGACGTCAGGGCCTCTCCCGAGTTTCCTTCCTCCGTGTCGGTACCTTAGTAATTCACTTCGATCGCAGTGCCGCCACAGCCTCACTGCAAAGCATGCGCCGCCCAATAGACGTTCATTGGAGGCATCGCTAGCTGTTTGTGCGCAGGCGCGAGAGAGAAAACATGGGGCATAGAGTTTCTAAATAAATGCCCTAGAGGGAAATGTGGCGCTCATGAGCGTTGTCTCTACCTACATGACGACTCATTCATTTGAGCGATTGCCAGCCGTTTGTGCGCAGACGCGGGTAAGAGCGGCGCTAAAGAGAAAATCTGGGGCTTTTGCTTCTTGAATATATTTATTTATTTATTTATTTATTTATTTATTTATTTATTTATTTAATACATACTGCAGGCCAACCTGGTCCAAGCAGGACGGGCAATACAATTTACAGAATATCTGTTTTACACAAAAGGAGAACAACACGAAAAAAACATGATAGTACCAGAGGAAAGAACACAAAAAGAACATAATCATCTAGTCATATAGTGCGTCATAAGGTTCTGTTAGGCTATTCCAGTCGAACACAGAACGCGGAAAAAAGGAAAACTTATAAATGTCTGTTCTTGCAAAGTAAGGGGTTAGAAAGTGAGTTTGGAATTGTCGCGTAGGTCTTGTGGCCAAAGGGGAAAGAAACTGTCTGATCAATAGCCATTTAACCGTTAAGAAGTAAGTTTAAAGAATTCAAACTATATTTTTTCTTCTCGAGTCAAGTAACTCAATGTTGTTAGCTTTCATGAGCTCAGAAGGAGAATCAGTATACTTGAATTTGGAATAGATAAGCCTGACAGCTTTTCGCTGAATCCTTTCTAACTTCTTAACTTCTTAGTATGAGGATCCCAAACAATAGAGCAATATTCAAGCTTAGGTCGAATGAATGCATAATAGCTAAGAAGTTTGCCATTAGCAGGAGAATTACGAAGTTTATCTCTTAAGTAACAAAGTTTGCGGAAAGCTGAAGAGCAAATTTTATCAATGTGCAGATTCCAAGAGAGATTATTAGTGATTGTCACTCCTAGGTACTTGTAACTGGTAACATGTTTCAAAGGAAGAGATGTCAGGTTATAAATATATTTTAGAGGAGTTTTCTTAAGCGTTACACAAAGATAAAGTTTTATCGGTGTTAACAGTCATGCCAAAATCTGTGCACCACTTAGATACATTAATGAGATTAGAATTCAACTCAACCTGATCATGTACACCTCTGATTTCACGAAATAAGATAACATCATCAGCAAATAACCTCATTTGAGTTCCAGGAGTAATTACGGATACAATGTCAATTATATATATAAAAAAACAGCAAGGGTCCCAGAACACTTCCTTGAGGCACACCTGATGTTACAGGAAGACTGCAGGAATCAAAACCGTCAATTGAAACAAACTGCGTTCGGCTATGTAAGTAATCGGAAACCCAAGAGACCAAAATGTCGGGAAGGTTAATATTTACGAGTTTATTGAGCAATTTATCATGAATAACTCTGTCAAATGCTTTACTAAAATCTGAGAATATCGCGTCAATTTGTCCACAATTGTCTATGCATGCTGCAAATGAATGTACTACCGTGACCAATTGTGTTGCAGTAGAGAGATTTCTTCTAAATCCGTGTTGAAAGCTGGAGAGTATAGAGTTTTCCTCAAGAAATTGAGTGATGCGTTTTGCTACAACGTTTTCCAATAATTTACAACAAGAAGATGTTAAGGATATTGGGCGATAATTTTCTAATAACAAGCGGTCACCTTTTTTATAGACGGGTATATCTTGAGCTGTCTTCCATTCATCAGGTAGCCTCGTACTTAATAGTGAACATCGAAACAAGATCACAAGAAATTTAGCGATGGTTTCGGCATAACGACGAAGAAAAAATATTGGGCAAACCATCAGGACCGCAAGTCGATTTTGTTTTCAGATTTAACAGCATTGCGACTGCACCGTGATATGAAATAGAATCAACCTGGGATGCTAAAAATGCCCCGTGACGCAGATTCACGGTTGTACTTGCCTTTGAAAACACTCCAGTAAGAGAAGTATTAAAATACTTAGCAATGACTTGTGGATCTGTGATAGGGATGCCATCAGCGGAAACCTGCGTCACGTGACTGTCAGCATCGCTCAAGTAATCCCAGAATTTTCTTGGTTCAATATTCATAAAGTTGGGCAAAGTTGTGAAAAAGAAGTCCTTAGACTCGTGAATTGCACGTGTGAAGTCATTTTTGATACCATTAATGATAATAGGATTGGGAGTAGACCTTGTAGCCCGTTTTAGTTTCTCTTTTAAATGAATATACTTTTCGCGTCACCCAGGGTGTACGTTTATGCTCTTTCTTTCGCTTGTTTGGTGCGAACGTATGTAAACAATATGCACATATCAGCAAACTTTTTCCATAGCGAACATACATTATGATGCTCTTCAGCAAAATCAATCAGGCAATTTTCCATATGTGCAATCACAGAAGCATCATTAGCTCTGTCGTAATCTCTAAAATAGCGTATGCTACTAGTTTTATGAGAAGCAAATTTCACTAGGGGAATTGGCATGCATACAAGACAGTGGTCTGATAAACCTTCTTCAACTATGACAGTGTGTTCGGTAAAATCCCGGTTTATAAAGGCCAAATCTAATATCGAGCAAGATGAACCCTGAACGCAAGTGGGCTGTTTGACAATTTGTACCAGGTCATGAGTGAGCATAATATCAAAGACAATATTCATATTTTTGTTGAATTTACTAGTTCCTTGCAGTCGCTTCCAGTCGACGCTGGGCAAATTAAAATCACCCAGCAAAAAAACTTTCTTATTGCGACAGAAGTACATACACTCCCGCAATTTAATTAGGTAATCAGGAGTACAATCAGGTTGCCTGTAGCATGCTACCAGGATGAAGCTATGACCACAGCAAGATATTTTTAACTATAAACACTCAAGATCGCGGAAGCAGTCGAGTACCAGTGCCTCGACTGTAGATTTAACAAGGATTGCTACTCCCCCGCCCCTCGTTTCTCGGTCTCTGCGAAAAACTTTATAAGAAGAAGGAAAGACTAAGTCGTCTGCTATGTCATTGTGCAACCAAGTTTCAGTAAGGACTGAAATTTGTGGGTTAAGTTCAATTAACTTTAAGTTCAGGCTATCTTTCTTGTTAATAATGCTCCGGGCATTACTATTTAAAAGACTCAGGTACTTTTTCTTCGGCTTAACAAGAGTAACACGACTAACGGTTTCATTGTAGAAGTGTGATGAAGTGCTGCTTTGGATACTACTGCTCAAGTTTTGCGCTGCATTTGCATGCAACTGTGCGTCAAAGGGCGATTTGGTTTGTTGTTTTCGTTTTTTTTTTCAGAAGTACATTATCATTTTTGCTCTCATCCCACACATAGGCCACGTAATTGATATACAGTTTATCAAAAGCCAAAGACACCTTATCATGCTTCTCACGGTTTGTTTTTGCACTTGCCCATAACTTTCTTCTGACCTCACGTACTCTTAAGTGAGAAATCTTCGCCAATAGAATATTTAGTATTTATTTTATTTTATAACCTTTCTTTACAATTTTTACTTTATTACGCGAGTCCGTTAACTTGAGGATCACTGGCCTTAGCTTTCTAGTGCTTGGTCGGCCCAACCGGTGAATGCGCTCTATATCAATGTCATTAATTTCAAGAATTTTCTTAAATATACCTTCATTGACGGCCTTTTCAAGTGATTCGGCATCCTCTTTCTCAGATTCCGGAAGACCATAAATGATTAAATTGGATCGTCTGCTATGGTTCTCTGAATCGTCAATTCACGCCTCAAGTGACCTAATTGTGTTACGCATGTGTTTGATTTGATTCTGGCATGAAGAAATTTTCTCTTCCAAGACAGCCAGAGCGTCAAATTCAACATTAATAGCGGATAATCTCACGTCCGATTTCTTTGATGTCGGACGCCATCAATTTCAGTTGATTCGCAATTTGTGATAGGTTAGGACCAGGATTTGACTCAATATCCCCTCCAAGTAATAACAGCAGTCGGAGTGAATAAAGTACCACATGCGATACAAAACTCATCAATGGGCACGGCAGCATCAGCAAACATGCGCTACTAGATAGAAAACATTTATCATGACGCCTTCTCACCTGCGTAAAAAAGAGAAGTTGTGAAGCAGCCGCATGTTCTGGAAGCCGCCGTGCCCAGTGGCAAGAAAACTTGCTGGAAGTCCTTTTATAGCGTCTCGGCACAGTGACGCCCCCTGCAGGTCCCACAGGAAGCGCTCAGTGCTTGCTGACGTGATGCGATGATGCAGGTAAGCCATCATCATCATCATCATAATCAGCCTGGTTACGCCCACTGCAGGGCAAAGGCCTCTCCCATACTTCTCCAACAACCCCGGTCATGTACTAATTGTGGCCATGCCATGCCTGCAAACTTCTTAATCTCATCCGCCCACCCAACTTTCTGCCGCACCCTGCTACGCTTCCCTTCCCTTGGGATCCAGTCCGTAACCCTTAATGACCATCGGTTATCTTCCCTCCTCATTACATGACCTGCCCATGCCCATTTCTTTTTCTTGATTTCAACTTAGATGTCATTACCTCGCGTTTGTTCCCTCACCCAATCAGCTCGTTTCTTATCCCTTAACGTTACACCTATTATTATTCTTTCCTAGGTCGTTGCGTCGTCCTCAATTTGAGTAGAACCCTTTTCGTAAGCCTCCAGGTTTCTGCCCCGTAGGTGAGTACTGGTAAGACACAGCTATTATATACTTTTCTCGTGAGGCATAATGGCAACTGCTGTTCATGATCTGAGAATGCCTGCCAAACGCACCCCAGCCCATTCTTATTCTTCTGATTAATTCCGTCTCATGATCCGGATCCGCCGTCACTACCTGCCCTAAGTAGATGTATTCCCTTACGACTTGCAGTGCCTCGCTACCTATCGTAAACTGCTGTTCTCTTCCGAGACTGTTAAGCATTACTTTAGTTTTCTGCAGATTAATTTTTAGACCCACTCTTCTGCTTTGCCTCTCCAGGTCAGTGAGCATGCATTGCAATTGGTCCCCTGAGTTACTAAGCAAGGCAATATCATCAGCGAATCGCAAGTTACTATTCTCCATTCTCCATTAACTTTTATCCCCAATTCTTCCCAATCCAGTTCTCTGAATACCTCCTGTAAACACCCTGTGAATAGCATTGGAGATATCGTATCTCACTGCCTGATGCCTTTCTTTATTGGGATTTTGTTGCCAGCTTTATGGAGGACTACGGTGGCTGTGGAGCCGCTATAGATATCTTTCAGTATTTTTACATACGGCTCGTCTACACTCTGATTCCGTAATACCTCTATGACTGCTGAGCTTTCGACAGAATCAAACGCTTTCTCGTAATCAATGAAAGCTATATATAAGGGTTGGTTATATTCCGCACATTTCTCTATCACCTGATTGTTTGTGTGAATGTGATCTATTGTTGAGTAGCCTTTACGAAATCCTGCCTGGTCCTTTGCTTGACAGAAGTCTAAGGTGTTCCTGATTCTATTTGCGATTACTTTACTAAATACTTTCTAGGCAACAGACAGTAAGCTGATCGGTCTATAATTTTTCAAGTCTTTGGCGTCCCCTTTCTTATGGATTGGGATTATGTTAGCGTTCTTCCAAGGTTTCGGTACGCTCGAGGTCATGAGGCATTGCGTATACAGGGTGGCCAGTTTCTCTAGAACAATCTGTCCACCATCCTTCAACAAATCTGTTGTTACCTGATCCTCCCCACCTGCCTTCCCCCTTTGCATATCTCCCAAGGCTTTCTTTACTTCTTCCGGCGTTACCTTTGGGATTTCGAATTCCTCTGGAATAATTTCTCTTCCATTATCGTCGTGGGTGCCACTGGTACTGTATATATCTCTATAGAACTCCTCAGCCACTTGAACTATCTCATCCATATTAGTAATGATATTGCCGGCTTTGTCTCTTAACGCATACATCTGATTCTTGCCAATTCCTAGTTTCTTCTTCACTGTTTTTAGGCTTCCTCCGTTCCTGAGAGCATGTTCAATTCTATCCATATTATACTTCCTTATGTCAGCTGTATTACGCTTGTTGATTAACTTCGAAAGTGTTGCCAGTTCTATTCTAGCTGTAGGGTTAGATGATTTCATACATTGGCGTTTCTTGATCAGATCTTTCGTCTCCTGCGATAGTTTGCTGGTATCCTGCCTAACGGAGTTACCACCGACTTCCATTGCACACACCTTAATGATGCCCACAAGATTGTCGTTCATTGCTTCAACACTAAGGTCCTCTTCCGGAGTTAAAGCCGAATACCTGTTCTGTAGCTTGATCTGGATTTTCCCTCTTACCGCTAACTCATTAATCGGCTTCTTATGTACCAGTTTCTTCCGTTCCCTCCTCAGGTCTAGGCTAATTTGAGTTCTTACCATCCTGTGGTCAGTGCAGCGCACCTTGCCGAGCACGTCCACATCTTGTATGATGCCAGGGTTGCGCAGAGTATGAAGTCTATTTCATTTCTAGTCTCGCCGTTCGGGCTCCTCCAGGTCCACTTTCGGCTATCCCGCTTGCGGAAGAAGGTATTCATTATCCTCATATTATTCTGTTCCGCAAACTCTACTAACTCTCCCCTGCTAGTCCTAGTGCCTCTGCCATATTCCCCCACTGCCTTGTCTCCAGCCTGCTTCTTGCCTACCTTGGCATTAAAGTCGCCCATTAGTATAGTGTATTTAGTTTCACTATACCCATCGCCGATTCCACTTCTTCATGGAAGCTTTCTACTTCCTGGTCATCATGATTGGATGTAGGGGCGTAGACCTGTACAAGCTTCATTTTGTACCTCTTATGAAGTTTGACAACAAGACCTGGCACACTTCATTAATGCTATAGAATTCCTGTATGTTACCAGCTATATTCTTATTAATCAGGAATCCGACTCCTAGTTCTCGTCTCTCCGCTAAGCCCCGGTAGCACAGGACGTGCCCGCTTTTTAGCACTGTATGGGCGTCTTTTGGCCTCCTAACTTCACTGAGCCCTATTATATCCCATTTACTGCCCTCTAATTCTTCCAATAGCACTGCTAGACTCGCCTCACTAGATAACGTTCTAGCGTTAAGTGTTGCCAGGTTCATATTCCAATGGCGGCCCGTCCGGAGCGAGCACCCTCTGCTGCGTCGCAGGTCTGACCGCCGCCGTGGTGAGTTGCTTCGCAGCTGCTGGGGACTGAGGGCCGGGGTTTGATTGTTGTGTTCATATAGGAGGTTTGGCCAAGTACTGCACCAGGGTGGCCAATCCTGCTCTGCTGAGGGATTGCGTTACCGGTTCTGGTCACCGGGATCAGGCTACACTCCAGGCCTGCCTGTTTGTGCAATTTTATCAACACGCGGATTTTTTTTAATCCGGTGGAAAAGTGCCGGCACCGGGATTCGAACCACGGACCTCTTGCACGCGAGGCGGGTGTTCTACCTCTACGCCACCGCTGCATTCTTTCTGCATTCTTACTTACCTGCATTCTGCAGGTAAGCCGTTGGCATCCATATCGGATTTCGATGCACGTGTCGTGATAGAGCGTCGCGGTCATGCGCGAAGGCGGTGATTACAATGACATTCCGGCAGCTGTCATGCGGTTGCATCAGAAGGCCAAGGAACTGCGTAAAGAAGAGAAGTTGTGAAGCAGCCGCATGTTCTGGAAGCCGCCGTGCCCAGTGGCAAGGAAATTTGCTGGAAGTCTTTTTATAGCGTCTCGGCACAGTGACACCCCCTGCGGGTCCCACAGGAAGCGCTCAGTGCTTGCTGACGTGATTCGATGATGCAGGTAAGCCGTTGGCATCCATATCGGATTTCGATGCACGTGTCGTGATGGAGCGTCGCGAGCATGCGCAACGGCGGTCATCGCAATGACATCCTGGCAGCTGTCATACGGTTGCATCAGAAGGCCAAGAAACGGCATAAATAAGAGAAGTTGTGAAGCAGCCGCATGTTCTGGAAGCCGCCATGCCCAGTCATGACTCAGAGTATATGACTCTGCCTAGGCACTACGGAGGAGGTTTCTTCACAGAACCCCTATACAAACTGGTTTCTTAAAGTACGTTGTATTCATTTGTCCCCAGACATACCGGCATTGCGTAGTGCGGTCGAGTTTTTTACGCTCGGACGCTGGCTGCCCGCGCGGTGTGGCAGTGGGCGCGGACAGCCTTGGTGATCGCTGTGTCTGAAGGGGCAATGTTCGGACTGGCGTTGTATAAGTCGCGGGTCGCTTTTTTCGTCGTGACGATAAATTGGATTTTTCACAAGCACCACTCCAGGAGGGCACATGTAACCGGCAAATCGAGGCCTCAGGAGAGCACCTGAGGAATAAAGCAGGTGACGCAGGATCTCCAGGGCACCCAAGGGGTAGCGGGGGGATCTAAGCTGGAAGCGGAGCGGCCCGTGAGTTAGTGCCGTGGAGGCCTAAGAGTGCCAGGGGGTGTTCGCATAAAAAAACGTTTTGTGATAGCGGACAGCCGATCTTATAAACCCCTGGCACGCGCAGGCCTCGGCGAGCTGCAGCCCACGGACCAGTTGGGGTTCTAGCTTTGGTGTCCCCGTTGCCCTTTGGTGTCCTAAAGGCACCTCAAATAATGCGAAATAATGACACGTAGTTACAGTTAGTAAAAAATACGATTGAATAAATATAATTACGTGCAGCCCTCAACTTGTGACGCTAAATTCAGCACTACCATGCCTCGCGACTTTTTTCAATATATGCGGCTCGCGGGCTCTACTACTGTCGCCATGGCTCCCACAGGAACACCTGCTATGTTATTTACAATGTACAGTCGCGTGCAATATGACTTGCAACGCACTTCTTCGTAGTCGAAAGTGCTACAGTGCTGCGCGGCGGCTCTATATATAACGTGAGAAATGTGGTTTAACAAATACCACTGATTGAAGCTGTGTTTAGGTGACTGCACATCGCCGTAAGGCGCGAGAAAGTTATGATCCGCCGCGACTGAGCACGAGCGCCGCAGGTGCGACACAGTCTGGCCGACACAACGGTCGCCAAATGGGGCGGCAGTGGCCGCTGCTTCACCTATTTAACAGCTCCGGCCGTACAGCGTCCGAGTGTAAACAAACTCTACCACACTACGCAATGCCGGCACGCCTAGGGACAAACGCATAGAACTTGTGCTAGGAAATCTCCTCGGCAGCGCCTAGGCACAATTATATATTCAAGGAGCAAAAGCCCCCTGATTTTCTCTCTCGCGCCCGCTCTTACTCGCGCCTGCGCACAAACGACTGCTGATCCCTGAAATGAACGTCTCGTTCGTGAGACTTCGTGGCCCTTCTACGCAAGGTTGCCAGATTGGGCTATTAATAGCCAAATTGGGCTACTTTTTGTCCGAGTTGGTGGCAGAATTTTCCTTTTGGCTATTCGCCACTCAAATCAACATTAGGGGGCGCTGCGAAGCCTGGCCCGGCTCGGATATTGACCGTGGTATCGACGTGTACGCAACCGGCTCCCGGCCTTTTGTGCAGGATAGCATTCAATACAGTGGTACCACTGCCAAAAGGATAGGGGGCACATTGGGTCGCCAGGCAACAGCTTCTTAAGGGGTACCCAGAGCCCTGAAGGAACCAGTGTAGGCGTGGACGATTCGAGGCAGGAGCTACAAACAAGCAAACATCGGTACTGTAGGAGAGGCAACAGAAGTAAGCACCAGAGCCAAATTAAGTCAGACATAGGGTTTTTTAACATGCAAGGTGGCAGGAATACGCTAAAATGGGAGGAAATCGAAGAGCAACTAACGCAGGAGAACTTAATGGTTTATTGGTTTGTAGAGACACATCTTAGGGACATGGAACAACCGCCGTGTAACCCTGATTATGCATGAGAATACTGCAACAGAATGTAGGGTAGCAGGAAGGGCGGGGGAATCAGAGCACTCATTCATAAGAATACAAAGTGGCAGAAGGTCAAACAGGAATGCAAGGAGCATTTATGGCTAAAAGGAAAAGTAGCAGGAGAGAAAACACTTCTAGGCTTTGTATACCTTTGGACAGGATCAAATGCTAAAGAGGCAAAAAAAAAGATTGACTGTATGGCAGTGGACATCAATGAGCTAGGAAAAGAATGTTAGATAATTGTGTTAGGATACAGGAATGCGCATGTTGAAGATATGAATGGGTACGCAGACTTCACAAGTAACATGCTGCTGGATATGTGTGTGAGGCATAATTTAGTTGTCTGTAACTCTACTGAGAAGTGCGACGGGATCATAACATGGGATGTAGGGGGTCGACACTTGACAATAAATTATGCGGTAATGTCACATAGGATGTACGACAGATTAGCAGCCGTGATTATAGATGAACAGGGCTCCAGAAGTATAGGTAGCGACCACAGACGTATCAAGTTGAGTTTTAAGAGGGAAACTAAAACACGAACGAGGCGGACGGAACAGCCAGATGGGATTTTTTACCCAAAGAGCAAGTGGAAATAGCGGCCAAACAAATTGAAGAGGAAATATCAGAGGGTACTGGAACTGAGTAGACTTACCCAAAGTTAACGAGACTATTTGAGCGTGAGCTAGGTAAGGTGCGAGTCAGGAGAACAGGCCAAGGGATACGAAAATTCAAGAGCTGGTGGGATGAAGAGGTTAAGAAGGCCATAAAGAAACGTCAGGACGCCATCAGGGAACACAGGTGTTCCAAAAGTACGGGAGATCCTGAAACAGAAGTAGAGAGAAAATGGGTAAACTACATAAAATGCAGAAGGGAAGCATCCTATTTGATCAACGTGAAAATCAAGACAAAAGGGTCCCTATGGCTGTCAGAAGTAAGGAATAAAAAAGATGAACAGGCAGCTAGGAAATTCTGGCAACATCTGAACTCCTTGGGTAATAGGACAAGCCTAGAGCAGAGGTATATAGTAACAGCTCAAGGTACTCGGTTAGAAGGAGAGGAGGCAGTGCAGCAGATAGGAACCATGATGAGGGAAAAACTTACGGTGGGCAACAGTGAGTGGGCAACGCAGCAGCGAAAGGGGCAACATGCTCAGGAGCACATTTTTCTACGTATTCCAGGCTGCGGCTCTCCTGGCAAAGTTCGATCTTTTGTTGGGCTTACGCGCTGAAACTGCGTCGTGCAATCACGATTTAGGACGGCTTCACATCCCGTTATCGGATCCTGGTGACATGTGCCACGTCAACAAGATATTGAGCCCTGGCATCCCAGCGTACACACGGGATCAGCTATGGATGATGTCGACTCACGTGATCCTGCAGGAGCACTTAAAAGTGAAGCCCGCACCGTGCTACTCCAGTGGGCAACGCGGCAGCGAAATGGGCAACATGCTCAGGAGCACTTTTTCTACGTATTCCAGGTCAGTAGATATTTGCCGACGGCCTGCTATCGTAGCGATAATAGGTTTTTACTGCTGCTGCCTTGCCCACTGTGTCTTGAATGCCTTCTTGCTCGACCTAAAAATATTCCGGTAAATATTTTGCTTTGTGGCGACGTTGAGGCCAACCCTGGCCCTACCGAGAGGGAAATATTGATGGAACTTCTTGCCGGTCAAAATTCATTGAAAACAGCTATACAAGATGTACAGGCGTCTCAGAAAGAGATTGGCAAGCAAGTCAGTTCATTAACTGATCAAGTTGATGGTTTAGAGCACCAACTGAGGAACCTAAGTGTAGTTACTAAGCGGGTCCAGGATATGGAGACTGCGATGTCTACGGTTAGAACAGATCTAGCCTCCATTGTTGAAAAACCAGATGACCTAGAAAATCGCAATCGGAGAAACAACTTAGTCATTTACGGTCTTGACGAACCAAGCAAAGAATCTTCTCAGGATCTTGAAGAGAGAGTAAAAGATTTATTTCACAGCGAACTTGGTATTTCTGTGGCGCATATAGAAAAATGCCTTAAGATTGGACACAGAAATGCTGGCCATACACGACCGGTCATGCTTGGGTTTCTCGATTATCGCGATAAAATGTCAATTTTGAAGGCTGCATACAAATTGAAGGGTACAGCTGTTTCAATATCGCAAGATTTCTCACGTAGAGTTCGAGAAATTAGAAAGAAACTTTGGATCAGTTCTACTCTAGAATAAAATAATGGCTCGAAACTCAAACTTCTACATAATAAACTGAGCATAAACGGCGTATTTTTTGGCTGGGACGAAAAGAAAGGTACACGTGTTCAACAATAGAAAAATCAAAATTGACGTTTTGTACAAAAGCCTCAGGAGCTTAATATAGTTAACGTAAACTGTCGGAGTGTGGTTAACAAAGTCGCAGAACTTGAGGGAATATTGGTGACACTTAACACTGAAATAATTATTCTCACGGAAACATGGTTAAATCATTCTATTAAAGATAACGAATTTGTTCCTCGTGGGTACAGTGTGCACAGGAAAGATCGAGGGAGCAAAGGTGGGGGTGTGGCTTTGCTGTTCAAGGAGCGTTTTAATATTTTGAGAAGGCCAGATATACCCAACATTGAGGGCATATTCTGTGAAGCTTATCATGGCGCAATTAGATATGTATTGGGAGCACTTTACCAACCACCTAATTCCTGTCCTGATTTCTTTGCTCATTTGCAAAGCTTCTTGATTGCTCATGTGAGGCCTGGTGATCGATTAATTCTAGGCAGAGACTTCAATATGCCAAACGTGAATTGTTAAACCCTCGCACTAAACGTTTCTATTGATAGGCTACAAGAAGGGTTGTTTGATATCATTTTTTTCTTTTGAACTACAGCAGGCAAGTAGTTGACAGTTTCACTAGAATACAAGGTAACTGCTGCTCGATCCTTGATGTGTTTTTCTTAAGTGGATATATTACGCGGCAAGCAAAGTGCGAAGTACTGCCTGGAATTTCCGATCACTCTGCTGCGCTGTTGAACCTTTCGGGCATCTCTGTGAAGAAATCTGTTGATGTCACTTCCGTGCTCAACTTCTCGCACGCAGATGATGTGGCCATACTGGGTATGCCTTCGTTTAGTTTTGACGCATTCCAAGGCAGCAGCGCAGACATTCATACACAGTGGAATCAATTTAAAGAACTTTTAAAGGATTGCATCAAACGCTTTGTCCCTTGCATGCTAAAGAAAAGGAAAGGCAAATCTCCTTGGATTTCACGAGACACATTGCAATTAAGAAGACGATTAAAGCGCCTGAAGACAAACAGAGGTACCGCAAGAGACTTGGACGCTTTGCTTGCTAAAATTTCCGAACTCTCCTCCGAGCTAAAAATGAAAGTTTCTTCAGATAAGCAACGCTACTTGGGGGAGAAACTTCCTAAATTTATTTCAACATCTCCTGAAAAGTTCTGGAGGCTAATTTCTCCCAGTAAGCAGATTAATGATGATTTCGTCGTAAATGGTGTTTTGAGTAATGATAGTGCAGCAATAGCAGATGCATTTAACTTACATTTTAGATCTGTGTTTACGCAAGACAATGGTTCATTGCCATACTTTCATGCTTCATACCCCCCTATGTCTGACGTTACTATTAATGAGAATGGAATACTTAACATACTCCTTAACCTTGATATTAAGAAATCACCCGGTCCTGACGCTTTGCCAAATGAATTCTTAAAGCGTTATGCGCCATGGGTCTTTAAATATCTGAGTGTGATCTTTTCTAAATCACTAAATGAAGGCGAGATTCCAATCGACTGGAGAACGGCAGCAGTGAAACCCATCTTCAAAAATGGTAATAAGCAGCACGTCTTGAACTATCGTCCTATTTCTTTGATTTCAACATCATGCAAACTTCTGGAGCATATAATACATAAACATCTTACTGAGTTCCTTTCAAAGAATAAAACATTATCATGTCATCAGCATGGCTTCAGAAAGGGTTTCTCTACATGCACGCAATTAGGAACTACTGTACACGATTTCGCTAAGGCAATAAATTCAGGTAAGCAGGTCGATGCAATCTTCATGGACTTTGCGAAAGCCTTTGACAAGGTTCCCCACAAAAAGCTACTCCACAAACTTGATGTTACTCTGGGTAATGCCAAAATTGCTACTTGGCTTTCTGCATATCTTTCAAACCGATATCAATATGTTTTATTCAAGAACCATGCCTCTCGGAGGCTTCCCGTTGAGTCTGGTGTTCCACAAGGTTCGGTGCTCGGACCACTGTTGTTTCTAGTTTTTATTAATGATATCGTTAATGACATTCCCGTGAAAATTAAATTATATGGGGATGAATATGTAATGTATTCAGAAATAAATAGCGTCAGTGACCAACTACGACTAAATGAAGCCTTTGAAAAGTTGTATAATGGTTTAGTGACTGGCAAATGGCTATCAATTTTGACCAAACTGTATTTATAAAAATTTCGCGCAAACTTAGAAATCTGCACTTCCAGTACTCGGCATGTAATGTCTTGCTATCTGAGGTTGAGCACATAAAATATCTTGGCATTTGGATTTCTAAAGATCTTAGATGGAGCAAACCCATCAACATGCACTGTATGCAATTCCGGCAATCAAAAGCTTTTCTTTCTCAGGAGGGCCTTGAGACTGACAACACCTGATGTTCGCCTTCTTTTATTTAACGCAATTGTGCTGCCGCTTTTAGATTACGGATCTATAATATGGTAACCTTTCCCTAAAAAATATTAATAAAATACAGGGTATTCAAAAGCGGGCAGTTCGTTATATATATAACAGCCTTGGGCGCACGTCGATGACAGCCTTGCTAAGTAGAGCCAATCTGCCAACGCTAACCCAAAGGAATCGTGTTCTCAGATTAAAATTTTTGTTTCAACTCATTAAGGGATACTAAAGCGTAGATATTTCGGAGATTATTTCCTTTTCAACAGGTTATGGTACAAGGCAAGGGCATACACTAACAATTACCCCCTTCACTAGCCGCAAAAATTCCTTTAAATACTCATTTTTTCCTAAGCTCGTAACTGAATGGAATCAGCTGCCCAACCATGTGGTGCTGCAGCCATCCCTGCATTTGTTTATGTCCCATATTGTGTATTTTCTTATTTTTCGCTCTGTTACATTTGCATTGCAGTAGATGCAGTGATTTAGTTGTACTCGAAGCGTATCTTTTATTTCATGATATCTGTATTATCTTTCTACTAGTACATGTAATTTTTCTTTTGTCGGCCCTGCTAATCATGTCATAATGATGTATCCCCATCCTGCAAAAATCACGTCACGGGATTGCAGTATTTGCGAATAAATAATAAAAGAAATAAATAACTGAGAAATGGTACATGCAGTATGTCGGAGAGGGATAGCCCGGTCAATCCACGGCTTTTGATTGGACAAAGAATGAGAAAGGGCCGCGAAGAGGGCACCAAGTAGCACATCAGCAGGCCCGGATGGTATTTCAATCAAGTTATTAAAGAAATTGGGCCCGAAATCTAAGAAAGACTCAAGGGAGGTGGTGAGCAAAATTTTAATGGATGGTAAGGTACCTGACGAATGGAGGCTAAGTAGGATGAAAATGATATATAAGGGAAAGCGGGACTACAGCGGACATAAATAACTACCAGCCTATAATGGTGAAGTCAGCGGTTTACAGGGTGGTTATGCAGATTATAAACGACAGAGTGCAGGCATGTGCAGAGAACGAGCCGGTGCTTGGAGAGGTGCTTGGAGAGCTACTAAAAGGGTTCCGGAAGCATAGGAGGCTAGAAGACAATCTGTTCTCACTGACATAGTGCATGGAAATAGCTGAAAAGGAACACAGACCCCTATGGCTGCCTTTTTTGGATATCAAGGGAGCCTATGACAGTGTACTTCAAGAGGGCTTGTGGGGCATTCTGGAAACTGTAGCAGTGCAAGATGGAGTAACCAATTTCTTAAAAGATATCTATAAACATAACCGGGTGATAATACAATGGGAAAAGCAGGTTTCGGAGCCTGTAATGATTCGGCAAGGGCTTAGGCAGGTCAGTGTCCATTGTCACCTCTGTTGCTTATGTTGTGCCTAAAAGGATTAGAGGCCAAAATACAACAAAGGGGACCCGGATTCAACATCATCATCATCATCAGTCTGGCAATGTCCACTGCAAGGCAAAGGCCTCTCCCATACTTCTCCAACAACCCCGGTCATGTACTAATTGTGGCCATGTCCTCCCTGCAAACTTAATCTCATCCGCCCACATAACTTTCTGCCGCCCCCTGCTACGCTTCCCTTCCTTTGGAATCCAGTCCGTAACCCTTAATGACTATCGGTTATCTTCCCTCCTCATTACATGTCCTGCCCATGCCCATTTCTTTTTCTTGATTTCAACTAAGTTGTCATTAACTCGCGTTTGTTCCGTCACCAAATCTGCTCTTTTCTTATCCCTTAACGTTACACCTATCATTCTTCTTTCCAAAGCTCGTTGCGTCGTCCTCAATTTGAGTAGAACCCTATTCGTAAGCCTCCAGGTTTCTGCCCCGTAGGTGAGTACTGGTAAGACACAGCTATTATATACTTTTCTCTTGAGGGATAATGGCAACCTGCTGTTCATGATCTGAGAATGCCTGCCAAACGCCCCCCAGCCCATTTATTCTTCTTATTATTTCCGTCTCATGATCCGGAACCGGCGTCACTACCTGCCCGAAGTAGATGTATTCCCTTACCACTTCCAGTACCTCGCTACCTATTGTAAATTGCTGTTCTCTTCCGAGACTGTTAAACATTACTTTAGTTTTCTGCAGATTAATTTTCAGATCCACCCTTCTGCTTTGCCTCACCAGGTCAGTGAGCATGCATTGAAATTGGTCCCCTGAGTTACTAAGCAAGGCAATATCATCAGCGAATCGCAAGTTAATAACGTCATCATCATCATCAGCCTGGTTATGCCCACTGCAGGGCAAAGGCCTCTCCCATACTTCTCCAACAACCCCGGTCATGTCCTAATTGTGGCCATGCCATGCCTGCAAACTTCTTAATCTCATCCGCCCACCTAACTTTCTGCCGCACCCTGCTACGCTTCCCTTCCCTTGGGATCCAGTCCGTAACCCTTAATGACCATCGGTTATCTTCCCTCCTCATCACATCTCCTGCCCATGCCCATTTCTTTTTCTTGATTTCAACTAAGATGTCATTAACTCGCGTTTGTTCCCTCACCCAATCTGCTCTTTTCTTATCAGTTAACGTTACACCTATCATTCTTCTTTCCATAGCTCGTTGCGTCGTCCTCAATTTGAGTAGAACCCTTTTCGTAAGCCTCCAGGTTCCTACCCGTAGCTGAGTACTGGTAAGACACAGCTATTATAAACTTTTCTCTTGAGTGATAATGGCAACCTGCTGTTCATGATCTGAGAATGCGTGCCAAACGCACCCCAGCCCATTCTTAGTCTTCTGATTATTTCCGTCTCATGATCCGGATCCGCCGTCATTACCTGCCCTAAGTAGATGTATTCCCTTACGACTTCGAGTGCCTCGCTGCCTATTGTAAATTGCTGTTCTCTTCCGGGACTGTTAAGCATTACTTTAGTTTTCTGCAGATTAATTTTTAGACCCACTCTTCTGCTTTGCCTCTCCAGGTCAGTGAGCATGCATTGCAATTGGTCCCCTGAGTTACTAAGCAAGGCAATATCATCAGTGAATCGCAAGTTACTAAGGTATTCTCCATTAACTTTTATCCTCAATTCTTCCCGATCCAGGTCTCTGAATACCTCCTGTAAACACGCTGTGAGTAGGATTGGAGATATCGTATCTCCCTGCCTGACGCCTTTCTTTATTTGGATTTTGTTGCTTTCTTTATGGAGGACTATGGTGGCTGTGGAGCCGCTATAGATATCTTTCAGTATTTTTACATACGGCTCTTCTACACCCTGATTACGTAATGCCTCCATGACTGCTGAGGTTTCGACTGAATCAAACGCTTTCTCGTAATCAATGAAAGCTATATATAAGGGTTGGTTATATTCCGCACATTTCTCTATCACATGATTGATAGTGTGAATATGACCTATTGTTGAGTAGCCTTTACGGAATGCTGCCTGGTCCTTTGCTTGACAGAAGTCTAAGGTGTTCCTGATTCTATTTGCGATTACCTTATTAAATACTTTGTAGGCAACAGACAGTAAGCTGATCGGTCTGTAATTTTTCATGTCTTTGGCGTCCCCTTTCTTATGGTTTAGGATTATGTTAGCGTTCTTCCAAGATTCCGGTACGCTCGAGGTCATGAGGCGTTGCGTATACAAGGTGGCCAGTTTCTCTACAACAATCTGCCCGCCATCATTCAACAAATCTGCTGTTACCTGATCCTCCCCAGCTGCCTTACCCTTTGCATAGCTTTCAAGGCTTTCGTTGCTTCTTCCGGCGTTACTTGTGGGACTTCAAATTCCTCTGGACTAGTCACTCTTCCATTATCGTCGTGGGTGCCACTGATACTGTATAAATCTCTATAGAACTCCTCAGCTACTTTTACTATCTCATCCGTATTAGTAACAGTATTGCCGGCTTTTCCTCTTGACGCATACATCTGATTCTTGCCTATTCCTAGTTTCTTCTTCACTGCGTTTAGGCTTCATCCGTTCCTTAGGGCATGTTCAATTCTAACCATATTATACTTCCTTATGTCAGCTGTCTTAAGCTTGTTGATTAACTTAGAAAGTTCTGCCAGTTCTATTCTAGCTGTAGGGTTAGAGGCTTTTATACATTGGCGTTTCTTGATCACATCTTCCGTCTCCTGCGATAGCCTACTGGCATCTTGTTTAACGGAGTTACCACCGACTTCTATTGCACACTCCTTAATGATGCCCATAAGATCGTCGTTCATATCAACATTAAGGTCCTTTTCGTGAGTTAAAGCCGAATACCTGTTCTGTAGCTTGATCCAGAATTTCTCTATTTTCCCTCTTACCGCTAACACATTGATCGGCTTCTTTTGTACTAGTTTCTTCCCTTCCTTCCTCAACTCTAGGCTAATTCGATTTCTTACCATCCTATGGTCATTGCAGGGCACCTTGTCGAGCACATCCACATGTTGTATGAAGCCAGGGTTATGGCAGAGTATAAAGTCTATTTCACTTCTAGCCTCGCCATTCGGGCTCCTCCACGGCAACTTTCGGCTATCCCGCTTGCGGAAGAAGGTATTCATTATCCGCATATTCTGTTCCGCTAACTCTACTAATAACTCTCCCCTGATATTCCTAGAGCCTATGCCATATTCCCCCACTGACTTTTCTTCAGCCTGCTTCTTGCCTACCAATGCATTGAAGTCGCCCATCAGCATAGCGTATTTTGTTTTGACTTTACCCATCGCCGATTCCACGTCTTCATAGAAGCTTTCGACTTCCTGGTCATCATAACTGGATATAGGGGCGTAGACCTGTACGACCTTCAATTTGTTGGTCGTGTAGGTCGTGTGTAGGTTTTGGATGCCATTGCCGTAAGAGAAATCGATGGTCATATAATACGCTTAAAAATAATCTCGCAAGTGGGTGTGATGAAATTAAAATTGAACCTGTAAAACGAGTGTCATTAATTATCAGCCCTGTCCTAGCCTATCTCATTAGTCTCACGTTTTCTACTGGAATCTTCCCAGATAAACTAAAGCTGGCCAAAGTAATTCCAATACACAAAGGAGGTAGAATTGGCCATATTACGAATTACTAGCCAATGTCAGTGCTACCAGTGTTTTCAAAGGTTTACGAATTGTCACTTAATAAGCGGCTGTCAAAATATCTAACCAAATATCATATACTATCAGCCTCACAGTATGGTTTTTAGAAAAATAAGACAACACAGGACGCTCTTCTGGCCGTCAAGTAGCAAATAATGAGAGATTTTGAAGATGAGCTCTTCACCTTAGGAATATTTCTCGATCTGCACAAAGCTTTTGATTCCGTTGACCACCAAATCTTAGGTATAAGATTAGATTGTTATGGAATTCGAGGTATCACATTGGACCTTATCAAGAGCTACTTATCATTTTGGCATCAGTTTGTTAAAATAGACTGTACTTCTTCAATACAGCTTGACATTAAACTAGGTGTCCCGCAAGGTTCGATATTAGGCCCGTTACTTTTCCTTATGTGAATGACATTACGCATCTACAAAGAACACCCACAATAACCATGTTTGCCGATGACACTAGTTTATTCTTTACAGGTAGAACACCGCATGCCATTGAACAATCGGCCAATCTGTATTTAAATGATATATCCACATGGTTGCAACAAAACAAACTTCAGTTGAATGCAGTAAAAACAAAATGCATGATATTTATGCCAATCAATAAGCATAAAAATGATTAACTTACAGTACAGAGGACATAACTTAGAACAAGTAAATGTGCAAAAGTTCCTTGGGGTATGGTTTATTGAAGAGTTGTCTTGGACCCCTCATGTCAATCATCTGCTCTCGGAACTCGCGAAGTCTGTTGGATATATTAGGAAAAATGCTTCTCTTCTGCCTCTTTGGCTAAAGCAATCACTATATTACTCCCTGTTCTATTCTAAACTTTTGTATGGTATTCTAGTCTGGGGAACAACGGCAAAAGGGAACTATGATCAGCTGCAACTGCTGCAAAAACGTGTCCTCCGGATTTTTGTGAACCACACCGGCCCTATTAGATTGTTGCCGACGCAACCACTTTTTCCCAGATTTGATGTTTTACCTGCAAATAAAGTCTATTTATGGATGCTGGCACATCGAATATATAAAGATAAACTCCACAGTGTTTACACACCTTTCTTGGCGCAATATGCTTTCCGTAACCCCCAACGCAAAAATAAAGAATTAAGAAGAAATTATGGAAAACAAGATCTGGAATATCAGGTAATAGACATGTTAAATAACTATGCTTCTATTTTGGATTTCTGCCTACCCAGAAAAACGTTCAAACGTGAACTACGGGCTATTATGTTTACCATTGAAATTGTTAAGTAACAATGATAAATGAAAATTTCTGTTTCAATTGTTGACTTCCTCTTACGTGTTTTTGGGATATGAGCGAATCTTCAATGTGATTTAAACAAAAAACGGTCCATAATGCTTAAGTACAGCCATATTGTATAGGATGTATGATGTATGTATGATCTAGGATGTATGCGTGTACTATTTGTAATGCCGCTTCTCTTTTTTTGTACCAGCTCTCTGCAGTACTGCTGTAGACTGAGCGTTTTGTTACGGGGGCAGAGACCTCGTCAGGCAACCATGCCTTTAGTCTCTGCCACCCGCAGGATGATGTGATTTTCCTGCAAATAAAAACTGACTGAATGACTGAATTATATATACAATAATAGATACATTCTTTCATAGTTTACAACTACTTTGGACGTATACAAGTCATTGCTTTTTTTAACCTAAGCCATGCCAGTAGTGCTATTCATGTAGTGCTGGGAACCTTTTACAGCACATTTAACTTAAAACTTCACATGAAGATCACATAACTCTGGGTGCTCACTCACAAGCTTGTGTGCATACGAAAGCAGTCATGTGCACCATGATGCATTGAAGGATGCCATGGCTCTGCCCCTCGACTCATTGCTGCGAAAGCAGCGCCGTTCATTTGAGTGTACTTTTTCTTAACTCATAATACATGTAAAATAAAGGGCAAACGTCTATAGTACAGAGACTGATTTTAAACAGTATGTGAAACTGAATAGCAGCTACAATAATTTGATTGCATACATGTGAAGTGCCAAGGTTTCACCAGCAGTTCCTGCCACTTACCAGGTTTTGGGACTTTTCGTATCAATTTGAAATTATTTTCACTTAAATTGCAAACAGCTTGCTCTATTCTGTCACTGTAAACTCTTCTTTTCGTTTCCACCTTCTCCAGGCACATTTGGTGTGGTTCCCAGTCCCTTTAATGTTTCATCTCTACATTGCGTTTCAGTGCTGCTCATATTGCAAAGATTGTAGAAAGTGAAATGTTCATGTGAATGCACCTTTGTAAGCAGAAGAGACCCTATTGTGTGCCAAACTGCAACTTAGTTTCACCTTGTGCTGTGGCGCTTGAGGTCACCTATCATCAAGGCTGGCACAATACATATCCTGCTTTTTTGCCGACATGACTGTTCGTTTCCTATGGCTCATACGTTATCGTTTCACAAGTTGTGTACAAGCAACTGCGTGATATCAGTGGCGACTCAAGCAGAACTCATGAATCCAACTTTACTTTGTTGTCCTTGTTTGTGCCCTTCTTAAAGGGGCCCTGAAACTAGCATTCTGCATAATATAGATACCACGACCACCACAAGGCCTGTCCGCAAGACGATCAGACAGCCGTGTGTATTGATTGGTCTCTGTAAGTGATGTAGGTCCAGGCGTCCATCTCTCGTTTGGAGAGTGCCACAAGTGCCTGAACCCCAAGTAGCAATGTGACAAAAAAAGAAACTTCAGCAGGGCCTTGCCCCCTTGCCATGCACCGTGTAGCTTCCAGCGCACTAGTGGAGATAAAAGGAGAAACCAGTGCATCGGTGCGATAACTACTAGTTCCGCTTACACTTCAAGGATTCGAAACATTTTTGCAGCAGATTAGTCAGGCGATGTCCTTTAGTAGGGAGGTCACTATGATCAGAAGGAAAAGTGTTTCAGTGCCCTTTTAAGTGCTTCAATTTCGTGCATGTTAAATTTTTATGTGAGTTGCTTTCCATTTATTGATATGTTTATAGTATGGACAGCTCTATCTGCTCTCCGGAGGTTAATAATTATCATTCACTGATAAGTCTGCACAAATGTCTCCCCATCTTGTATTACTGGTGGGTTAGTTATGCTTCCCAGGACAGGCATTTGCATTGTATTCAACAAATTAGAAAAGGCATAAATTATGGTACATATACCAGCTCGAGTCATTTGAATGAAACTATTCTTTCAGGGTACTCTACTCTGGTGGCCAAACTTTCCAAATATTCATTGTATGCAAGTTTTACACAGTTCCATGTTACTTCTCATGTTCTGTTTGTTAAAACAAACCTTCGTATGCTAAAAAGTGCAGCAAAAATGGGCTCGAGTAAAATGTATGAGGCAAACACCCTGACATTGAGTACAGTGAGCAAAAAAATTGAGTGTGTGTGGTTTATTTTGTGAAAAAATACAAGTAAGGCAAGGTACAACACACAGCCATTGAAAAATAACCACAACTCTATGCACACAGATCATAAGTGAACTGCAAGTGTCTCGGAATACCAAAAGACGAAAACTTGCATCAGAATGCGCAGTGTAAATCAGCACTTCAATTAAGAATACAAGTTGCAAAAGAATGTGCATTGCTAATTTACAAAAAGTGTGTTGAAGTTGAAGTCTGCAGGTTTAGCCAATGCGAACAAGTGCAGCATGTAGATCACATGGTAACGATCGTGTCTGAAAAGTATGAAACGGCTGAGTGGCTTAAAAAATGCTGAATTTCAAAACAGAAGATCGCATGTCCGTACTCTCAAGGCCGCCGCGCTTTGACGGAGCCAAGGTCACACATACAGATGCCTCTATGCAAGACAGGCTACTTGCAATGGGCCAGCCATGGCACATAACTTCAGGTGAATCACCTAATGCCGAATATGCAAACGTGCCACTGGAATTTTGAAGAATTAAAAAAAATTCGAGGTAGAACACGTTCATGTGACATGGTCTCTTCGGTTTGGTATTGGAGAAGGCATGGAAAGAACACTTGCGCACCCTAGTCGAAGCAGAGACAAAATGTCTGGTGACAGTAACGCTCGCCTCCTGGCAGCATGGTAGCAGGACAGGTTCTTCCATTTCCCAAGACGTGGCAAATTTCGTCCTATAAATGGATTCATGTACTCGGCTTGCAGAAAACAAGGTTGTCCAAGTGACATCGGGTGAAATAATTTGAAAATTTTCGGAAAAAGAAAAGGCTTTCTAGACGGCAGCTTACAACTACCAGTATAGAACCAAAATTTTCAATAGGGCCTGGTGACGGGTCCTTACGAGGCCGTGCACAATTAAGTTTTCCTAACATAAAAAAGTTAAACTCAGGCAACATAGCAACACATGTTAAGTTCAAATGGGCTGTAACAATACACAAGATTGTGAATATGTAAAAGAAGCAAACAAAACATTAGAACATGCTATACACAATGGAAGTACACGATGGAAACAAGGAATATAAAGGAATGATTGGAGGGGAATCGATGTGCCAAAAGTGAAGCCACACCACCATTTTAGGATGGGCACTATAAATGATTAGTTTGCAATGAAGGAAAAGTGCTTTCCTCACACTTCCCACTTGTTTAAAGGGGTGAGACACCAAATTTGGAGGCTATAAAAAGCATACTGTAGGCTTCCTCTGTATGCAAGGACACTCAACATGAAGTGTCGGACACAGAAAATGTTTAAAATATACTTTAATTCGCTTCCAAAGAGCGCCTAAATGCTCATTCTCGTGATCGAGACCCAACGCTACCGCGACTGACATCGACGTCACTGTGTTGGAAGCATAACGAAAGGTTTAGTAACGTCATACCGCATTGGAGTGGCGTGCAAGGAGTGGTGACCCACAGCACCGGGCAAGCCTAGAGAGCCACGAATCTAGAGGGCAATGAGCCGCGTCAGACGTAGAGTCATAATTGGAGCTGCCGCAGCTAGCCAAGAGAACTGTCGGCGTGGTTTTGTTTGCCTACGCTGGTACAGAATGTGTGTGCGGGACCAGACGATGCAGCAGTGTGTGCGTCACAGTTGGAGAGCTCACGTGATCAAGCTTCCTAGAGAGTGACGTCACTGTCCAACTCTGCGCCCACAAACCGAAACTGAAAATCGTTGATATAAGTGAGGCAATGTGAAATTATTTACTGAGAATATAAGAATATTCGAGCGTGTATCATGCTTCCTGGAGCAATAAGAAACGTTTGAAACAAAGAACACACAAGCCACAAATTTGATGTCTCAACCCTATTAAAGGGAAGCTGAAAGCGTTTCCAGAAAAAATGAGTGAAGAGCAGTAGGTCACGATTTTCAGCCCTCTGAATTCGAATATCGCATCGAAATTGAGCGAAAGAAAGCGCAAACATATTTTATTTCTACGCAAACTGCAGCAGCAGACTCAGGGCAGCTCGCGCGCCTCGTTTCCGCCTGTGATTGGTCGGGCGCCTCGTGACGTCAGCAATGGTGTTCGTCCGGACCGACTGCTGCCGCTACACACGAAGCACGGTGCAAGGTAGTTTGGTGCTATTTTTCTGAGACGGTCATGGAAAATTTCGAGAGCTTGCGTCTTCTGAGGTGTTCGGTGTTAAGTCCAAACCCCACGAGAGCGATCTTGTGCGCGACGGCGACGGCTTCGAGCGACGAAACAGGCCGTCGCTTGAACAGATCGCTCATTGTTGTCGCTCGATCGCTTGTTTCTAAAAATATAGAACTCGTCGCTCGTCGCCCGGAAGTGCCATGAGTGACTAGCCAATAGTGCGAAGCCGGAACTGGATGTACATAACTCAAATACCACTGTTTATCGCACGGAACGAGCAAACTATTCAATTTTACACGTGCAAGACCTTCAGAAATATTTTATGCTCCTTTTTACAGTAAAATACATCAACTTAAATTGATAAAGCACGCTTCACGCTATTTCGGCGCGTATATTGCTGCCCTCATACCGGGAACTCTTTGCTCAAAGCCGTCGCTCGCGTGGAGTTCGGTTTGTAGGCGACGAGTGAACGCGACAGCCATCGCCTCGCTTGCGGCTGTCGTTTGCAATATCACTTGTGTGGTGTTTATACTTTAATTCCTACATTTACGAGCCGATTGCGAAGAGCCGGCCTCTCCAGGAAGCAAGAAATGCTGGTGAAAGCAGTGCTTTCCACGCTAACGAAGGCGAAGTGTTAGCATCTCCTTGTGTTGGAAATGTTCTTTGGCGAGTATTGTTTTGCTAAGCTGCACTCAGCGATCCAGTGAGTACGTTTCCGGGCAAACAACTGTAGTGTTGTGTTCCTGCATGCCTCCTCGTAGAACGTAAGTGGTGATGTGATCTTCGGCATTTGTGCGCTGCCCCTAAGCTGTCGGCAATCTACACAGACGGTTTCAGCGCGGTAAAAATTTGCCGGCTGTTGTAGCACGTGTAGCATAGAACCTTCATCAGCGCGCCATCCGCACGCTACTCGTAACCGGTGTCAGGATTGGGGGCTCAATCCCATCGCTCGTGATCCGTTGTCAGGATTAGAGTCCGGCACGAATTCGAAGGTAGCTGGCCCATGCCGTCCTCCAACTTATCCACGCTGAGGACGTTGATGAAGGGAAGGACTGCTTCTCATCGAGAACGAGGAATATGGGTTTATTTACAGTATTTACATGCAGTTCATCAGTCTAGCATGACTGCGAGAGGAAGTACGCCAGTCTAACACGACTGCTTGAGAGAGTGTCTCAGTCCAACATGACTGCTTAAGAAAAGTGTGTCGAGCATACGCACAACAGCAGTTTTTAAACAGTCGGGCCTTTCGCGATACAAGGTGACGCGAACGTTCGTTTAGTCATCGTAAACTAGCCGCTTCTCCGCGGGACGTTTTACGCACGCACATGCACACACACACGTGTTCACGGTCCGAAAGCGACACCACACGAATTTCGTAGAACCCGGAGGGGACCCGGGTAGAACGCCCGGGTAGCCATTGTCCTGCGTCTTGGTCGGCGCGTGAAAAGGGGCCTTCGTCGGCGTTCCCGCGGCAACTCCCCCACTCATAGCAGAACAGGGCGGCGTTGTGTTGCGCACAAAGCCTGCTTCGTCGAACTCCTTCAGTTACAACGGCGACGAGGCTAGACCGTAACGGTGGCGGTTTCAGCACAAAGCCTGCTTCGTCAAACGCATCCTAGCTGAAGCGACGGAGAGTGGAGGATGCGCGTATTGTTCCCGACACAAAGTCGACTTAGTCACGCCGTGGCTAGAGGTTGGCGGCGGCGTTCCAAGATGAGGTTGCCACCGCTGGAGTAAATGGCTGGCAAACTTGCACTGCAGCTGGCCGTTCTTAACAGCGCCTCCATGGCCCGGAAAATTCGACTGTCTAGCGCAGATAACCGCTGGGCAGGAAGAGAAGGGCTGGTGGCCAGGGGGTGATGCCTTGGCTCGCAGCGGCCACTTGTGTAATGTCACCGCCCCAAAACATCAAACAAGGACAGGCAACTGCAAAATGAACCCACAACACGGCTCTGCGCCGAGATGACGTACATTGGCTCTCACTTTAGACCCGCTAGGCCTAAAAAAAGTGCAGAAAAAAATGCTGCATTTCGCTATGCCAATTTCTGATGCAATTTCGTGCTGACAAATTCAGCAATCATGGAGGGAATCCTGCTAAATGAGAGGGGATCTTCTTGGCTTAATAAAATTAACACTAGTTATCCTAAAATTTAGGCGGGACCCTCAAACGCAGAATTCAAATTAGCCTGCTCAAACCATCCGCATTGCTATGGAACTTTTTCTTCTTATATCTAACGGAGAAGTTGTACTCTTGGAGAGTGAGGCTCCATCGGAGCAAGCGGCCATTCTTGTGTGACGTTTGATTGAGCCACGTCAGAGGACAGTGGTCGGTCTCGAAGATGAGCTTCGCTCCGTACAAGTAACACGACAACTTCTGAGCGGCCCAAACTCAACAAACGCATTCCTTCTCTGAAGCGCTGTAGGCTTCCTCTCTTACATTTAGTTTACGGCTGGCATAGAGGATAGGATGCTCCTCGTTATCGTCGCCGACCTGACTAAGTACCACGCCCATACCTCTGTCGCTTGCGTCGCATTGAACTATGAATTCCTTTGTGTAGTCTGGCGCGCGAAGCACAGGACGAGAAACCAATAGCGTTTTCAAACTTTGGAAAGCGTTCTCTTTGTCTTTATCCCAATGTACGCTACTCGGTGCTCCCTTTCGGAGGGCGTCCGTTAATGGACTTGCCATTTGCGTATAATTCGGAATGGACCTTTGGTAGTACCCCAGAAGTCCCAAAAATGAACGATGGTCTTTTTTCGTGCGTGGCTGAGAAAATTGTCCAATCGTAGCTATATTCAGCTCGGCCGGCCGTCTCGTGCCTTGGCCGACAACATGGCCCAGATAAGTAACCTGTGAACAACCAAATCTACACTTTTCCGCTTTCATCGTTAAGCCGGCTTCCCTCAACCGGAAGAACACCTGTTTGAGGGGCGATACGTGTTGTTTCCAGCTGTCCGAAAAAATTGCTACATCATCCAGATATGGCAAGGCGAACTCCTGCAAGTCTTTTAGGATAATATCCATTAACTTAGAGAAGCTGAACGGCGCGTTCTTCAGCCTGAAGCTGAGTGCGAGAGGGCGAAAAGTGCCTACAGGTGAGATGAATGCGGCATAGCGGCTGGCACTTTCTGAAAGGGGAACTTGCCAGTACCCCCGCACGAGATCTATAGTAGAAATGTATTTAGCAGCACTAACTCTTTCAATTCGTTCCTCAATGTTGGGTATCGGGTACAGCTGATCCCTAGTGATGGCATTTAACTTCCTGTAGTCAACACAAGGACGAGGGTCCTTGTTAGGGGTTTCTACCAGTATTAGCGGTGACGTGTAGTCACTCTCAGCGGGCTCAATAACTCCCAACACGAGCATGCGCTGTATCTCTGCCTCCATAATTTCTCTCTGTCTTGGATACACCCTTTAAGGCATTGATCTTACTTGTTGGGTTGATGTCAGCTATTTCATGCGTTATTAGTTCGGTTCTACCTGGCCGATCGCTGAACCTGTCTATATATTCCCCTAACACCCCTTTTAGCTCATCTAGCTGCTCGGGTTTTAGAGCGTGCGAGCTTACCGAGTGTTCTACAACTTCTTCTAGGCCGATTTCAGAGTTGGAGGTCGCCCTATACTCCTTAAACTTGGTGCTAGTGCCATCCTGCTCTTTGATGGTATAGTTAACGACTCCGCTCCGCTCTACATACGGCTTCATCAAATTGCAGTGATATATCCTCACTTCCTTCCTGCGACCGGGCATTTTCAGAGCATAGTTAGTATCTGAAAGTTTGTGCAACACTTTAACGGGCCCGTCCCAGTGAACTTCAAGCTTGTTCTTTCTTGAAGGTTTGAGGATCATTGCTTGGTCTCCGGCATTAAACGTACGAATCCTCGCATTCTTGTCGTAATAGAATTTGGCATTCTTTTGAGCTACTGCCATGTTCTTTCCGACTAGTTCTTGGGTTGCGCTTAGCCGTTCCAGCAAATTTAGCACGTATTCAAGCACTGTTGGACTCTCCCGTCTTTCCTCCCACATCTCTCTTAATATACTCAGTGGAGAACAGAGTCTCCTCCCATACACTATTTCTGCTCGCGAGAACTCTGTCGCACCATGTGGAACCGTTCGCAAAGCAAACAAAGTTGCCGGGAGACAGTTCTCCCAGTCCTCCTTGTGCTCGTAACAGAGCGCACGCAAAACTCGCTTAAGCACCGAATGCCACCTCTCTACACTGTTTGACTGAGGGTGATAGACAGCACTGTGTATTAAGTTTACCCCGCACTTTTGCAAGAATGTGGAAGTCAGAGCGCTCGTGAATACTGACCCTTGATCTGCCTGAATTTCGGCTGGAAACTCAACTCGTGCAAACACTGTCAAAAGCGCGTCTACTACTTCGGTAGAGCTGAGCTCTTTCAGAGGGATTGCTTCTGAAAACTTTGTAGCCGAACACAGCATGGTAAACAAGTACCTGTAGCCCGATTCTGTTTTTGAAGAGGCCCTACCGTGTCTATTACTAGTCGTCTGAAAGGCTCTGTTATTAAGGGCACTACCTTCAGTGGAGCTTTGCATGTCTCTCCTGGTTTACCAGAGCGCTGGCCGGCGTCCCATGATCTTACTAAGTTTTCAACGTCTTTGAAACAGCCAGGCCAGTAGTATTCCATAAGCAATCTTTCCTTTGATTTGTTTATGCCTAGGTGGCCGGACCACCCATTTCCATGACAGAGACTCAGAAAGTCCTCCCTATACTTGTAGGTACGACTAACTGATCTAAAATCCTACCCTTTCGATTTCTGTAGTGCCGATACAACAATCCTCCTCTCTCATGTATCGTCACGTTGCGCCTAGCAATGCCTTCTTTGGCTGTGTGATGCAATTTAACTAAGCTCCCATCATTCTTTTGCTCGACTGCCAATGACTCTCTATCCACACATAAGAGCTGATCAAAGTTCTTTGACGCCGGTGATAATAACGACCCTGTCTTACTTGTGAGTGCGTCAGCTTGCTCTTCCTGCAGGCTTGAACTTTGACAGTCTAGTGTCAAAGTGTCAAGGTCGGGTAGCACCCGGGTAGCACGCCCGGGTAGCCATTGTCCTGCGTCTTGGTCGGCGCGTGAGAAGGGGCCTTCGTCGGCGTTCTCGCGGCAACTCCCCCACTCATAGCAGAACAGGGCGGCGTTGTCGTGTTGCGCACAAAGCCTGCTTCGTCGAACTCCTTCAGTCACAACGGCCACGAGGCTAGAGCGTAACGGTGGCGGTTTCAGCACAAAGCCTGCTTCGTCAAACGCATCCTAGCTGAAGCGACGGAGAGCGGAGGATACGCGTATTGTTCCTGACACAAAGTCGACTTAGTGACGCCTTGGCTAGAGGTTGGCGGCGGCGTTCCAAGATGAGGTTGCCACCGCTAGCTTAAATGGCTGGAAAACTTGCACTACAGCTGGCTGTTCTTAACACCGGCGAATTCCGTCGGCTATGTGAGATGGTCGGTTTCTCTATGTGCGCGAGAGAAGGGGGAGCGCAGCGTCCTGGCGTGAGCCAGCTTTCCAACACATGCAAACTTTACTCTTGCACTGCGTTATGGTAGCTGCATGCAGGCTGTTTCTCAACACACGTGCGAATAGAAAATTCGCGGCGCTTGGCGACGAATACCTGCGTTCAAGGGCGGGACCAAACATGCACCTTGCGTTCAGCGTGCTAACACGAAGGAGAACCCAAAGCACGCATTATTGATAAACTCTGGTGGTAATCGTCGTCACGGAAGTGGTTAGAGCACAGCACTGTTGTTCTTGAGCGCTTGAAGTTCTTTCGCTTCACAGCAGTCTCCCACTTAGCTGAAAGCTTCTTGTCTTGCGGGAACTAATGGAACATCGAAACATCGTCGCGGCCGCTGGTGTTCGTGCAACCGTAGGGTGCACAGAACGCCGGCATGATTGGCCTACAAGTTCAATTGATGCGGCGCACGTCATCTACCACTCTACATACGCACAAACAAAGGAATATAGGGTCGAGCGAAGCAGATTTGGACGGAACGCACGCAGAAATAAGCACGGTCAGGCACGGTCGCGGAGACTGCGAAGGAACGGAACACCAGTGCTGACGTCACTACGCCGCGTTTTCCGGTCTCCACTCGCATCGTCAGCGTCAGCAGCAGCGCGCGGCGCTCGACGGGGGGCGGAGCTACAGCGCAATTTTAACCGACGATTACGTCGCTCCTAAGCGAAAAATCCCCCCCCCCCAAAATTTTACCTCCATGGTTTATAAGGTTTCCGCATCCGTATATGAGCGTCTTATTGAATTCCACAGAGTGTTCAGCATCCCTTTAACATGACTTATTTTGTCATACAGAGACTGGCTGACATGTATCTTAGTGTTACTTGTTTTAAGACGAAGCCTGCAGTTCTTGGTAAATTGTTTCAGAAATAACGTAATCAATACTCAGAGGATGATAATACTTCTGACAGAAACAACATGCTTTTAGTTTCTAATTAGCCACGCATTTATATTACCAGAGCCAAACCACTTGATCTATAAGAGGACAACCCCACAAAGGTCTCTTTCAAATGTAAAATAAGGGCAAGCGCTGGCTCCACCTCTGCTGGTAAGGAACATGGCACTTCCACTCCTGTAAAGTTTTTAAAACTTCCTTGCATGGAAAGCACGAACCACTTTTACGATGCACATAATACATTTGGGAAATATATTGCTGCAGGGTTCACGAAAATAGATGTGTTGCTAAAATCGGTGATGAGAGGATTGTGATGCCTGCATCTATTATAACAATGTCGTCAAGTAGTCCCACCATGCTCCATGGGATTCTTGTTGACAACACTTCGAATATTTTCATTCGCTGTATAGCACGCTCTACACTAACTCTTGCTGATGCTATCTTTTGTGTCCTAAGTGCATCAGCCTTTGATATATACTTTTATTTTCTGAATGGAGGTCTGATTAACTCAATTAAGTTGTCTGCACAAATGTTATCGATAAGAAAGCCATGGTCTGCCATTATGACATCTGATATCGGGTCTAGTTGCTTGATGAGGCAGCTTTGCTCAAAGACGGCCTTGTCTGAGGTGCGGCCTCCATATCCTTGGCTTATGTAGGCAATAAGACAACTTGGTGTAACAGTCACCATTTAACCATGAAACCTTTCTTATAGAAGGAGTAGGTCTGTAATGCACATCGAAAACAGTTGGGCTGGCCAATAGAAAATTCGGTGCAACGTACAATGACACGCACGATACTGAGTTTAAAACAGACAGGCAAATGTTCTACATCTTCTTTTGGTGGCACAGCCACTGTTACTTTTAAAATTTCAGAGATCAAAACAGTCTTTGCAATTATGCTGCTACATATAGTCAGAGAACAGTTAAAAAGGTGGTTCAAGAATGCAGTGGAAGTATTATGCTTCAATTTCACCAATGTCAATGCAATTCTTTCTTTTGCACATAACTGGTGCCGTTCTGAAAGTGGATGGACTTTTGTGTAGCACGTCACAAGAGCATTCAGAACATCGACTTATGGCAGGCCTGTGAACGTATTTACGTTGCTACTGTTTTCGTGTCCACAAACTTCTGTGGAAAAAAACCCGATGTCACTTGGACAGCCTTGCTTTCTGTAAGCCTTGTCCCTGAAGCCATTTCTAGGAGGAAACTTGCCACATCTGTTTCTTCTCTTGAGTACTTTGCCCTTAATTTCCGGGGGCCAGTTTGGCAAGCACATTCCTGTCACAAAACAAATGCGAGAGTTATAATGTCTGACACAGCTGATGCGAGATGCTTCTTCATTTTTGTCAGTGCAATAATGCACGTCAATGTGTTAAATTCAATGTTGGAAGTAAGAAACCCAGGGGTGTTGCATCAGTTAATTTGCACCCATCACACACCACAACGCTTTCGCGAAGTAAATCCAGAAAGCATGCTGCCACCTAGTTAAAGACAGCTACCACCATCACAAATATATAGAAAAATAAATTACCATATTTGCTATGTCCTTGTCACTTATGGTGTTTGCAAGGCTTTGGTCCATGATGTTAGGGGATGGAAGATCGTCCTGCAATGTCAGATAGAGTTTAGTCCAAGGAACCAGGGGTTAAGCAATGTGTGCACAAGTTGCAGTTAATGTGCACCCATCACACACCATATGATACAATGCTTTTACGAAGTAAATGCAGAAAGCATGCTGCCGTCTAGGTAAAGACAGCTACCACAACACATACATATACAAAAAGAAATTACAATATTTGTCATTTATTTGGTCCATGTTGTTGCTATCAGGGGATGGTAGGTCGTCCTGCAATGTCAGACAGTTTAATCCCAAGGAACTAGTGGTTAAGCAATGTGTGCGCAAGTGGCAGGCAGCCAATTTACCATGGCGGTCGTGCTGATAGGTGCATGGGGCAACCAACGCCTTTGCTTCTAATTGGGAGGCAGCAGTTTCTTTGCTTGATTCAATCTGTTCTGCATTAAAAAGTGTTCAAATTATTTATTGCATGCTTGTAGCCATGTTGTATATACCATAAACATATAAGTGCTGCACTATGCAGTCAAATTAACTTACTCTGGCTGACCGATACGCACGTCGGCGAAGTCTTGACAGTGAAAGTTCTTTCATAGGAGCATCCTTGTCCTCATCATAACATGACGTCCTTGGCAAGTTTTCAGTTGGTATTGGATTTTTCTTTCAGCCGCCGTCTTTGACATGCAACATCTGAAAAAAATAAATGAATTGTTTATGCTTTATTTTGTCTCAATATGGGTTGCACCCAGAATTTCTTTCTTTTTACCTCAGAAACAAGGCCCTAATATTTATAAAAAGCATTTGCAAGGAAATGAAGCACAGGTTTGAGTGTGCAGGGCTATGCAAAGCTGTACACCCAATGTAGCATCTGCAAAATGTAGTTGAAAGCTGCTCATAACACAAAGTACACAGGGGCAAACACCACCACATGACTGGAGTATTTTGCCACTGACTTGGGGATTATATAATAATCCAGATAATGCTCGTTTAGGTACTAATACTGCACATATATATGGGACACCTTAGTAGACGGCGGACGCCATAAATTTTCCTCGCAACTAGCAAACGAGTGTAAAATTGACAGCTACCACAGTTCTACGTAGGGCAAACGGGACGGTGTATCAATCAGAGGCTAATGGAACATAAAAAGGTTGTTAACCGGTGGATTGCCTCCTAATATTTCCCTACATTGCTATGATTGTAACTGCACGCCAGAGTTAGATGAATGCGCGATATTGTACAGGCATAAGAATGAATATACGTATGGTAGAGGCATGTCATATCTATAATGTTGAAAGTACATGCGTGAGTCAGCCTTCGAATACCTTACATTAGGAAGAGATTAAGTGCCTTAACAGTTATCTCTCACGTATACCAGCACATGTACCCGACTGACACGTGGTGATACCATTCCTGAGCTTGCGCGGATGAGTTTTGTCTCTTCTTTCTTTTTTAGCCTCAGTGCTCCTTTCAGTTGATAGTCGGCGTTCGTTTTGTCCACTTCTCTACTCTTGTGTCCTGTCTGCACGCCTCACCTCTTTTTTGCATAATGAATCTTTACGAACTAGCTGATCTTTCTGTCGTTCTAAAATTGCCGTGTGGCTGTCGCGTAAGTGACAAACTTATGCAATGAAATTAACAGGCTCGTCGTCGGTGCACAATACGAGTGTTATATGGGCACTCTTGAGCGCATCCATGAATACATTGTTTAGCGCAAAACGACAGGCACAAGAAAGACGACAGGACAAGGCGCTACCAGAACAGCAGGATCAGGAGATGACACAGACACACTGTGGGCCCTGATCTTTGTTTGTCTGTGTCATCTCCTGATCCTGCTGTTCTGGTAGCGCCTTGTCCTGTCGTCTTTCTTGTGACTCTTGAGCGCGTCGGAGATTCTCAAGTGCAATTGGCAAATTCGTAATCAGTCGCGCTGGGAAGTGCCCGTGTGCAGTGCGCCTGTGCTGGAAGTTCATCCATGCCACGCATTATATTTACTGCGCTTTAGCATGCCACATACGTACCACGTTTACACTCAACACTTCCCGAACTTGCCAGTACATCATTCGTAAACATTTGAATCTTCGACACCCGTATAAGTTGCGCGAGACGTGCTGGGCATCAAAGCCTCCCGAATTACAGCCATGTGTAGTCAACGAGTGCAGAGGAGACGTTCCTCGTAGAAACCGCTGTGAAACGTCGAACATGAGCTCTAATTACAGCCAAAGTGGTCAACGAGTGCAGAGGAGACGTTACTCGGAGAAGCTGCTGTGACAGGTCGAACCTCTGCTCGAATTCCGCATTGCCGCTAACATATGCAGCAAGTAATGCACAGCCCAATCGTAAGTCCTCGCAATGTGAAACGTGTTTACATAAGGGGCCGCAGCGACATGTATAATGGCCATGCACAATTGTCATGTATTAGGTTCGAGTTCACAAGTTCGCCACAGTTTCTCACCTGGTAAGGAGAAATTATCCCACGCAAAATGCCGTGAGCAAACAGTCATTGTCAGCGTCACAGGCTTGCCGATGCGCAGGTTAGCAATCCAACTGGTTCTGCGGCTTTGATCTTTCGACTCGCAGGGAACTGCGTGAAAGGAAATATTGCTGTCCTTCCATCTCGCTAACACGCATTGAGGAACACAGCAGAATTGCTTGGCTGTTCGATTTTTCTTTTGCTAGCAGCCCCATTCTTCCGTCCGTGACAGCAGCCTCTACGGTACATACGGTGACTGGACCTCTGTATGGCGTTTGTCCCTACTGCCACTAGGTCTCGCATGAATTGCTGGAGTTGCGAATGTGGCTATTTATGGGCTGCATCTTTCTTTCTGTGTAAAAAAAGTAAGAAAAATTAAGCAGAAATGAAAAGCACGCTGGAATCAAAATGCAGACGACAGCAGGTTAAATAAATTGGGCGCGTCTGCTACAAAATCTAAATTTTCAAATTCTATGTGAGAGAACACATATGCATGTCAGAAGGTCAAGGATCGCGACCTTTTGATAATTTTAATTGAGAATGCTGGCCTCAGGAAACGCGTCTCCATCCCCGAACTAACGCTACCCGCGTGCGCGCGCCCGCGAACATAGACTGTTGCTGTCTCCACATGTGAGCTTTAAGCGTCCTATGTTATAAGCATGAGATGCTTTTTGCTCCCGTTGACACGGGCGGAGGGAGAACACCGAGCTGAACCTAACCGAAATTTGCCGAATGTTCTGCCTGCCGCATGACGCCTACGTGGAAATTTGCTCGGAGCCTTCCTGCCCAAATTGCCCCTGCCCCAACGCCAACGTAGAACATATCCTCTTCCGTTGCCCCACAGCCACCACAGTCGTCCATTCCACACACAACTCCAATCCCTCCTCCTGTCTTCGCTATCACTACCCGTATCAAACGCCGCCATCGAAGGAGTGTTCAGCCAGGTCTCGCTCATTAAAACCGACCTTCGAAATAGAATGTCGAACGAAGCATTGATAGCGCTCCTCCACGGGAAGTTTGACCTGGCCAGAAATGGAGGCTGCTTCAAGGATTTTAAACCGGGCTAAGAATTTTATCCCGTTTCAGCTCTGACATTTGGTACGGACCAAGCAGTTTCCCTTCCCAATAAGCTCGTGATGCTTAATCAAAGCTTACTTTTTTATGTCTATGTATCGTACTAGATTTTTTACCAACCGCCATCTGTTGTGTTAGATATTGTCTTTCAATTTTTGTGATTTTTCGTTTACTGCGTTGTGGGGTGTAAAGCGAAATTATCATGAGCTGTACGTAATAATACGGAACGCCCGAATGCATGCCATCGCTTATCGTGTTTATTGCGCGGTGCTATTTGTGTGTTGTTCTTTTGATGATTTATTGCTTCCATGGGAAAAATAAATCTGCATTTGCAATGAAGACCGCATTTGCCTTATCATGAATTTGCCTGCATGCCTGCGTTTCTGCTCTTCTTGCACTTTTGCAGCACCTGTTGTACGTGCCGCATGCCCTCCGTGACGATGCGCGCGGAGGTCATGCGCGGAAAAACTCATACGTAGGTATTCTTGCCTAAAAATTATTCAATATGCTTAAGAAATGACCACAAAAAGACAACGATTATTGGCTGCTCTTGGGCTACCCAAAAGTTTCGCTTTTGGCTACATTTGGGCTGCTGCGGAGGCCGGTTTGGCCACCTGTGGTTGGAGCAATCTGGCAACCCTGGTTCTTGCGCAATCACTAAGCCTATTTCTTTCCACGCGTGAGTGTCTCCCGCGTTCCCGCTTCGCGGAACCGACCCGCGTCTTTCGTTTCCGGTCATTGGCCCATACTGCAGCGTGTGGAATCGTATTGCGCTTTGCTGTACTCGCATAAACTGGGCAACGCAACAACAGCAACACCAACTCGATAATCTCAAACTGACTGATGCCACTTACCGCTGACGACAACGCTGAGGGGTCGGCGGGGACGATTTCATATGTGACCTTGGTCACTTGTTGCACCACACGGTATGGACCAATGTAAGGCGACAGCACCTTTTCGGAAAGGCCCACACGGCAGAAGCGTGACCAGAGTGAGTGAGCGAGTGAATAAACCTTTATTGGGTCCAGCAAAACGCGATAAAACGCGCAGCCGGATAATCCCACGACGGGACCGACACGCCTAGCCTGCTGGCCCGATCGCGGGCGCGCTGGACGGCCAGGATTTGGTCTTCAAAGACAGGACTTCGCAGGAGCGCGTCCCACTCTTCCTTAGTGAACTTCGGGCTCAACGACCCGCACTCCCAGGGCATGTGAGACAAGTAGCAGCATCACCACAGGCCACGCAAGAACAATCCAGGTATATGTCGTGATATATGCTGCTATGGGACGCCGGATTAGTTTGCAGGAGTGTGAGCGTGACCACCTGCGGCTTGATTAGCTTGCAATGAGGCTGCGGGAAAACGCTTCTAAGTAAAAGAATTTAGTCATTTTATTGTGCGTGATAGGAGCATCTTTGTGTCCGGGGAGAGATTCGCCCGATCCGAGGGTAGCGCGGTCGGTAAAGACACCCGCAGCCTCGTGTGCGTGACCAGAGAAGCACCGTAGAAACCGGAGAAAAGTGCACGTCGCAATGGTGGCAATCGTAGAGGCGTCTCTGATGCTCCTGTGAGCCCTGTAGACGGGCGAGGTGCCACGCGTGGTCGGCGTATACAATCGCCTCTTGGGCGTATTCAGCGGCAGAACGTGCGGGTGAGGGTATCATGGTGTCCAAGGGCAACGCGGGTTCTCAGCCATATATGATATAAAATGGTGAATAGCCAGCGGTGTCGTGACGCGACGAATTGTAGGCGAACGTCACATATGGTAAATGGAGATTCCAGCCGTGGTGGTCGGCCGCAACGTACTTCAAAAGCATGTCGGTGATTGTCCGGTGGAGGCGTTCCGTGAGGGCGTTGGTCTGTGGGTGGCATGACGTGCTGAATTTCTGCTTTGTCGGGCAGGAGCAGAGGATGTCTCCGACGACTGCCGAGAGAAAGTTACGGCCACGGTCATTTAGTAATTGGTGCGGAGCACCGTGCACTGAAATTATGTCGAAGAGCAGAAAGTCAGCGACATCAGTAGCGCAACTTATCGCGAGTGCTCTTGTGATGGCGTAGAGCAGAAGGGCAATCGGTAGCGGCAGCGACCCATTTATCTGCGTAATCTGAGAGAGGAAACGTCCCAAGAAGGTCTAGACCAACTCGGAAAAAGGGTTCGGGCGGGATACCGATTGGCTGGGCACATCCACGCTGGAAGCGCGGAGCGCTTCTTCTGGTGCTGACAGGGCTTACAAGCGGCCGCGTAAGGCCATACGGAGTGAGCGAAGCCTGTCCAAAAGAAGCGACGGCGTACAAGGTCGTATGACCACAATCCGCAGTCCACCCCTCACTCGTCCTCACCACAAGGCAACCCTTCCAGACTGGACAAAATTTCGTTCCAACTACAACAACCCACAACCTATAGTGGAACAGGGGTACACCACCGTTCCCAACAGCTAATCACGCAACTCACAGACGCCGAACAGCAGGTTCAGCTCTCGGAGGCGAATCCGGTGGTGGACAACCACCTCCTTCACCTCTGGGAGGCCCGGCACAGCCTTGTCCGCTGATGACGCCGGCAAAGCACAACCGTAAACTCAAAATTCGCATAGACGAACTCACCCAGCAGGCGGCAGAGTACGTGGCCCAGCTCGCCGACTCCAACTGGGTAGACTGATGCAACTTTTTACAAATTGCAGTCTTTGAAATATAATCTTCCGTTAATCCTAAATAAATACAAAGATATAGTACGGCCCACACTAGCATTACTTGAACAGCTCTTTTCTTAAAAAAAATATCATACCTACCACTATTTTCGTGAAGGTACGTACATTCATATTCTTTTTTTCTTTAACAAAAGCTAAATGCTCCTGTGTCTGCTTGTATTTCACATTGTAGTGTTTTTGGAATGTGATTCTTTTCCTGATGTATTATGTGTTTCTGTATATGCATATGTGAATTCATATATGTACATGTATGTGTGCATATGTATATGTGTATATATATATATATATATATATATATATATATATATATATATATATATATATATATATATATATTTGTATACATTAGTTTCCCTCTTTCTTTCATTATATTTGACTTTTATATATATGTATATATATATCTATGTGTGTATCTGGTCTTATATAAGCAATATATCTGGTATTCTGTATTTTTATTCTGATGAACTGTTATTTTCTGTACGTTTTTGTTTAACGGTTCCACATTCACGTCGAGGTCAAGCCCTGCCTTGAATATGGTGTCCGGGCCTCTGTCAAGCTGCAGACCGCAGCTTTTAGCCCTGTCAACCACAAAACTTGTTTTGGAAAATAAAGAAATTGAATCGAATTGAATTGAATACGGCCACTCGACAAATGTCGAACCGGAGTACATGGCGTCTTTTCCGCGCCCTAATTGATCATACGCAAACCCGGACAGAAACACATGAACACCTCCAGCGAGCGATCCGCAACTTTAACGGAGACACAGCCGCACTGGCTATCTCCCTCAGAGACAAATATCTCTCCACACACCAGGATGCCCGATGTCCCGCGTACTCATATGCAGGCTGCGAGAACGCTAAGCTGGATCAACCGTTCCAGCTTCATGACCTCAAAGCGGCACTTGCCAAAATGAAACGAGGAACAGCTCCGGGCAGGGGTAAGGTAACGGTAAAGCTTCTAGCCAACCTCCCCGACCCAGCCTATGAGCAGCTCCTCACTTACTTTAACGCAATCCGGCAAAGTGACGCCCCTCTTCTCATTCACTGGAAAACAACGTTGGTCACCTTCATCCCAAAACCAGGAAAAGCCATAAACAAAGACAAGCTTCGGCCCATCTCCCTCACCTCTTGTATGGGAAAGCTGATGGCGTCTATGGTAGATTGTCCACCCATCTAGAAACCCAACACATCGTTGCAGACACCATGTACGGCTTCCGCCCACAGCGGTCCGCGCAGGATGTCTTACTACAACTTCATACGGAGATTCTCGAGCCAGTCGAACACCCTAGTGACTGTATCATATCAGGTATCAATACTTGCCTGCTATCAGCAGTTGGTTCAGTGCAACGTGCTCCCTTAGCCTCTCCCCTGCTAACTCCTACCTTCTCTCCCCACGGCCCTCTAAATGTACGAACCGCAATAAACATGCATTCATTGTTTCCTGAATTCGTGCTGTTCATCGTCACGATACATGGTGTCAGACGTGGGATAGATACCCACGTCCGTGAGCAGCAGGGCGATCGCAACCACAACGCGAGAATGGACAGCATCAGACCACCGGAGCGACTGCGCATCAACGGAGACGGCGGTAAGAGCTGGAGCATCTTCAAACAAAAGTTTGAGATTTTTTGGCAAGCAACTTCGTGCACCGAAAAGCCAAGATCCAGCGCAGCGAAAACAGCACAGTTTCTCTGCTTGGCGGGTGAAGACGCTTTGGAAGCCTTCAATAATTTTACTTTTTTCCACGGGAGAAAGCAGAGGACTATGATACGGTGGTCGCCAAGTTTGAGTCATACTGCGTCGACGAGCAAAACGACGTGCATGAAAGATACATCTTTCGCACTCGCCTTCAAGCTGAAGGGGAATCCTTCGAGCAGTTTCTGCGGGACCTGAAGAAACAGGCCAGGTACTGCAACTTCGGCAACATGGTCGACGACATGGTGCGTGACCAAATCGTTTTTGGCACGAACTCCCCTAAGCTTCGGGAGGAGATGCTAAGGGACAAAAAGCTGACGCTGGAAAAAGCTGTCACGATATGCAAGACGGCAGAGACTGCAGCCCGTGAGAGCGAAGTTTGGAACACGCGAAAGGACGAGACTGAAGTGGATGCGATTAGTTCGAGCAGGCAAACGCCGAAAGTACCGAAGCATCCTCAACGGGATAACAGATGTACTCGCTGCGGCCGAATACACGCCCCATGCCGTTGCCCAGCGTATGGGAGAACATGCCACACATGCCAGGGGCTCAACCACTTCGCATCTTGTTGCAGATCAACAGGCGTAAACGAGATTCAGCATGAAGACAACTTCGAAGGGCTAAACGTCGCTGTTGGAACCATCGACAACAATCGCGACTGGCGGGTCATGGCGAATATTAGTGGCCGAGAAGTTGTGTTCAAAGTCGACACCGGCTCACAAGCAAACAGCATACCCTTGTCAGTGTACCGCAAGCTGCGCACAGCTGCATTGATGCCGTCTGGCGCGACACTCCGCTCGTATAACGGTGGGCTCATCAAACATTGCGGCAAGGTTGCAACAAAAGTAATAGTGGGAGACTGTGATATAGCCGCTGACTTTTTCGGGGTAAAAAAAAACCACCAAGCGATACTGGGACTCGAGACAAGCGAGAGATTGGGCCTGATCCAACGAGTGGTAGAGGCAGTCTAGACCACAGCGGGGGACGTAGCCCAGCAGTTTTCGAGGCTGTTCAAAGGAACTGAATATCTTCAGCGAAAATACAGAATAATACTCTGCAGGCACGCCGTACCTGTCGTCCAGCCGGCGCGAAGAGTACCCCTGTCTCTCGAGCAGCCGCTGCGTGCCAATTGGACAGAATGGAACAAGAAGGCATCGTACGGAAAATGAGCAACCCGACCGACTGGGTAAGCCCATTAGCTATCGTGCGCAAAAAAGATGGCAAGCTGAGAGTATGTCTCGACCCTAGGCAAATTAAAGACAGCCTGAAGCGCGAACATTACCAGATGCCTCGTCGGGAGGACATTGAGGCGGAGCTGGCAGGTGCAAAATTTTGTTCACGTCTGGACGCGAAAGCTGGGTTCCATCAAATTCCGTTAGATGAGGAGTCGTCTAAAATATGCACGTTTTCAACGCCCTTTGGACGTTATCGTTTTCTGCGGCTCCCTTTCGGCATTGCGTCGGCCAGCAAAGTGTTCCAGACAGCCGTGAATGAGATATTTGATGGACTTCCAGGTGTGCGCGTGTACGTCGATGATGTACTCACTTGGGGCACAACTAGGGCAGAGCATGACGAAAGGCTGCGAAGTGTTCTATCCGCGGCTGAAGGGGCAGGCTTAACGTTCAATGCGGCAAAATGCCAGTTCCGCGTTGAAGAAATCGCATTCTTGGGCGACATTATTAGCAGCTGAGGCATAAGAGCAAACCCCGCTCTAGCAAAGAGCCTCGTTGAAATGCCAAAACCGAAAGATAAACAAGCAGTGTAAAGAATGATTGGCGTTACGAACTACTTCAGCAAATACTTGCCAGCACTAGCTCAGCGAACAACTGCGTTGCGGTCCCTTATCAAGCAGGACGTGCTCTTTGAGTGGACAACTAATCACGAGAGGGACTGGCAGGAAATTTGCAAAGCACTGACCGAAGCACCGTTCCTGGCAATATTTGATCCAACCAAAGAAACAAAAGTGACATCAGACGCCTCACAAGCTGGCGTAGGCTCAGCCCTGCTGCAGCGTCAGGGTGCTGCCTTCAGGCCGGTGGCATATGCGTCACGAGTCTTGACAGAAACCGAACAGCGATATTCGCAAATCGAGAAAGAAGCACTTGCTCTTGTCTATGGATGCGAGAAATTTCATCACTTTGCATACGGCCGTCCGGTTCTCTTGGAAAGTGACCACCGGCCGCTAATGGATATCGCGAGAAAAGCAATTGGGCATATGCCGCCCAGCGTTCAGCGTTTCTTTTTGCGACTACTGAAGTACAACTACTCACTATCATACGTTCCAGGCAAACACATGGACCTCGCCGATATGCTGTCAAGGTCGCCGATCCCTGAGAGCGACGTCAAGGACGACACGGATCACGTTGAAGTGCACGCCATCAAGATACTGTCTACAACCGTGAGTGAAAGAACAATGACGCACCTTCTGCGGGAGACTTCGGCGGATCCTTATCTACAAGTTGTTGTGGAACGCATTTCGACAGGCAAGCGCATAGAAGGTTGCCTAAAGTCTGTTGCATCGAAGCTGCCATTGGTAAACGGCATACTCATGAAAGGCACTAATGTGATAATTCCCACGAGCATGCGTGCTGAGAAATTAAAGCGGATTCATGCAGGACATCTTGGTATCGCTAAGAGCAAAGCAAGAGCTAGGCAACTCGTTTACTAGCCCGGGATAAATTCTGACATAGAAGCATGGAACCAGAAATGTGGAATCTGCAGAAAGTATGCTTACAGTCAGCCCGCAGAACCATTAATGCTTCGTTCAACACCGACCCAAGCCTGGCAGCGACTTGGTGTCGATATATTTCAGTACGGAGGAAAGTATTATTTGTGCGCTTATGACGTGATGTCAAACTTTCCAGACGTCGAGAAGTTGCCCGATCTCAGTGCGTGTACTGTCATCGAAAGACTTAGCGCAATGTTTTCAAGATATGGCATACCATCAGAAGTTTGCACCGATAACGGACCGTAATTTTTTTCCCGCGAGTTTGCACGCTTTTCAAAACTGTTCAGACTTTTAAGACTTTAAGCACGTGACATCTAGCCCACAATTTCCGTGCTCCAATGGCCTTACGGAAAAGGGCGTACAAGTGATCAAAAGGATTCTTAAAAAGACAATCGAATGAAATGAGGATTTTTGGCTTGGCGTATTATATTACAGAACAAGTCCTTTGGAAGACGGCCGGTCGCCTGGAGAGCTGCTTCAAGGAAGGAGCCTTCGCACCCCCTTGCCGGACTTCCGCCCGCAGCCGATCACACAGGTCAGCAAGCACAAGCAGTCACACGACTACTGCCGGAACTTGCCACCCCTTGAAGAAGGTGATGCCGTGCGCATAAGAGGGTCCTCATGGGCAAGAAAAGGTCAGGTGATCGCACCGGCAGGACCGCGGTCCTACCTAGTTCAAGGCGATGACAGCATACTGCGGCGCAACCGGCAGCACTTGCTTGCGAGCAGGGAGCGATTAGCTTCATGCTCATCGGATGTCAGCAACTCCGCTGAGAACCAACCACCTGAGAACCAACCAACTGAAACCCAACATCCCCATCATCGCCACAGGACCCTGCAGTCACTGGTGCGACGGCACAACCTACACTGCCGCCACTACCTCCACTACCAAGGCGGTCCACGCGACCCACAAGACCACCCATGCGGTTAGCCTACAACATGGACTTTCAACAAATTACCGATAGCCAATGACGAACATTAAAAGGGGGGATGCATCATATCAGGTATCAATACTTGCCTGCTATCAGCTGCCGGTTCAGTGCAATGTGCTCCCTTACCCTCTCCCCTGTTAATTCCTACCTTCTCTCCCCACGGCCCTATATATGTACGAACCGCAATAAACATGCATTCATTGTTTCCTGAATTCATGCTGTTTATCGTCACGATACAGTGACGGTAAGGTAGTCCTTGCGCTAGACTTTAAGGGTGCCTTTGATAACGTCACGCACGAAATCATGCTAACTCGCTTATCCCAGGTAGACTGTGGATTCAACACCATCAACTACATTAAACAATTCCTCACAGACCGCCATACCTTATACGGATGCAAGACATGGAACATGGCCCGTACCAGCTCGGTACGCGAGGTACCCCGCAGGGAGTGGTACTCTCACCATTCCTTTTCAATCTGGCCATGATGAAGCTCCCTGCCCTGCTGGGTGAAGTACCAGGCGTGCAGCATGCTCTGTACGCCGTTGACATCACATTGTGGGCTACTCACGGATAGGTCGGAGCAATCGAGGCCAACCTGCAGCGTGCGGCGGCTATTGTAGATGAATATGCTCGTCGATGCGGCCTGGAATGCTCCCCAACCAAATCGGAATTTGTGCACTTACGACCCAACCCGAAGTGCACCACTAAACTCAACCTATCCTTATGTACAGGCCCCACCCCGGAACGCGACGAGATCCGTGTTTTGGGCCTTTGCATACATAGGAACCGCAAAATTGATACCACTCTTCAAAAGCTCCGTAAGGTGAGGGACCAAGTGGGTCGTATGATCCGCAGGGTAACCAATAAAAAGGGGGGCTTGCGATGCAAAGACGCTTTGCGGCTAGCGAATACATTCGTCACCAGCTGAATACTCCACTCGGCGCCCTACCTCCACCTACGCATATGCAATGAAAGCGCCCTTGAGGTGGTTTTACGGAAAATCTATAAGAGAGCCCTCGATCTCCCCATTATTACGTCCAACAAGCGTCTCCTCGAACTGGGGATGACAAATAGTTTTGGGGAACTACGCGAGGCTCATCTTGACAATAAATTCTTGCGGTTGAGCAAAACACCAGCGGGAAGCCGCCTCTTGTCCCGCTTGCACATCGGATGTATCATTATCATCATCAGCCTCGCTACGCCCACTGCAGGGCAAAGGGCTCTCCCATACTTCTCCAACTACCCCGGTCATGTACTAATTGTGGCCATGTTGTCCCTGCAAACTTCTTAATCTCATTCGCCCACCTAACTTTCTGCCGCCCCCTGCTACGCTTCCCTTCCTTTGGAATCCACTCCGTAACCCTTAAGGACCATCGGTTACTGTTTTTTCATGCCCCATTTCTTTTTATTGATTTCAGCTAAGATGTCATTAACTCGCCTTTGTTCCCTCACCCAATCTGCTCTCTTCTTATCCCTTAACGTTACACCTATCATTCTTCTTTCCGTAGCTCTTTGCGTCGTCCTCAATTTAAGTAGAGACCTTTTCGTAAGCCTCAAGGTTTCTGCCCCGTACGTAAGTACCGGTAAGACACAGCTATTATATACTTTCCTCTTGAGGGATAATGGCAACCTGCTGTTCATGATCTGAGAATGCCTGCCAAACGCGCCCCATCCCATTCTTATTCATCTGATTATTTCAGTGTCATGATCCGGATCTGCGGTCACTACCTGCCCTAAGTAGATGTATTCCCTTACCACTTACAGTGCCTCGCTACCTATCGTAAAGTGCTGTTCTCTTCCGAGACTGTTAAAGATTACTTTAGTTTTGAGCAGATTAATTTTTAGACCCACCCTTCTGTTTTGCCTCTCCAGGTCAGTGAGCATGCATTGCAATTGGTCTCCTTCGTTACAAAGCAAGACAATATCATCAGCAAATCGCAAGTTACTAAGGTATTCTCCATTAACTCTTATCCCCAATTCTTGCCGATCCAGGTCTCTGAATACCTCCTGTAAACACGCTGTGAATAGCATTGGAGAGATCGTATCTTCCTGCCTGACGCCTTTCTTTATTGGGATTTTGTTGCTTTCTTTATGGACTGCGGTGGCTGTGAAGCCGCTATAGATATCTTTCAGCGTTTTTACAAACGGCTCGTCTACACCCTGATTCCGTAATGCCTCCATGACTGCTGAGGTTTCGACTAAATAAAACGCTTTCTCGTAATCAATGAAAGCTATATATAAGGGTTGGTTATATTCGACACATTTCTAATCACCTGATTGATAGTGGGAATATGGTCTATTGTTGAGTAGCCTTTACGGAATCCTGCCTGGTCCTTTGGTTGACGGAAGTCTAAGGTGGTCCTGATTCTATTTGCAATTACCTTAGTAAATACTTTGTAGGCAACGGACAGTAAGCTGATCGGTCTATAATTTTTCAAGTCTTTGGCGTCCCCTTTCTTATGGATTAGGATTATGTTAGCGTTCTTCCAAAATTCCGGTACGCTCGAAGTCATGAGACATAGTGTATAAAGGGTGGCTAGTTTTTCTAGAACAATCTGCCCACCATCCTCCAACAAACCTGCTGTTACCTCATCCTCCCTAGCTGCGTTCCCCCTTTGTATAGCTCCCAAGGCTTTCTTTACTTCTTCCGGCGTTACTTGTGGGATGTAAAATTCCTCTAGTCTATTCTCTCTTCTAGTATTGCCGTGGGTGCCACTGGTAGTGTATAAATCTCTATAGAACTCCTCAGCCCCTTGAACGATCTCATCCATATTAGTAATGATATTGCCGGCTTTGTCTCTTAACGCATACATCTGATTCTTGCCTATTCCTAGTTTCTTCACTACTTTTAGGCTTCCTTCGTTCCTGACAGCATGTACAATTCTATCCATATTATAGTTCCTTATGTCAGCTGTCTTACGCTTGTTGATTAACTTCGAGATTCTGCCAGTCCGATTCTAGCTGTAGGATTAGAGGCTTTCATACATTGGCGTTTCTTGATCGGATCTTTCGTCGCCTGCGACAGCTTACTGGGATCCTGTCTAAGGGAGTTACCACCGACTTCTATTGCACATTCCTTAATGTGCCCATAAGACTGTCGTTCATATCTTCGACGCTAAGGTCCTCTTCCTGGGTTAAGGCCGAATACCTGTTTTGTAGCTTGATCTGGAATTCCTCTATTTTCCCTCTTACCGCTAACTCATTGATCGGCTTCTGATGTACAAGTTTCTTCCGTTTTCTCCTCCGATATATAACCCACACGGAACCTAGAGTCTCCCTGCCAGACGCTTGGCGTCTCACCTTACAGGTAAACCCTCTCCCTAATAATGTGGCTGAATGAACGTACACTCGCCAACAGAAAAAATTCAAAACACAGATTGACGTTTCGGCGCCCAATACGGGTGCCTTGTTCGCAATGAATCAATGCATGGTGGCCTTTATTATATACGCGTCGGGAGACGTAATGCGCTTGCGTAGAACTCAGGGAGGGGTCCCCGTGTCCGGTTTATTGTGTTAGTAGTAGATTGTATGCAGAATGATTCAAGGGGCAATTGGGATGATATTTTTTTCGCTCTTTCGATGATAGAAGCCGAATGCCAGTTAATACTGTGTCCAGTCTTTTCGTGATGCTCTGCCAGGGCGCTGGAGACCGTTTGTCCTTTGGCTACATCATTGTGAACAAGGTACCCGTATTGAGCGCCGAAACGTCAATCTGTGTTTTGAATTTCTTCAGTTGGCGAGTGCACGCTTACTCAGCCATATTCTTTCCTCGCCAGACGAGTTTTCGTCAAACCCTAGACTTCATCTTCCTAATAACATGACACGAGATACTCACGAGGGCCGCCGCCAAGCGCGTGCTACAAGGATCACTAGAACATATGGAGATCGCCCAGGAGTATTCTATACGGCCGCTGCCGCCCCTCACCACGGGGGTTGGTTTAGGGTGGCAGTCGTCCATGAAAATACACCCATTAATGACCTCACCTTCCGGGCCCCCAATATTACTGACGCGCAGGAGGGGGCTATCGCGCTTGCTGCCGCAGATCCAGCGTCTCGAGTCATCATTACTGATTCGATTGGTGCTGGCCGCAACATAGAGCAAGGCCAAATCTTATACCGTGCCTTCCGAATCCTTAAGAAATTGAACCAGAGATTCCAATTCGGCGCTGCATCATTTGGGCCCCAGCTCGTCAGGGCATAGAGGGGCACGAAGTTGCCGACGCTACAGCCCGCTCGCTTCATTTGTGGGCGTCGCCTTTACCACCCGTCGACGAGGTCCCTGAATTCAAACCGGCATTCAGCTTTAAAGAAATCACACAGCTGAATGAGCTTAATCACGGCCGATACTTCCCCCTTTGCAAAGGCCTCAAAAAGACGGCTTCTTGGTCCCTACACGAATACAGTACTGTGCCCGGCGGTGCTGAAACATTTCAACCTGGAATTTTCGGGCGAGTGCCCGCACAGTGGGGAGGTGTTTGCGAACACATACCGCATGGTGTGGGCATGCCCCTCCAACCCTGCTTTTCCTCCAAGCCCCCACCTTACCCGAGATGACTGGGAGGCCACCCTGCTCGACTGCTCAACCCTCCAGGACCAACGTGCCCTGGTGGCCCGAGCCAAAACCGCTGCACAAGCCACGGGGGTCCCGGACTAGGGACACCCCCTAGACTTTGTAAGGACTGGGCCCTTAGGGCTCAGCTCACACCTCTCCTGTAAATAGCAGAAATAAAGTTTATCACCACCACCACCACCACCGTCGTCGTATGTGTGCGAGACACCCAAGTGCCCAGTCCGGGGAGCGTCGTGAAGTTGGCGGAGGACAGTCGATCGCAGGTGAGATGGGGTGACGAGCAGGTCAAAAATACGGCGGTATAATGTCCCCTCCTTAAGGAAAAAACATTCGGAGAGAGGCGTCACTGAACATTGACTCCAGTCGATCGATTAGGGCTTGTAACGAAGGATCGCGGCGTTGTTGGGTGCCGATTTCAAGCAACTGTGACGCAGACAAAACGGAAGCAATGGTCTCCGCATCTGCATGGTCTTCCACGGTATAGCGGCCGCGACAAACAATCTATGCCCTGATATAGGCCGGAGAAGTTATATTCCAGAAGGCGTAAAGCCCAGCGAGCAAGTCACCCGTGGGGCCCTTGAGTGAGGATTGCCAGCAGAGAGCGTGGGGATCAGCGATGACACAGAATGGGCGTCCGTACAAGTATGGACGAAAGTTCGCAACTGCCCACGCAAGAGCGAGGCACTCGAGCTCTGTGATTGAATAACTGCGCTCGGCGGATGATAGTAGTCGGCTGGTATTGGCTCTAACACGATCATGTCCGCACTGGCGTTGCGCTAACACTGCTTCTATGCTGTGATCACTGGTATCCGTTTGGACTTTCGTTGACACAGAAGGGTCAAAATGGATCAGTATTGGAGGCGTGCTAAGGAGAATAGTGAGATGAGAAGTAGATGCGGCATAATCAGGACCCCAAGAAAACTGGACGTCTTTCTTCAAGAGAATGGTGAGAGGACGTGCAATGGTCGTAAAATCCTTTACACAGAGCCAGTAATAGGAGCACTGCCCTACGAAACTATGAATGTCCATTGTAGACTTCGGAGCAGAAAAGTGCTTATCGGCGCTGATTTTGTCCGGATTAGGTCTCATGCTTCTTGCATGCACGAGGTGTCCAAGGGTGGTGGTTTGGTAGCGAGTGAAGTGACATTTTGAAGTGTTCAACTGGAGACCGACCCGGCGGAACACGTCACCAATCGCTGAGAGACGATGCATGTCAAATGCGGGCGAGAAAATGATGCCGTCATCCAGATAGCACAAACAGGTGAATACTTGGACCCCTGAAGTAAAAAGTTCATCACTGGGCATAAAAAGTTCGAAGGTGGCCTGCGCGCTACAGAGGCCGAAAGGCATCACCTTGAACTTATAAAGACCGTCAGCGGTAACAAATGCAGTCTTCTCTTGGTCTATGTCGTCGACGGCAATCTGCCAGTAGGTCGATAGAGGAAAAATAGGTGTCGCCGTACAAGCAGTCTAGAGCGTCATCAATACGTGGCAAAGGGTAAACGTCGCTTGTGGTGATTTAGTTCAGGTGGCGATAAAATTCACACGAGCGCCACCTTCCATTCTTTTTTCAGACAGGTAGGACGGGATAAGCCCAGGAGCTACAGGAAGGCTCGATAATGTCCATTGCAAGCATCCTTTTTACTTCCTGGTTTATAACTGCTCGTTCCGTCGCGGAAACATGATATGCACGACGGTGAATAGGGTTCACATCGCCAATATTTATACAATAGGTCACAGCAGGCGTTTCGCCTAAGGGTCCATTGCCGTAGCAGAAAATACCCAGATAGTCTTCAAGAACGCAGAGGACTTCAGTTTGAGAAGGTGTAAGTCCAGAGGAAACCATATTCTCAGTGTTGACGCAACTGCCGTGGGATGACGTCGTGGTATCGGCTGAGCTGCAAAAAACTTCGACCGTGAAGGGCTCGAGCTGTACATCTTGCAGAGGGCTAATTTCAGCAAATGAAATCCCTTGTTTCATGACTTGCGCGGTTAGCCCGAAATTGACAAGGGGAAGGGAGGGGCGGTTGCCAATAATTGTCAGCAGAGGAATGAGGGGTAACACTATGTGTAAACATGACGACTGGAATTGGTGCCACCATGTAAGTGCCGTCAGGTACAGCTGGTGCGGAAAACAAGTCGGCTTGTGTCACAGAATTAGGCAGGAGGCGAATGAAATCCTTGCAACTTAAACAGGTTTGAAGTGGGTCCACAAGGACAGCAGGAAGAGGCAAGTCAAGGCGAAGTCCGAACAGTCAATGAGGGCAGAATGAATGGCGAGAAAATCCAGGCCGAGAATGAGTTCTTGAGGGCAATGCTCGATGACGGTGAAAAGGTCGACGGTGGTTCTCTCAGCGATGGTGAGTCGGGCAGAGCACACACCAACAGTAGCCCTAGCCCCTCCGTACGGCTTGGTTCGGGGCAGGCGTCAGAACTTTCTTGAGCTGACGGTGAAGAGCAGCACTCTTATGGTCACAGTGCACCTGTGTCAACGCGCACACAAAACATTGTCAACAAGAACGTCCAAAAGATTCTGGTTCGTGGGTATGGTCAAGCGAGGATTTCGGGCGAAAGTCTTCAATGCAGCTTCACCTCCAGAAGCTGCACTGCTTAGTTTTCAGGTCGGGGGTGCTGCAAATAGGTCGGAAAAGAGCACGGCCTGATGGAGGCGAACGAGATTGACGGCGGGAGGGGGAAGGTGAGCGGCAGAATAGCGTGTCGGAAGAGGCCAACGGCTGTGGTAGTGGCAAGGGATATGCCCGATGAGGTCGGCAATTAAAACATATCGGCTTGTCGTCAATGGTGGGCAATTCGGACGGGTTGTGTTGTCCATAAGAGTAGTAAGAGGAGCGCGGTGGGAACATGGGTGGATAAAGAGGTTCAAAGCGCTCGAGACGACCGGAATGAAGGCCCACGTTTGACAATTCTTGGCGGACGATGGCTTTTATCGAGGAAATCGTCGCCGGAGAGCGATCAGGTGACTTGAATGAAGTGGTCGCCGGCTGTGCTGCTTCGACCTCACGATGAGTGATGCGGGTTGTCACATCGTGAGAACTGGCGGAAGAGGTTGTTTCAAGATGACGCATGTGTAGGGAAGGTGCGTGATGTGTTGCGATACTCGGCGGCTTTTAGCTTGCTCGAGACGGCGGCATTCCTTGAGCATCTTATCGATGCTGGAGAAGTTGTTAAATCCCAATAGATTCAAGGCGTCGTCAGTTATGCGTTTGAAGACCTGACTAACCTTATCTCTCTTATATATTGCCACAGACAAAGCCACAAGAGACTTCGGTCGACGCTATAGATCTTTTTATATATCGCTGTCCTGGCACCTTCGTCGTTCTCTTCTTCTGGGAGCCACCTAACATGCCTAGCATGTGACACCGAATCGCACCGAGTGGCTGTCAGCTGTGTCGAGGCCGTGACATTACCGCCCTCCCTAGAAGCATCGTCTCGATGCGGAACATTGATCCACTGGAGATTGCCACGGGGATACTGTTAAGAGAGACGTAGATGGTGAGAGAGGTGTGGGACTTTGCGTTCAGCGGGAGTGGTATAACTTCAATCTAGAGACGTGAACGACATCGGACAGGCGTGGGCGTCGGGGACGGCGAGCGGTGCCTTGTCCTTCAGGAATCACTTCGTATGTGACGTCGCCGTGTCGTTGAACGATCCTATAAGGTCCAAAGTAGCGGCGCAAAAGTTTCCACGCTGGCGGATCGGTGTCCACACCCATACTTTGTCGCCAGGTTGATAAGTGACGCCGCGGTGACAAAGATTGTAGGGTCGGCGTCGTTGTGTTGTTGGTAGCGGATACGCGTTCGTGCGAGCTGGCGTGCCTCTTCGGTGCATCGAGCGAATTCGGCAGCATCATTGAGAACATTAGAACAGTAGGTGGGTAAGAGCATTGCGTCCAACGTTGTGACAGCTTCCCGGCCGTGCACCAAGCGAAAAGGGGTGAAGCCGGTAGTTTCTTGAACGGAAGTATTATATGCAAACGTAACATATGGGAGAACGTCGTCCTAGTTTTTGTGGTCGACGTCAACATATATGGAAATCATATCAGCGATCGTTTTGTTTAGCCTTTCTGTGAGCCCATTCGTCTGGGGATGGTAAGCAATGGCTTTGCGGTGAACGGTGCCACTGAGAAGCACGATATCTTCTGTGAGCTGCGCTGTTAATGCTGTAAAGCAGTGGTTTGGGCTTCTTGGTAAGACATCGTGAGGCTTATAGCGCGTGAAAAAGACAAGGACGAAAGTGAGACGTGACACACACAGGCGCTAACTTGCAACAATCTTTATTTCGAGCAGGGGACCCATACATATATATATACAACTTTCTCGCGCACATCATACATGCGCTCTTTGCAAAAAAAAAAAAACCTTACACACCATTGCGCAGGTACGAAAACTCTTTGAAGGAAAGGGCTATCGATGGTTTAGACACACAGTTATCCCCAAGCCTATCAATCATTTCTGCTTCTATAATTTCGCGAGTTATCCTACCTCGGGGTTTTCCCACAATGCAGCAGTCCCTGTATGCTGGAGCACACGTCGAGTGGTCACCATCATCCACCCCGGTAACAGTGCACCTACAGTGCCTGCAGTGGGCGTCAAGGAACCCACCCCGCTTTTCTGCTAAATTATACCGGTGTTCTATTAAACGCTCGTTGAGGCAACTTCCGCTTTGCCGCAGGTAGTTCTTCCCACACTTTAAAGGAAGGTTGTAAGCAACTGCTTCCACACATTCAACAAACGGTGCCTGGTGTTTCTTTTTGCACGCGCGCTTATCAGAGAGGCCTGGTCTTGTTAGTATGCGCAGACATTGCAATTTTGTAGAAGCTGAAAACACAACCCTAACATTCGCACGTTGGCCTATTTTCTTTAAACGGTCCGATCTCTAGTGTTCGATCTCTAGAGGTCTGCTTTCTAGTGTTCAGAGTTCTATGGACGCTTTTGGAAACGTTGCCTTCGCGAACGCCACCGGGATGTCGAATGACGATTTCTTAGGACTTCTTAGCTTTTATCTTCAGTCTACTTTCATTCTGTGGGAACCGCAGCCTTTTATACAGAAGGAGGGAATTTGCATCGGATCGTGTATAGCTCCCATTCTTAGCGATATATTTTTAGCAGAACTAGACAAGAACATAAGTGGTCAGCTTCCAGATTTTAAGATTCTCAAAGTATTTAGATACGTCGATGACATTTTAGTTCTACTTGACTGCAGCTCTAACTGTTTTGATTTTTTAACCACTAATGCACTTTCTTTTATACGCGAGGGTTTATCTCCTCTAAAAATAACGCATGAACTGCCGATTGACGGAAGTACCGATTCCTTCACATTACGTTTTTATTTTTCAACGATCATGTACGCTGGAAGTACGAGCCTCGCGCGACCAAGCCACTGCTCCCATATCAGTCGGCGCACTCTAAGTTGGTTAAGAGGGGAATAACAAAGACATGCTTGTCAAACGCACTATGTAAGTCATGCCCGGAGCTGATGACCGAAAGCATCAAGGATCAGAACCTCCGTCTTCGATTGGCAGGTTACCCTACACATGTACTTATTAGCGTTGCTGAGGGTCTGCTCAAGTCGAAGCTATCAAAGAATTCCGCCAGCGTGCCTTGTGTAGATAAGAGGAGCGTTGCTGTCATCCCATATATCCACGGCCTATCGGACCGTTTAAAGAAAATAGGCCAACGTGCGAATGTTAGGGTTGTGTTTTCAGCTTCTACAAAGCTGCAATGTCTGTGCAGACTAACCAGACCAGGCCTCTCTGATAAGCGCACGTGCAAAAAGAAACACCAGGCACCGTTTGTTGAATGTGTGGAAGCAGTTTTTTACAATCTCCCTTTAAAGTGTGGGAAGAACTACGTGGGGCAAAGCGGAAGGTGCCTCAACGAGCATTTAATGGCACACTGGTATAATGTAGCAGAAAAGCGGGGTGGGTTCCTTGACGCCCACTGCAGACATTGTAGGTGCACTGTTACCGGGGTGGATGATGGTGACCACTCAGGTGTGCTCCAGCATACAGAGACTGCTCCATTGTGGGAAAACCCCGAGGCAAGATAACTCGCGAAATTATAGAAGCAGAAATGATTTATAGGCTTGGGGATAACTGTGTGTCTAAACCATCGATAGCCCTTTCCTTCAAAGAGTTTTCTTAGTTGCGCAATGGTGTGTAAGGGTTTTTTTTTTGCAAACAGCGCATGTATGATGTGCGCGAAAAAGTTGTATATATATGTATGGGTCCCCTGCTCGAAATAAAGATTGTTGCAAGTTAGCGCCTATGTGTGTCACGTCTCACTTTCGTCCGTGTCCTTTTCACGCGCTATAAGCGTCACGCTGTTAATGCTGTGCCCCGGTCGGTTATAACCACTCTTGGAGCCCCGTGGCGGAGTACAGTACCATGTACAAAGAAGGTCGCAATATCATTAGCAGTGCCTCGTGGGAGAGCTCTGGTTTCAGTGTAACGTGTGCCATAGTCTTTGGCAACAGCAATCCAACGGTTACCAGCCCTCGACGTGGGGAATGGTCCAAGCAAATCTATACCAACCTGCTGAAAAGGGATCCGCGGAGGATCCACGGGATGGAGAAGTCCAGCGGGACGCACGGGTGGTGTCTTGCTTCTTTGGCAGTCGCGGCATGTCTTCACGTTTTGATTTACGTCACGGCGAAGGTTAGGCCAGAAGTACTTTTGGTGTATGCGTGAAAACGTCCGTGCGAATCCCATGTGGCCCGAAGATGGCTCGTCGTGAGAGGCCTGCAGGATGTCGTGACCTAGTGAAGAAGGCATTACAAGGAGGCAGGCGGTTGCGGTCGAGTGAAAACCCAATTTGTAGAGAACGCCATCGCGGAGAAAAAACGAGGACAACTTGCGGATGAACATACGAGGCGACTCTGGTAGACGTTCTCAAGGTAGTCGATGAGAGGCCGGAGTTCTGAATCATCGTGCTGCTGCTTGCTGATGTCTGATACTGAGATAATGGACAGAAATACGTCCTCTTCATCAAAGTCGCATGGCGACGGTTGAAGTGGAGCACGTGACAGGCAGTCGGCGTCGGTGTGTTTACGCCCGGACTTGAACACTATCGTCATATCGTTTAGCCTTTGCTCCGTTACAACCAGTTTCCTTTCTAGAAAAGGCGTGCAAAAAGTTAGGTATGGACATGGTCGGTCCTTTGCCTCATGCTCCACCTCACTGCAGGTTTAAAATGACTTTGGTCGATTATTATTCAAAATGACCTGAAGCTTGTTTTGCATGTGCAGTCACGTGTGATGCTGTCATGACCTCCTTGGCCGCAGATTTCAGCCGATAGGGTTTTCCCCAATTCATAGTAACGGACAGTGGTACACAATTTAAATCTCAGCAATTTTAGACCTTCCTTACAAAGCGAGGAATTAAAATATGTGGTCCCGTAGCCACTATTCAGACGCTAATGGACAGGTAGAGCCGTTTAATAGGACGCTAAAGGAACAAATTCAGCTGGCACAGCTTGAGCAACGTCCATTGAAGCAAGTCATCACTGAATACTTAGGTGCATGCAAGATGACGGCACAGGCACAACGACAGGGCAGTCTCCGGCGAGGCTTTTACATAGTCGGCAACCTCAATCATTCGTTGACGTAGATCTTCAACTGTCCTCTTTGAACTCCTCTTCCAGCGCTCATGTTGTAAAAACTAGGGTGTTCTGTAGACAACAGCATGTGAAACAACATGTGGATGCAAAGAGGGGAGCAAGGTCTCCTAGTATACAAGTTCGAAATAGGGTACGAGTACGCATGCCAGGTAAACGTCATAAATACAGAGGTCCTCTTATGGTACTCTCTAAGGTTGCGGATAACGAATTTGAGTGACGGAAATAATTGGAACACTTTCAAATTGGTCCTTGTGCATGCGGAAAAAAACAGTAATGATAACCAGGACACACAGTCTCCGGTCAATGCTTTGTTACAGCAAAGATCTCAGTCCTTTACATATGAGATTCCTGCTTTGGTACCTATCCCTGTTCCACCAGTAAAATAATCTTTAGCCGGAAGACGAGATGATCAGGCACGCATTCAAATTCCTACTCACATGCCCAGTCAGAACGCTCTGCTCGCAGCGTCGCCTGCTGAGCGCTTCAGTGGATCTAAAGGGCACTAGTTCAAAGTCCGGCTGTGGTGGCAAGCCAAAATGCTTTGTTTCGCCTGACAGGCGTGTAACTGCACCTGAGGGTTAAATGCCGGCACTTTCACAACAAAAGACTGACGAGCGCAGTCCTTTGGCGTTGTTTTTTTTTTCTTCCAATAAGGGGCATGTTACTGAGCCTTCGTATTCCCATTCAGTTATAGATGAGTATTCGCTCCCAGCTGTTACTAAGGAGCGCGTCAGGGACAGTGAGTCTTCGGATTTCTTCGAATCTTGTTCTTCACCCTCAGATTCGTCTGGCGGGCGTTTTAGTGATCGTGGAAGCTCAAACTCTAAGTCTTCATCCCCACCTTCAGCTTTGTCTGGTGGGTGTTTCACTGAACTTGAAAGCTCAAAGTTAACATCGGATTCAACGTTTGCTTCTGTCGAAGGCGCCAAGCCCGCTCTTCATGTACCGCAATTGCCTCGGCAGTTGACGACGTTATTACACGGTGCTAGAGCTACAATGAGCTTCGCAAACAACGCCTTACTACCCACCGAGCTGTCGCATCGGACGACGTTATTTAGGCCCTAACCGGCAGTTCCAATGCTGCTCCCGCCCACTCTTCGTTCCTCGACCACATGAAACAATTCGCGAGAAAGTTCCGCGCCAACTGTTAATCTTATACCTGCTACCCAGTCGTCTGAGTCCTCTTTGTGTCCGGAACTGCGACGGGTCATACACGAACAAGTCAGCGACACACTACCCCTCGCTAATCAGCCATCTCCAGCGCCGTTCCGCTCACGTACGCTGCCGTCGTCGCCAGTCCAAGACCTCCACCTGCAGTTGCGCACTACACGCCCACAAGCGACTTTTACGCCTCGCGTTATGCACCTGTGAACTGCACGGCCCGAAGTGGCTTCAGCGCGCTTCCACACCCCCAATGCCCGGCTCAGCTTTGTGCAACCCAACCTTGGCCCCGTGTTCACAATCTATGGCGTACCCAAGACAACCGGCTCATCTGCTACGCGTGTGGCTTTGCTGGCCACGTGGCACGGCCACGTGGCACCGCCGGCGGAGTTGGTACCCTCACGATACTGCGACACCACAAGGGAATGCTCCTGACTCCCAGTGCCGCTATGCTCCACCAGTACCACCCTTCGCTTCCTCCTCTCCTCTTCCTCGAAGCTTCAGCGCTCATCGGTGTCCATCTCCCCGTCGACGTTCACTGTCCTCCATTATCCGCCGCCCTTCCGCTGTAGAGAAAAACTAAAAGGCGCGGTTCCGGAGGCAAGAACTGCGACCTCTAACTGCTCAAGCAGAACTGCTCAAGCCCTTCCTTGTTTTCTGCGAAGGTCATTGAAGTCTACACCAAAGGTATCGCCGTTCACGCGCTTGTCGACACGGGTGCCGCTGTGTCAGTGATTGCCAACCAGCTTCGCCGTACGCTCCGAAAAGTCGCGATGCCGTTTTCTGCCATTTCGCTACGTAGAGCGAGCGCTGAGCCAATTGAGTCTTTAGGAACATGCGCCGTCCGTGTCGCCATACAAGACCGTTTCTACCACATTGAGTTTGTTGTTCTTCCTCGCTTCTCTCATGCCATCATTCTAGGATGGGACTTCCTCTCATCTCATCACACTGTTATTGATTGTGTCCGTGCAAAACTAGTGCTGACTCCATTTTGCCGCAGTCTTTCTAAAGCTTTGCCTTTATCTTCTGCTCTTGTGTTCGTCGCCACCGCTACCAATATCCCTTCTTTCTCTTCTGCCCTTGTGCCCGTTTCCTGTGCTGCTTTCCATGATCCAACAGTTCTATTCACGCCGTCATTCCTTCTTGCTTGCCTTTGCTCTCCTTCCCATTCGCCAGGGCTCCAGCGCACTTCACGTTTTGAACCCGTTTCCGTGTCCGTCCAGCTTGCACCATGGCGAGGGCCTCGGTTTTGCTGACTAATATGACGCGAGCTGTGTCTACGACGTGCCTGATGACTCAACTCCTGTTCAGGTTGAAGCCATGGCTATTGCTCTCTGTACGTCTGAGCTGGCATGTGACAGAACGTTTGCTCGATCTATTGATCCCACCTTCACTCCGAATCAGCGCGCGCAGATCGTCAGCCTCTTCAACCGATTTCGTACTTCTTTCGACCTCCAACAGCAATGTTTAGGCCGTACATCCACAGTCGTCCATCAATCACATCGCCACCAGCAGCCAAGTGCCTCTACGCCAGTGTCCATACCGTGTGTCCGCGACGGAGCACCGTCTCATCGACGAACACGTAGGATACATGCTCCAACGCGGCGTGATACAGCCTTCGCACAGTATCTCCAGTAGTGCTGGACAAAAAGAAAGATGGGACAATTAGTTTTTGTGTTGACTATTGTCGATTCAACAAGATAACCCGGAAATATGTCTATCCCTTTCCACGTATCGATGACGCACTGGACTGCCTCCAAGGCCCTGAATTCTTTTCGTTATTGAATTTACGATCCAGTCCTGGTGGCTGAATGGAACCGGCCGAAAATGGCATTCGTTACGCCTGATGGCTTATATGAATTTACCGTAATGCCCTTTGGCCTGTGTAATACGCCTGCCACATTTGAACGAATGATAGATAACATCCTCCGGGGCCTCAAATGGAAGCCCGTGTTATATTGATGCCATTGTCATCTTTTCCGCGGACTTTTCTTCACATCTAATTCGACACGAACGCGTCCGCACTTGCCTCGCCGATGCTGGACTCCAGCTCAACCTGAAGATGTGTCGCTTCGCCGCCTGGTAGCTAGACAGCCTTGGTCATGTTTCGAAAGATGGTGTGCTGCCTATCCAACCAAACCCCAAGCTGTCGCCGGATTCCCACAACCGAAGACCACAAAAGAACTTCGCAGCTTTGTCGGATTGCGCTCATATTTTCGCCGTTTCATCCGCAACTTCGCTACCATAATATCATAGAGAAAAAAATTCAACAAGAGGGGACACTCTTCAAAAACTGGCAACAGGAAACACGTCACGCCCAGTTTCAACTCCATCCGTTGACGCGAGCATCAGAAAGAAAGAATGTGAAATAAACTTCCAGACAGCGTTTTATTTTTTTAATCTTTCCAACTAAAAGTGAAAAGGTTTTGCGTGTAAATTAACTTTTACTTTGCAACTTATTTTTGTTGCGTTGCCTAGCAACAAGCTAGCGGCACGCCAGGCGCGCGTGCATACGTCATGCGCCAGACAAGCCGCAGGAGTGCACGAGCGAGGGTGGCTGCACATGTGAAGCTCGCGTGCTCGGCGACCCGTCTCTTTTGGATGTAGCCCATTTTGGGGCTCCCGGCGTTCTCTTGAGTTCCGTCTGCATTTCGACAGGGCACCGCTGCACTACTGGACTACAGCAAGGTGAGGAATTTTGTTTGACAGTCTGCGACGCACTTCAAGCACATTTAGGCTTACAGCACAAAACTGAACCTATGTATTGACGCAGTTATCGAAAGCAGCTCCGCAGTCCAAGCCTAGTTAATTTGAATTAATTACTCGTACTGGGAGATGTTTGCGACGCTTTCTATGGGCCTAAGCATAATTATAACTAATTTCGGTAGTCTTGGGGCACGCTCGCCGCACCTGGCTTTGTGACGAAAAGCACCTTGGCCGTGTGACGCAGTTTCGCGTGTACTGAATCTTACCGGGACAAGTTTTGGCGTTTTCTCTGACCCCAGACATTATTGTAACTAATTTCACTACTTTTTGGGGTACTTTTCAAGCACAGAGGCAGCGCTCGGCGTAGTGGCGCAGTTAGCGAAAAGCAGCTCGGCTGTGTGCCGCAGTGAGTTTCGCGTGTACTGAATCTTACTGGTAGAAGTTCGTGACGCATTCTCTGACCCAAAAAAGTATTGTAATTTATTTGGTAACTTTTTGGGATATCTTGAGGCATGCTCGCCGTTCCTGGGGTTGTGAAGCTGTTAGCAAAAAAGCAAGCCGGCCATACTGAGTTAGTTCTGCGTGTACTGAATTTTAGTGAGACAAGTTTGTGACGCATTTTAGAGCCCTGCAACAACATATACCTTATTTCGGTACTCACGCTTGTCGAAAACGCGACGAGCGATTGCCGAGAGTGATAACACGGGAGTGTTGCATGCGCCGGCAGGACGCGTAAGAAATAACACGGTGGAGCAGCTCAAGAACATGACATTTATGTATTCTGAGCGACTGAAAACAGGCTTTGCACCCACGAATCTGTCTTTAGTGCGACTAGAAGGCATTCTGCGAGCATATAACGAGGTCTGGCTGAGCCTGTGCTGTAGCCACCTCTGTGTACTTGGCGCAAAATCGCGTCGACTGAGGCCAAGTTTTGGAAACGCGCAGTCATCCGTGTATTTGTGCACTTAAAGTGCAGGAAATAATGCCCGGGAAGGGAGCGGTACTTGAAAATCTGATGTTTTTTTTAAGATTTTAATGCATTGCTTTGGAGGAGTCTTTCCTGCGAAATGTACGTAAAAGTGAATTTATCTGTAATGCCGCTTATTAACCACTTACGCACGTTTCGCCTCTATACACGCAATACTCCTGTTAGGTCAATATACCAAAATGATGCATGCTTGAAATTTACTTTCTTTAAGCTGATGGCATCCGGTGGACCTTCGTACGGCAACGACTGCTGCTTACCCGGTACCCCAACTTTGGATGAATGTAGAAGCCCGGAACGAGTATTTATATAGAGCAAAATAAACATTTCATCATTTCAGAAGGCGTCTTGCGTTTTCTTTATGAAATTGCACCTGACGGATTCGGCGGAGTCTTGTAAAGGTCGTTCGCAATCATGTTTACTAAATAATGAAACCATTCTACGCCAAGGCCACGCGTGTTCAGCAGAAGCAAAATAAATAAATAAATGCCGCGCCGAACAGCGGAGCCGGCGCGGCGTGTACCAACTGGTGGTCAAAACGCGCGCGCACAAAACCGAAACCGGAAGGAGTTAATACCATCCGCTTGGTGTGCTACAGTCGATTCGGCCGCTGCGCTCTATGGGAATGTCCGCTCTTGTTGAAATTTCTTTATGATAATAGCGCCTTTGGCGCAGCTTCTCGCGAGTAGCTACGACCTCTCGACGTGGGCGCCAGTTTTCGAAGCCGCATTCACGACGCTGCGTCGCCTTCTAACGCCACCCCCGATCCTGCAACATTTCGACCCAGGCTCTCCGACAGAAATACACACGGATGCCAGTAGCGTCGGCATTGGTGCAGTTCTTGTGCAACGAAAGACTGGCTTCGATGAATACGTCGTTGCCTTTGCCACCCGAGCACTCGCGAAAGCGGAAACCAATTATTCCGTTACGGAAAAAGAATGATTGGCTATAATTTAGGCCATAACTAAATTCCGCCCTTACCTCTACGGCCGCCCATTCGACGTCATGTCTGACCACCATACGCTCTGCTGGCTGTCGTCCCTGAAAGATCCTTTAGGTTGCCTAGCTCAATGGACGTTGCACCTCCAACAGTACGACGTTCAAGTCCTGTGCCACTCTGGCCGTAAACATTCGGACTCGGATGCCTGTCTCGCTCCCCAGTGTCGGACCAGTCCAGTTATCCGAACGTACCAATATACGAGTGATACCTTAACGCCACGAACATGCTTTCGGAACAGCGGAAGGATCAATTGATCGTTTCTATGCTTGCCTGTCTGTCACATCCATCAGCTCCTTCTCCTGGCCGTGTATTGCGTCGCCAAGCACACCACTTCTCTCTTCGTGACGGGCTCCTATACCGCCGCAACTCTCGGACGGTCGCAAATGGTTACTCGTAGTCCACCTACGTTCGCACATATCTGCAGCATTTCGCGATGACCCTCAGTACGCGCATGCCGCAGTACTAAAAACATACGCGCACTGCGACTGCGTTATCGCTGGCGAGGGATGTACTGATTCGTTCACCAATATGTCCGTTCCTGCCTGGCTTGTCAACGCCGCAAGACTTCCCCTCGTCCCTCAGCTCCTCCATTGCAACCATTGCCTTGCCCAGGACGCGCCTTTGACCGCGTCAGAGTTGATCTTTACGGGCCCCTTCCGAGTACCTCAGACGGCAACCACTGGGTGATTGTGGCGATAGACCATCGTACGCGCTACGCGGAAACTCCGCCTCTACCCAGCGCACCTGCGCTTGATGTTGCCTGGTTCCTTCTGCATAACATCACACTTCGCCATGGAGCACCCACAGGATTGCTGAGCGACAGAGGCCATGTCTTTCTCTCTGACGTTATAGAAGCCCTACTCAGGAAGTGTCACGTAATTCACCGTACTAATTCACCGTGTCACGTAATTCACCGTACTGCATACCATCCGCATACTAATGGGATGACTGAGTGCTTTAACCGGACTCTTGGTGACATGTTAGCCATGTACGTCGCATCTAACCAGACGAATGGGTACTACGTCCTACCCTTCATGACGTATGCTTATGATACCGCCACATTGACCACTAAGGGATTTTCCCCATTCTTTCTTCTTTACGGACGCGAGCCTTCCTGCCCAATGGATACTATCCTTCCGTAATGCTCTGACACAACGGAGTCTACTACCCTGTCCGAAGCTGCTGCACACGCGGAAGAGTGCCGAAAGCTCGCCCGCACATTTGCTTCGGAGAATAAACAGCGACAGAAGCACTGTCGGGATATACCTGCCTCCCTGCACAATATGCCATTGACCCATAGTCTGGACTCGGCCGACGTCTGTACGCGTGCGGCAAGGACCTTCTTTGCATTGAGTTGGCGACCAAACGGATTGCCAAAAAGGTTGCGGTGCTTCGATCTCTTCGCGAGTCCGGAACCGTGGTGAGCCGTCGAGGTAGAAAAGAACGTTTGCGAGCGTAATAGCCCGGTCCCACCTGTGACTGGTGCTGACACGTTCGTACAAGCGGAGCCAGTCGCCAGCATTCGGACTGCCGACTGTGGTGAAAACGTCAGGATCCCGAGCGGGTGAAATGATAATGTAGGTCTTGGCTTCAGGAGTAGAGGCTTGCGTAGATGAAGTACCGCAAGCAGGAGCCGAAGTTGCATTGTCGGCGTTGCGACCACTGCGAAGCTCCATGGCGGGTACTGGGATCGTCGACCTCCACCAAAGATTGTTACATGTAGCCGATGCACAAGGCTATCTATATTTACACGTAGGTCGAAGGGGGCCAAGATGGCGAGCGTTGTCTTGTCTCCCAAAGACTGGCGCATATCCACTATGGTGGATTGGCCAAGAAGCAGACGGTTTCCAGTAAGTTTAGAATTGAAACAAAACTAGATTGTAATATTAGACCGTCGGAGTAAATAAATGTGATTCAGAAGTTTAATAAAATATCTGCTTAAGAATTTTGAAATAACATAAGTTAACATAAAGAAATGAAATAATCAAAATAACTGACAATTTTAGAAATTCAGTAAGGTACTCTTTTTCTCTCCAATAAAATTGTAAACTGCAAGAAAATCATTCCTGTGGCTCGATGCCAGTGAAGTCGCTCCAAAAGAAAGAATGGTTGGCGAGGTTAGCGAGGCCCAACCTTGATAAATGAGTTTTCTAAGAGTTTTCTTTGTCTAGAAAAGCGGCGGCACGGAGAAAGTAATGTTCGATAGATTCACGCACATTGCAAAAAGAACACGGAGAGGACACAGAGAGTCCAGACCTGTGTAAGCAAAAATTTAGAGGTGGTATACGACATCTCACTTTTGTAAAAGAAACTTATAGTTGCCTTGAAGGACACCAATTATTATTCCGTGGGAAGCCAAGATGGTGGAATTATAAAGACGGTGTTAGCATGGATATTGCAGAATTTTGCGATATAGAGAAATTTCTGTACCTAGCCGCGGCGAGATAAGCTGGTGTGGGCAAAACAGATATGATAGGGCCATTGAGGGATGCTCGTGCGAGTGAATCAGCGATTTCGTTCAAGGGCAACCTACCACGTCCCGGTACCTAAAGAAAATATAGTTTCCGTAAGTACGGCGGTACCATCGTACAAAATGTTCGTTGAATTCTTGAATTTGAAGATTCAATAAGGGCTGTGCATACAGACAGCGAGTAGGTTACAATAACAGCTAATGGGTCACTTTGGGGAAGCTTTCGTAATGCTAATATAATCACTAATAATTCTGCCTGAAGAATGGGTGTGAAGTCGGGAAAGCGAAGAAAGTAAGTTCATTGAGAGATTCAAAAAGATCTCTACTCCTGCCTTCGCATTGCACACAGCAGCGTCACTAGCTATTATTACATAGTCAGTGGCTAGCTGGTGTAGGTGGTCGTGTAAGATATTAATAAAATTGAAAAGATTTTGCGCCAAAAAAACAACACACACCAGAAAGACGACGACACCACGGGCGCTACTTCAACTGTTTAATGAGGGTGGAAGCATTCGACATATATAGCCCTCCAAAACACCGCGCATGCGTACAAGGCAACATGGAGTACAAACTTTTATCAAAGTAGGCGTGATAGAAACTTCAGCCTCAGCCTCGTAAAGAAAAACCGATGTATCACTAACACAGTTAGGACCCGCTTTCTTGATGTAGAAGGCTTCCAATGTTTCACGCGATGTCTGATGTTTGCCTCTACCCAAAATCCTCGCTTCGCGGAACCGTGGAACACAATCGGTGCAAGTCCTGCAGTGATCCACAAGTCATGCAAGATCAACTAGCCCAGCAGTTAACTCTTCTAAAGTATATTAATGGAATGTCTGCTTGATAATAGTTAAGCATTATTTCGAATGTAAAGGGAGTTTATTCGGGTCGTAGAGAAGCAGCGACCAACGCGGCAACAGCAGGTAGGGCGCAGCCAACGAACGAACTGGGTACGAGCCACGCGATGGCAACGGGGCTTTTCAGGCTGCCGATCTTCTTCGTCACAATGACCCCCGGAATTGAAGAGTAGCCATCCTGGAGACCTAGGAAGAGGTGGGCGGATCGTAATACTGCTTCAGCCGGTCAATGTGCACAGTCTCCCGCCCCAGACGACGCAGATCGGAAGATGGCGATACGGGTTCGACCACGTAGTTCACTGGTGATGTTTGTGCAACCACGCGGTAGGGCCCGTGGTACTTCGGGACGAGCTTGGACGAAAGGCCAGGAGCAGCAACAGGCGGGAGCCAAAGCCACACGAGTGAGTCGACGGGCAAGGGGTGAGGGGGAGGATTGAGGTCATGGCGTTCTTTTTGGCGGCACTATTGAGCAGACGTCAAAGAACGGGCCAGTTGTCGGCATTTCTCGGCGTGCTGAGCAGCCGTAGAAACAGGTGAGCATTCAGCGGGTTCGGCCGGTACGGGAGAACCATATCAGTGGTGCTGCAGGGATGGCGGCCGTAAAGCAGAAAGAATGGTGAGAATCCCAAAGTGGCTTGAGAGGCAGTGTTATACGCGTAAGTAACGAACGGAAGTACAAGGTCCCAGTTGGAGTAGTCGCATACAACATACATTGATAGCATGTCACCAAGAGTTCTGTTGAATCGTTCTGTTCAGCCATTTGTCTGTGGATGATAAGCAGTAGTAGTGCGGTGAATAATTTGGCATTCAGATAGGAGTGACTGCAGGACATCCGCGGGGAATACGCGGCCCCGATCGCTCAACAGTTCACGAGGTGCGCCATGACGGAGAACGAAGTTGTTTAGAATGAACGAGGCGATGTCGTTTACTGATGCGGCAGGCAAGGCGGCGGTTTCAGCATAACGTGTCAAATGATCTACGGCGACAACAATCCATCGCTTGTCAGCGCCAGCAGATGGAAGAGGCCCGTATATATCAATGCCGACAGGGTCAAATGGCTGAGCTGGGCAGGGAAGTGGTCGGAGAGGTGCGGTGGAGAGATGCGGGACACATTTGCGTCGCTGGCAGGCAATGCAGGAGCGTACGTATTTGTGGACGAAGGTGTACATCCCTCGCCAATAATATCGTAGGCGAAGTCGTGCGTAGGTTTTTGACACTCCGCCGTGACCACACTGCGGGTCAGAATGAAAAGCGGGGCAGAACTCTCTTCGTAGGTGGCGAGGCACTACTAAGAGCCATTTGCGGCCGTCATTGTGGTAGTTGCGGCGGTATAAAAGCCCGTCCCTGATTGTGAAATGCTGCGCCTGTCGGCGTAACGCTCGAGGTGCCAAAGTTGCCGGAGGATTCCCTTATGAAAATGGTTATATCCTTTATGTTTACTGTATGTTTCCTTGAGGTCACATGAGGAAACGTCCTTTATGTTTCCTCCATGTTGAAATTTGGCCACTGCTTTTATGTTTCCTTCATGTGTCTTCCCTGTATGTATCCCTTATGTTACCATACTTAATGTTTCCTCCATGTTGAAATTGGCCACTGCTTTTATGTTTCCTTTATCTGTCTTTCCTTTGCGTATCCTTTATGTTACCGTCCTTTATGTTTCCTCCATGTTGAAATTTGGCCACTGCTTTTATGTTTCCTTCGTGTGTTCCACCTTTATGCATCCTTTATGTGGCCCCAGTGATTAAATCCTGTGTTTTATGTAGACATGCATAGATGAAGATTGCAAGGTTACTGTTCCCTACAACATGCAGCATACAGATTAGAACACTGCTATGGCTCAGAAATTCATGCTAACTTGTTCTAAAATTACAAACTGATTAGACTTCATAGAATATTTCAGTATAACACTTGGAATACCATTGTACGTTCCTCACTGCAGTGCTGCTGTTGTTCTAGTTATGTCTTTCTTACTAATATAATATGTAATGTTTGGGTGAAAAGATCAGGCTGTATTGGTGTTGGTACTTTTAAAAGAAAGTTTTCACTGTACTTTGTAAAGGTTTGTCTGAAATTACGAGTAGTTTATTGGACTATCTGTGTGTTACTTCAATTTGCCACGTCTGCTCACAGCAGACCTCTGCAATGCGGTGCTTGGATGAGAGCTCACAGGGCACCTGAAAAACAAAACAAAAGGAAATCTTTTTCACTTATTCAAAAATATTCATATAAGCAAGAACAGCTTGGCCTGTATGCACACAGCTAAGAAACTTGCAGCAGTCAGAAACAGCACATATAAAGATCAGGGCAACGAACAAGCTTTTAACTAATTGTTGTTTGAGCGCTGTTATCTGCCATTCCACTCAGGTATGAAACTGCTCACAAATTATTTTAAACATTATTGCAACAGCTGCTAAGTATTACATGAACTTTAGGAGTAGGCAAATGGCCAATAAACCTTTGTGTGCTACTTCAAGCATCGAGGTTCCCAAAGTTGAGGCCCTCCCTATGCCGTGAGCAAGAACTTGCTAATATCACAGGCCTCCCATCGAGCAACACTACTGTCTATGCCATAAGGTGCTGTGGTTAAAAGTTAGTTGCGCACACATTCTAATGCCAAATTGAAAGGTATGATAATATCCTGTACATTTTTCACATTTTCAGTTTTTGTAGTTCTTACCCATCTTTATTGTCAGTTACAGGCTGCAGGTGTGCATTCTACTGAACGTTTAGCACAACACTTTACAGAAGGTGGCGGGCAAACATGCTGTATATGTGTACCTACGGCAAACTGAATGGTAGCAGCATCTGCTTCACAAGCATGAAAAGGTGTTTTTCGCGTGGCGAGTTGTTTAGGCTTTATCAAAATTGGACACACTATCGATAAACTTCAGGCGAATACATTATTGCAATCTTATGCTTTCTGAACAGAAAAATGATGAGTTAACTAGTGTTTAATCTAAGACGAACTGCATTATACTTAATGACGTGCTCGTCATAGAGCAAAACGTGGGAGGCGATCGACATTTGTATTAAGCAATACCTTCCATCAATGCTGTATCCTTTAAGAGTTTTCAGTTGCGTTGATATCCTGCAACTGCATGCTGTTATTAGATTCAGCGGTGGTGTTTACCATGCGGGCGAGATGCTGGCACACAAGGGAGGCGGGCTAGCTTAGTATGTAATCAATGCTTTGCAAACTTCCACTACCAGCGAATAGCATACTCTAGTATCTGCATTGCAAGTGCAGGAACTGGAAGCCTGGATGTCATTGTTGCTACCTTAATCTGATAACACCACAGCGGCGGAAGCAAAGAGCGTTACCATGCCATGCCATCATTGGTGTGCTTTCCCTAGTGTGCTACATAGCGCCAGCCCACATGCCTCAGCATGCCTGACAATATTATTGTGTATATCTTGTGTTGCTAATAAGCACAATGGCATGATTGCCTAGCGCAGTATACAGCTTTGTATCCACAAGAATCCGGCCAACAGCTCAATAAATCGGACAGCAGTCCAAGACAAGCTAAGATACAGGATGCCAGCCAAAGGATCGCATTGTGCAGAGCAGAACATGCCATGAGCTCTCATTTCATCTCTAACCCACCACAATCAAAACCAGTACAAGTTGAAACCCAAACTGTCAAGTCACACGTACAACAATCATCAAAAGAAACAATCACTGTGTCCATGCTTTCAGCTGAGGCTGGGAGATCTAGTTGGCCTTGAAGCCGCCACCATTACAGCAACAGTCAGGAATTCATTGGAATTAACCAGACATAGTAAGACCGATTGGAGCGCTTATTTTAAACAGACAAAAGTCTGTCACTACAAGAATAGTGGTTAAAAAGCAAGATGTTTGTTGCACACACAATTGTGTTGAAAAGCTAGGGCTTGAAAGCCAGAAATTTAGTTGTGTATGGATCTTGCGACATAGCGCATTGTTATACAACTTTTATGTGACAGCATTACTTAGTAGACTTTCTGCCTAAACCAATTTCTTTAGGTGGTTAAAACCTTTTCGTACAACCACCGCGAGCGCAATATTCACAGTAGAAAATCTTAGTTCAGTGAGAGTGCAACAAATAATTACATTATGTCAAAAAGTGGCTGTTTCAAAATTGCACCAAGTGCAGTGTGGCTCGAGCGTGAAGCAAGCCTACTTTTAACATATCGAAAATCTGAGGTGGTGAGCCTATGGTACCACAAAACACAGATGTATGCATAAGTTCTAGGTAGTACTCCGCATTGTTCGCATGTCCCTGGAAGCTTATGTATTAGGCAGATAAGTAATAAAGAAGAGAAGGTAAAAAAGGTTCTCCACATTTGAGATAGATGACGGCATAGGACCAGCTTTGTCTTATCAAATGAACAAGTGGAGCGAAACGGAGAAAAAAATGCAATGCAACAGAGAATGCTCCGCTTTCAGCTGTGCTACCATGGTGGGCTTGCAACTACTTTACTGGGCTGACTTTTATGATTCAGCAGCATTCTATACCACATTATCAACAAGTGAAATTTCTGTTACATATAAAAGAGACCGGCTTCCACCCTGAAGCCGACGAGCTCTTGAGACACACATTGAACTTGCCACATTAAAAGGTTAATGGCTTGCTGTTCGCTTGAAAAATTGAGTACTCATACTGTGTCCAGGAATTTGGCAGCTACCTAGAACTTTATTGTCTTGATGGAGGTACTTTTAGGAGATGAATTATGCTATGCAATACATTAATGTGACCGAGAAAAGGGAAGAATTCAGGTGTGCAGGTACTAGTGCGAGAAGTAACTACATAATAATTCAGGTAACCACAGCCTTCTGTTTCTCTCGGGTGGCTCATAGACACCTTCATGCTCCTCAATGATGTTTCTAAAAAAGCAACCTGGGTCGCATAATATAGTCTGTATAGAGAATATATTGCACAGTCACTCCAGCTTTGTTTATATTTGTCTCAGAAGAACCAAATTTAGTTACAGTGCTTCAACTGAGGGCTCCCCGGATAAATAAAAGATATTGTGCAAGTGATCTACTACTAGAAATCCTGGAAATGGCACACACAAAAAATGATTGCCTATTGCACAAGCATATCCTACAACTAAGTGCAGCGACAGTATTTTTACGCACCTTGTAAAAGCATGCAGGTCAAGTGCATCGTTGTGCGATCCAATATGTAGCAGTGCAGCAAGGTTCCTACAGGTCGTAGGCTTGACTCCAGAATCCGCATAACCTTCAACAGTAAGAAAGGTCTAATTTATTGTGATGTGAAGCTTCAAACGTGTGATTTACAGTGTCATGTGGAATTGAAAGAAAGAGACTAACACATAAATCTGTGCCTGTTGTTGCATCTGGGTCGCAAGCCCCAAGGGTCGCGTTGGCCTGGCGGCCTGGGGCACAGCTGGAAGCATCCGAAGGTCCTGGCAAAGGATGAGTCGACTGCTAACAGAACTTGTTTATTATAGCATCGCAAAAGAGCGGCCGGTCAGGTCGACCGAAGTGGAGAGACGGGAGAGCACGTTACTCGACGGAAGAAATCGGAGCCTCCCTTGGCGTCCGGGGGCAGCTGCTTTTATGCTCTCGGAGTTGAGGGAAAAAAGGAACGGCTCGGGGTGGGGCGCACGTGAAGGCGGCGTGCGGACACGTTGAGACGAGTAGTGACGCATCCGTCGGGCCGGCGCCGGTCATACCTCCTCGCTTCACAGTTGGGGAGCTCCTCTCCCCGGCTGCCGCGCTCTGACAAGCGTGGGCACCAACATGTACACACACACACACACACACACACACACACACACACACACGAAGACACGTGGCATTGAAACATGCCTGGACGCGCTTGGCAGGAAGCGTTACGGCAGCGCTGAACGGGCCAAAATGTCCGCCGCTTTGAACGAAGCCCCGGCGTCCGTTGCATCCGCGCCGGCTATACCGCGCGTCGTAGGCGAAACGTAACAGACCGCCCCGCCGGGAGAAGGAGATACCGATGGTCAGGGGACTGCATCTGCTTTCCGGAGGGATGTCGCTCGGTGATGCTCATAACCGAAGTCGGTCGTCCCTCCGCGTTTCTTGAGCGCAGCGCACAGAAAAGGCCTCGTTCTCACGTTCAGGTTCCCACAGGACACTGCAAAGTGACTTCGGGAGAGTTGCCATTTTTTTTCTCTCGTTCCCAGCAAGCGTTATAACTACGCCGAAACTCAACCGCTCAGTCAGCAAGCACGGCACAACCCTCACTAAGCCATGCCAGGCTCTTTCCCCTTTTATACTACTGCCTAGTTCCTTACAGTAGTCTAGCAGCACTCAGAACGCGTCCACAAATTGGAAAATTGCAATAGAAAGCACGTCATCATTTTGAAACACTAAACAAAAGCAATATGTTAGAAACCCTGCCTCAGGAAGAGAGAATCAGTAACAAAACAAACAACTTTGAGGCTGATTCCTACGTTAGGGGCCTCGACTTAAGCCATCGGCATTACCGTTGAGACTCCCCTTTTTGTAACGCACCTCAAAGGAATATTGTTGCAAAGCGAGGCTCCAGCGCAGGAGGCGGCCATTTTTGGAAGAGATGGTCTGCAGCCATTGGAGAGGGCAGTGATCCGTCTGAATGATAAACCTCGAGCCAGCTAGGTTGCATGACAATTTCTGAACGGCCCACACGAGACACGCACACTCTTTTTCGGTGGCGCTGTACGCCTGCTCACGGCTGGTCAGCTTACGACTAGCATACAGGACGGGGTGTTCCACTTCTCCATTTTCCCGTTGGCACAGTACAACGCCCATGCCTCGCTCACTAGCATCGCACTGAACAACGAACCATTTTGTGTAGTCTGGCGATCGTAGCACAGGCTGGCTTGTTAGGGCGCTCTTTAGGGCGCTAGAAGCTCTTTCCCTTGTCTCGTCCCAGACGACTGTCTGGGGCTCTGTTTTTCTTAGAGCATCTGTCAGGGAAGCCGCGATATCAGAGTACCTTGGGATGTACCTCTGATAGTAGCCGACGACACCTAAGAACGACCGAATATCGGTCTTGGTGCGCGGTTGCGGGAAGTCTCGCACAGCGGCCACCTTTATTTCAGAGGGGCGGCGACGACCCTGACCAATCACGTGACCGAGGTAGACAACCTCGGCCTGTGCTAACTGGCACTTAGGAGCCTTTAGTGTCAAGCCCGCTTCGCGCAGGCGGGTTAGCACTGCCCGCAAGTGTGCCATATGCTCAGACCAGGATGCGGAGAATATCGCTACGTCGTCTAAATACGGTAAAGCGAATTCTTGCTGTCCCAGCAACACTTTATCCATGAGGCTTGAAAAGCAGTATGGCGCGTTCTTCAAACCAAAACTCAAAATTTTAGGACGGAATGTTTCCATTGGTGAAATGAACGCCGCATACCTACTAGCCTCTTCTGTAAGTGGAACCTGCCAATAACGCCTGGCAAGATCTAGGGTGGAAATAAACTGAGCGCTACTAACTTTCTCAAGGCGCTGCTCGATGTTAGGGATCGCATAAATTTGATCCTTAGTGATGGAAATAAGCCTGCGGTACTCGACGCAAGGACGAAGTTCCTTGCCCGGTACCTCAACTAAAATCAAAGGGGAGGTATAATCACTCTCACCCGCCTCAATAACACCGAGCTGTAGCATTTTCTTTACCTCAGCCTCCATAACATCGCGCTGGCGGGGTGACACCCGGTACGCCTTGGATCCTACTGGCTCTGGGGAGGCAAGTACTATTTCATGAGCAAGGACAGAAGTCCTACCAGGCCTCTCAGGGAACTGACCTTGAAACTCTTGTAAGAGCTGGTGTAGTTCGGTTTTCTGCTCAGGCGACAGCGGTGATTTACTGATTAAGTCACTAATGACTTGATCGGTGTCTTTCCTGTGCGTCACTGAGCCTAGTCCCGGAAGCTCGACCGGAAGCTCTTCGGGAACGTTTACCAGCATACACACCACTGCTTCCCGTTGTCTATAGGGATTGAGCAGATTACAGTGGTAAACTTGCTGTGCTTTCCGTTTTCCTGGCACTCACCACGTAGTTAACGTCCGACAGTTTTTGAACAACCCTTGCTGGGCCCTTCCACTGCACGTCGAGTTTGTTTTTTAGCGATGTGCGCAATAGCATTACCTCATCGCCCACCTCAAAACGACGGGCCCTGGCTGTCCGATCATAATGAACCTTGGCCCTCTGCTGGGCCTTTACCATTGCTTCACCTAACAACTCCTGTGCCCTTCTTAAGCGTTCGAGGAGCCCAAGTACGTACTCCACCACGACTGGGTCGTCGCCCCTGCCTTCCCACGAGTCTCGAAGCATGCGAAGCGGAGACCGCAGCGAGCGACCGTACACCAGCTCAGCTGGCGAAAACCCCGTAGCCGCATGCGGCGCTGTCCTTAATGTAAACATCACACCAGGCAGACACAGCTCCCAGTCAGTTTGTTGTTCAAAACACAATGCTCTCAACACGCGCTTCATGACGGAGTGGAGCTTCTCAACGGAATTCGACTGTGGGTGGTACACTGAGCTGTGTAACAGCTTTACCCCGCACCTTTCGAGAAAGGCTGTCGTCAAAGCGCTAGTAAACACTGTGCCCTGATCTGACTTGATTTCCGCAGGAAAACCAACTCGCGCAAATAAGTACAGAAGTGCATTGACTATCTCAACTGAGCTCAGATCTTTAGGCGGCACTGCTTCAGGGAACTTTGTCGCTGGGCAGATCACAGTCAAAATGTGTCTGTACCCCGTGGTTGTTACCGGCAGAGTTCCCACTGTATCAATAACGAGCCGTCTAAAAGGCTCCGTAATGATAGGTACCAACTTCAACGGCGCCCTCGATTTGTCCCCTGGTTTGCCAACCCGCTGACAGGTGTCACATGTCCTCACAAAGTGTTCTGCGTCACGAAAACACCCTGGCCAATAGTACTCTTGCAAGAAGACGGTCCTTAGTCTTCTTAACTCCTAGGTGTCCGGACCACGAACCTCCATGCGACAAGCGCAACAGATCCTGACGGTAGCACTGAGGTACGATCAGCTGATCGAACTCCACTCCCCTGCGGTCTAGATACTTCCGGTACAGGGCCCCACTCCTTTCCACAAAACGAGCATTTTTCTTGGCGATACCTTCCTTGACATTGCAGCGCATGTTTCCTAGGCTGCCATCCTTTTTTTGCTCTGCTATCAAAGTCGACCGGCTGACTTTTAGCAACCTATTAAGTCCGTCTGACGTAGGCGCGATGAGCAAATCTGCAGATAGCTCTTCTAACTTTCCTGTGTCGGGCATTTCCTCTCCAGTATCTGTTGCCTTCAACGCTACAGGCTCAAATTTGTTCAGTTCGGACGTACTCTGAATATCAGCTTGCTGCGCCTCCGACGCTTTCTCATTGTTCGACAACGTCGGCCCCGCAACTACCGCCTTTGCAGCGAGCTCCCGAACTCTCGATCTGGTTAAGGCCTGAACGCTAGCCTCACCAAACAAAAGCCCCTTCTCGCGCAGGAGGTGATCGGACCTGTTCGAAAATAGGTACAGGTACTGGGGGGGGGGGACAGCATAGATGACACTGCGGCCTCCGTCTCAAGTGCTCCGAAAGGTCCTTCAATAAGCACTTTTGCTACGGCCAGACACACATTATGAGCTTCCACGGCTTGCTTGATCCACGCGCACTCGCCCGTGAACATATCGGGTTCTACGTAAGAGGGGTGAACTACATCCATTATAGCTGCGGAATCACGAAGCACTCGGCACTCTTTCCCGTTCATGAAGAGGTCTCGCATGTAAGGCTCGAGAAGCTTCATGTTCTCATCAGTGCTGCATAATGACAAAAACACGACTTTTGTTTTTGTTTCTTGACACTGCGCCGAAAAGTGACCCGGCTTCTGGCACGTATAGCACACGCGCGCTTGCCTCGTCTCGAACCGCTTTCTACGTTCGGCTTCGGCTGCCGCCGTCTCCTTACCTTCGGTCGGACTGCTTTCACTCGCATCCGCACTACGTGTGTCCCCCCTTGCTCTCATGGGTGTGAACTTCGGCCTCTTAAACTTGGAGCCAAATTCACTGACCTTTTGACCGTCCTTAGCTCCGCGAGCCCGACGCGTCACAAACTCCTCGGCTAGCTCGGCGGCTTTAGCCACCGTACTAACGTCTGGCCTATCCAAGATCCAGTACCGCACGTTCTCAGGTAAGCGGCTATAGAACTGTTCCAGCCCGAAACACTGCAGAACTTTCTCGTGGTCACCAAACGCTTTCTCTTCTTTGAGCCACTCCTGCATGTTTGACATAAGCCTGTAGGCAAACTCTGTATATGACTCACTTCTGCCTTTCTCATTTTCCCGAAACTTCCGACGGAACGCCTCCGCTGACAGCCTGTACTTTTTTAGCAGAGTCGATTTCACTTTGTCGAAATCCTCTGCCTCCTCTCTCTTCAGGCGAGCGACTACGTCGGCCGCCTCGCCGGGTAACAAAGTGAGCAAGCGCTGTGGCCACATTTCCCGAGAGAACCCCTGCTTCTCGCACGTTCGCTCAAAGTTAACAAGGAACAAACCAATGCCCTCTCCAACCTTAAACGGCCGCATCAGGTGAGTCATTTTGAAAGATACTCGTTCTCCTGCACCGTGTGCCTCACTTCCATTACGAGCGCGTTCCATCTCTACCTCGAGACGCTTCATTTCCAAAGCGTGTTGACGGTCGCGCTCCTCTTTTTCTTTCTCTTGTTGCTCTCGCTCTTTCTCTTTCTGTTCTTTACGTTCGCGCTCATCTATGTCTTTCTGTTCTTTACGTTCGCGCTCATCTTTCTCTTTTTGCTGTTTACGTTCGCTCTCCTGTATTTTTGCCGTCTCCCTCTCCTAAATGGTCTCAAGGCATTCCGACAGCTCGTCATCATCAGCTTCCAACTCAAGAATAGCCCTTAGCAGTTCTGGTTTTCTGAGTTTATCTGAGACATCCAGACCCAACTCTCTTGCAAGCTCAAGCAATTTCGGTTTGCGCAACGACTTCCAATCTATGGCTGTTCTGAATGCTGCTTTCTCTACTGCCTACTATTGTCTTGCCGCAAACTAACCCGGCAGCAACGACAACCACAATTACCAGCTCTGTTTCTGACACTAACAAAAGCCTGGCAAAACTCAGAAGAAGAAAGTCCCACACTCACCAAACCTCGCAGCCGAGAATTCAGCGCAGTCGTTCCGCTGCAGGCAACCAGTCATCACACAGGGCTCGTTGCACTGCTCCCGGATGGTCGTTGTGCTGCTCAGCATACAGTCGACCGCATATCTTCGCTGCTGGCCTCCGTTGTCGCGATCTCACCGCTGGCAAACAGTTGTTGCATCTGGGTCGCAAGCCTCAAGGGTAGCGTTGGCCTGGCGGCCTGGGGCACAGCTGGAAACATCCGAAGGTCCTCGCAAAGGATGAGTCGACTGCTTACAGAACAACTTGATTATTATAGCATCGCAAAAGAGCGGCCGGTCAGGTCGACCGAAGTGCAGAGACGGGAGAGCACGTTACTCGACGGAAGAAATCGGAGCCTCCCTTGGCGTCCGGGGGCAGCTGCTTTTATGCTCTCGGAGTTGAGGGCAAGAAGGAACGGCTCGGGATGGGGCGCACGTGACGGCGGCGCGCGGACACGTTGAGACGAGTAGTGACGCATCCGCCGGGCCGGCGCCGGTCATACCTCCTCGCTTCACAGTTGGGGAGCTCCTCTCCCCGTCTGCCGCGCTTTGACAAGCGTCGGGATCAACACGTACACACACACACACACACACACGAAGACACGTGGCATTAAAACATGCCTGGACGCGCATGGCAGGAAGCGTTGCGGCAGCGCTGAACGGGCCAAAATGTCCGCCGCTTTGAACGAAGCCCCGGCGTCCGTTGCATCTGCGCCGGCTATACCGCGCGTCGTAGGCGAAACGTAACACTGTTTTACAGATGTCTCGTAGTTATATCTCATGTGCTTACATTGTTATATTGTAAAATTCAGGCGGGAATAAAACCAGCAGCTAACACCAGACTACCTGGGAAATTATCACCCAAACCTAAATATGTAGTGAATCAAAAGAATCGATTATGAACGGTCTAAAACCTAGGCCGCGATTTTGTAGCGATGCCTTTTCCGATGCCACTCCTTTTCCTCAGTGGTCGGACTGACATTCCGCCATCGTTATTGACTAGTACAGCCAGCCGTGGACGGTGGGTTACAAGAGAGGCAAACATCGAGAGGAAAGCATCGCAACAAAATCGCAGCCCTTATTTACGTAGTGCTACAACCCACATATTATGACAACAATCGCAGGAGCTGACATCCTGTTCTTCAGATGAAAATATTAATGAAAACGAGCGCCTTATTGACATGCATCGATTAAAAAGAAATTTCGCTATTGTAATATCGGTCTATATTTGCCGTGCAATATAGAACAGAAATACGCGAGCGCAACAAAGAACAGAAACAATGCAGACAGGTTCTCGCGAAGCTGGATTTCAAACTGAACTGTATCAATAAAATAATCTTCACACATGCAAATATCTGCTCCACTGTCAAAACACCGCAGTCGCGTTCCAACTCGCGATGCCCACGACACACCTACATGCATTACACACGTAATTCGCAGAAATGATATCCACGGAAGAATTTCTTGCCGGGAAACTACCGAGGAAACAGGAAGTTTCAGCGTTTACGTAAATATTTGCCTATTAAGTCTCAACAATCAGCGGTGGTACACTCTTAGGCAAAATTACCCAATTTTGGAGTAATGGAGGCCGTTAGACCTTCGCGATTAGCAGTTAGTCCGCTAAGGAGCAACGACGCAGAGATGCGTGCCGTGTGCAAACCTGGAGGACTAAACGTTACACCGCTTTTCGGATGGCGTTTCTCCATGGGACGAATGTCAGCATTTACTCTCACTGGCCACGCTTTGCACATGGTTAACTGATGTTCACGGGCCGTGCCGTGCATATATATCAGGCATTGACATCCTCCATACAGCTGTCGCTTGCTTTACAACTCAGTGGCACGGGGAAATTTGCTGCGGATACGCATGGAATGAGACGGTCAGCGGTATGTTCCGTAAGAAAAATAACAACATTTTATATATATATATATATATATATATCTTGCCATGCGTTACAAAGTTCTGCAGTTTGCCAGTTGTCCTTATAGATTAGTATTGACGTTGCGATGTCGAGGAAGAAAGGCGCGCCCCACCCCCAGCAAGTGCTGTGAAAATTTAACGGCGTGGGCTGCTAACCAAGATTGCCCGGCATTGCATGTCCCGCACGCATGCTGCTTAGCTGATCCGGCAGATATGTGTGCTTCCTGCATAAATGTGGAACACGCGCATGTCCGCATGTACATGCACATGATGTTGGTATTGAAGATAGTGTACAACGCGCAGACGAGCAGGCAAACACGTACCATATGCACATGCGCGAATTCTTATTTAATCTGTCAGCAGAGAGACGGGTGTACACTCACGCGCGCGCGCATATACACACGCATGCATGATACAAGAGAGACAAGTGTTCGCATGTGCGCAGCTACAGCATTTTATATTGAGCCTACGAACGTACATGAACGTGTAGGTGGCGGCCGCGGTGTACACACTCACTGACCAAGCCACGCCCGCCGCACACGCACACACATTTCCATACCCATGCATGAATACATCAATGTACGTGTCGGTAGGAGGGCAGTGTACATGCATGCAACCGCACAGTGGCGTAGACAGAAAACCTTTTTGGGGTGGGGAAGAGGGGGTGAAGCACCCCTTTAACCGGGAACGGGAGGGGGGAGGGGGTCCGGGCAGGGGTCAACCTATGGTACACAGAAATTTCCATGGGAGGCATGCATGGGGAGCACTCCCCTCCCCTGGCTACACCACAGTGCACACACACACACATAAATGCACAGCTATAGCCTTTTATGCACATGCTTGAATACATATGAATCCACCTATAGGGAGGCGATGAGCAAAACGAGAACAAGGTGAAAGCTGGAGCCAACGTTTCGACAAGTGGACTTGACGACAAGTCCACTTGTCAAAGCAATTGACTCCAGCTTTCACCTTGTTCTCGTTTTGCTCATGGTCTTGAATTTCCATCTCTCGGCTTACCCCTGTTTCACCTGTAAGGCGGCCAGATGTAGAACCACACAGGTGTGCACACGCGCACAGCTAGCCATTCCATACAAACACATGAATACGTTTGAAATCATCAGTAAAGAAACCAGGGTTTATGTGCGCTATGCATGCATGCGCATATATATACACACACACACACATGCAGCATATGAGGAAAGAATGGAATAAGGTTAACATATGTATATTATATTGGGCTCAGATGTCTTCCTTTGTACAATGCAATAAGGCACAAACACCCCGTATGTGTTCACACCTTTTGAATGGCAATGAGCACTTTTTCCATGTAACATAATGTATTTGTGATCAATAGTTCTGCAGTTTTAAATTTTGTGGCACCTACCCATGAAGAAATTAAAAAGCCTTTCAATGAATCTTCACCTCGAAATTTGGATCTATACTTTTTATATGCATTTTTCAACACAGCACAAACATAGAACATTATAACTGCCGAAATATTGCATAGTGTGACCTTCCGTTGGCGATTTTAGTTGCAGTGCTTGCAAAGTTACTGCTTGCCTCTCAACCTCACTTTTCAGAGAGCTCTGAGGAGTCGCTCTTATAGAACAAAAGATAAATGCTGAATTTTTACGTCGTCATCCGCCATGCAACAAACCTCACTGCAGCAATTTCTATTTTTTTTTAAATAGAAGCTTTCTTTGCCCACTGTCTCATACTATTGCCTGGGTTGGTCGGTCGGTCGGTCGACCGATGGTCAGATTCTCGCTGAGTAGATTTATCCTCATTCTTACATATAAAAGAAGAACCATGCCTGGCACCGGGTTTCAAATCTCAGACACCATGCTCTAATCATTAGGCCACAACAGAACTTTCTTTTTCTTTATCGCATGGAAAAAAGGCAATACCTCTGTACAACAATATGGTTTAGGTTCACACAGTTAATAATGAGGCAGAGAAACACATGTGCTTAATAACGGCATCCATTAAGGCTGCGGGTCTTGGGCAGGCCACAACTGCGTGCATGCTCCTTTCGTGCAGAACGGCTTGCCGAGTGCGCGAGACAACTCAACAAGCATTACGAGGGGGCCACACATGCAGCTTACGCAGATGCAGCGGAGTAACCGCAACTACCTGCCGTGGCCCTAGCTGTGGTCACGGGGCCGAATTATACCACTACCACAACCACCTCCATACACACCACAAAACCCAAAGAGGGCGAAGAAGCTTCCATCGCTTTAGCCCACGCAATGACTACAGCCGCTTGCATCATTAGAAACTCCCAGACGGCTATCCGCAACTTCACCAGAAGCCTCATATTATTGCAAGCAAACCACATACTCTCAAGCACATCGCCATCCCGTCGCCGCCATGTTCAGCTAATCTGGGCCCCGGTTATACAAGCCTTGCCGGGAATGAAGCCACTCACGACACTGCCCAAGAGATCATCCACTGGGTGCATCACCTGTCATCGGAGCAGCGACCCCCACCGATGAACTGCAGCCCAGCAGGCTGACGACGAGGCAGTCATCTCCTGGTGCGGCCACACGAAAGACAGAATGGTTACATATGGCGAAATCCTCTTGCATTACCGTAAGGCAAGAGTGAAGTACCCTTTCCTCTTTCCTCTTTCCTCCCCTCCTTCCTATCTTCCATTTCTGTGCTGCTGTCACCTTCCTTCAGAAGAGTAGGCAGGTGTTGTGCCCCTTCCGGTGGCAGTTGCAAGCCTGCTCCACGCTTTCCCTTTCCTGTTAACTATGTTTATGTATATATGTGTTCAAAACAAATAATAATAATAATAATGAAGTACCCACCTCCTGACAAGTCACTCAATATGTACCAGTCAACAACATGTAGATTATTACAGACACGCACATTCCCCACACCCTCGCTATACAGTCACATCCACCCAGATGTTGACACACCACAGTGCTAAGTGTGCGGGGCGTCTCGCATTGACCTCAGCCACATTACCCAAGCATGTCCTGCAGCGACAGACACCATTAAACACAGCACCAACCCTACATTTAAAATCACCATGCCTAAGAAATGGGAGGATGTGCTGCTCAGCAAATGCCCAGAGGACCAACTCTGGACAGTCTGGCTGGCTGCCGTTGCCGCCAAGACTCAAGGTCTGGCCACCACTTTAGGAAGGGGGGCTCCGGTGGGGCTAGTCCCCCTGCCCCCCTTCACTCCAGCAAGAACATTTAATGAAGTTTTGTCTCTCTCCCTCTCTTTTGTGCAAACACCAACTAACTCTCTCAGATGGTCACCACATGTTCATTGTGATGATGATTTCCATACTATGGCCTTGCGAAGGACAATGACGCCAAAGTGTGCATGCATAGTCGTGAGTGCAATGCTTCGGAAGAAAAAATGACTGCGAAAAACCAAGCATGAGGGAACACAGAAGAAATTAATAAAAGAAATGGGAGCCAACCACAGGTGTTCGAGTGAGTGTAAGAAATAATGCAAAGATGAATAAGATGATGAGAGCAAAGGGTGCACACACGGTTGTGAGTGCAACACTTCAGAAGAGACAATGATGTAGAGCCAAGCATGAGGGCACAAGAAAGGAATAAATGAAATGGGAACCAATCACAGTAATAAACAAAGCTCCGACTAAACATTCACATGAAAATATAAGGCTCGAAAAGAAGATAACAACAAAGTGTATTCTACAATGCAGAGGAGTTCTAGGAAGATACACAACAAGGAGATCCATATTTTGGTATATACTCAAAATGGGAGGCTGGACAACAAGCAGTCAGTAAATTTAAAATAAATCAGATATAAAGAAGGATGGGCTAATATAAGATTTGTCACATTGAGCAGCATGAATGCGCCAGAGAACATTGCCATTCTGGTTTCCTTTACACCTAAAAAGCAGTAACGAAATGGACAAACTCATAGCATTTCATTAAATGCTTCACGTAAGCTTCACTTCATAAAGATTCCAGGATGTGCATTGGATGTGCACAATTATTTATTAATATATTTTGTAGGCATGTCACATACATCTTAGCATCATCAGGTCACACATTGTCATTCGTAACCTCCCTGCACTTGTAACATTGTCTCTCCTACTCTGTCTTCTGGCATGAATAGTACAACAGCGGTGTTCATGGGGCTCAGTGCCCACATTTTTTATTGTGCTACTGAACACTGCCACATGACATTCTAAAAGGTAGTGACACCTTGAATAATAGAATGAGGTGCCAGCCTTTCAACTACCCTCACTTCTTTTTCTGAGTCAAGGGTACTAGAAGCAGTCTGTAAATGCAAAAAGAAAAGAGAGGAGAAGTACCTAATATTGGGGAGATTGGCTTGAGTGTCTGTAGGAATCATCATTCCAGTCTAGAGGACTATTGGATAGCCATCTATAATGATACCTATCCAGCTAAGATGGACTTCAGGGACACAATGTTGGTTTGAGCTAGTTGGTACCTGAAATTAAACAGATTAACAGCGCACTTAAAGGACAATGACAAAGAAAGCACACAGCCTGTCACTTTCTTTGTCCTCTTCTTTTAAGTGTGCTGTCAATCTGTTTACATTAGAAACATGATTTTATTCTTTAAAAAATGTAACCCCAAGATAACAACTCCCTGATGATAAAAATTTGGTTTCACGCAACATCTTTTTTTAGGTTTAAAGAAACATTGATTCAACTACATGAAAGGGAATACATTTACATTACTGGGAGTGGCTACTTGTGGTCTCTTTATAATTAGGAGTGACACACTCAGTCCACGCAGCCTTCCACATGCCTTCCACATACATGTAGAAAACTTCCCCTGTGCGAGACATGGGCGGTTTTTTGTGCACTCGCACACATTTGAAATGCAGGCTGTGTGGACTGAGCTTATGAAATATTGCAATCTTATGAAAATATTGAAGCTTATGAAAACTAATGAAATATTGCAATCAGGCAGTCAGGTGGCAATTTATTTGCTACAGCAAATAATTTGTTAGAAGTATTGCTGTCCTGATTTGCTATAGCAATTCATTTAAAGTAAACTAAAATTCATAAATACTTGTATTTTGTGTCAGTCTCATTAAAAATGTAAAAAAGTTATCTAAGTAATACAACAGCCAGCTAATTTTTGCAGACATTCATTATCAGCGAAATGTTTCTCCAAGACTCACTAACTTCAATTTATATATATTGATAGTACGCGTTTAAGGTTAGATGAGCTCGGTGTTTTATATGAATGCACACAAAGAGACAACGGCCGAGCGGGGCGAGCGTGAGCACCACCAACAACAACCATCTCCTTCCTCTTTGTCTTCTGCTGGCTCTTGTATTTCTCATTGTAATACATATAGGCAATTCATCTATATTACTCTTTAAAAGCCATTTTTAATAAATTCATTCATTACTCATTTCTTTACAACTGCATTCAAGCCTACTGATAATCAAGTATTCCGCTGAATAGAGCAGAAACAACATATTGCACATACTAAAACACTGACAACAGCAGATGGCAGAGCATAAATAAACAAGATAATTCCTTTCATATTTTTTGTGAAAGTTCATTAAAATTGCAAAAAAATGAGACAGAAGCCTTACTAATACAGCTATTGGAAAGGTGTTGGTGAAAAAGTGACAGGGGCAGTGCACTAGGTTTTATTCCCTCAGTATACAGAAATAAAGGGGAAGAAAACTTAGGTATACTGCAATACTGCTATACGTATACCGCTAAGGTATATTACATGAAATCATGTAGGACAGCTGTGAGAGAAGCACCCACCTAAGGTCAAAACATATTGTTGGGCTATATTTGGTTCATTATTGCAAGAAATGGGGCCAAAAAATATGAGTGACCAGAAAGGAGACAAACGATCACCATGTACACTAACTAACAACTGTGCATTTATAGTTTGATCATACAGAATAAAGGCCAGTTGAAAAGAATACACAGAAGATACACATCAGCACAAGTATGAAGGAAAACAAGCCTGCAGCGTATACACAACGGATCCCGACAGGAAGCACACATCCTTCTAGCATAATAGAGGGCATATTGTCACAAAATTTCCCAGCCTTTCCAGCTCAAGTACATTCATAATTTACCTAAGGAGCTGATCAACTGATCTCTGCAGAACACCAGTATTTACCAACAACAGTGCACAACTGGAATATTGACAATGCAAACTTTGTTGTACTATTGTGGGATCTCACATTTCAAAACCACCATATGGTTACGAGGCACATTGTTGTGGGGGATGTTGAAATAATTTTGACTACCTGCCATTCTTTAGCGTGCACCCAATGACCGGTACATGACCATTCTTGTATTTCACCACCACCTAAATCTGGCCACCGCGGCTACGATTTGATCTCACACACTCGGGCATAGCAGTGCACAATGCTTCAGCAGGAGCCTGGACAAATCGGACATGTACAACTCATAACAATGAGATGTGCTTGCTCAAGTGGGTTAATTCAGTAATGAAAATTCGCACTGCAGATTTCACATATGAAAGCTGTAAATATAGAAATTTGTCATAAATGAAGAGCCCAATGTAGCAAGTGAAAAAGTATGTTTTATGAAAGTAAAATGTCTTCATTGTTAAACTCAAGTTTGACAGAAACATCATTTCAGACAAGAGAAGGCTATGCATGATTGTAATAAACTTTATCAATAAGTACAGCGCAAGGCTTTGCTACTTTCATTACTCCCTAGCTGTGCTGGACTGCCTGATGCACATGTGCGGATTTGCTAAATGCCTTTTAGCAGCAGAAATCACGACAGGAAGTGTGCCTCATTTTCTTTCCATTGCTTAACCTGTAATTAAAAATACAAATTGCTGGGCACGTGAAATGCTGCATGCAGAGCCGGCTTTGTGAGTGACACGCCATTTGCTCGTATAGGTGTTTTTGTTACCTCTTCGCATAATGGTAGTAATTATAGCCTGTGTACTGCAACCTATAAATAATTTAAGGCCACTCAAAGCTAGAAGACACTTGCCAGGTTATGTCTGTCTGCCAGAACGTACCATGCAACACCTACAGCTCCATGTAACATGGTTTTGCTGCAACAAGATATTTTCTTTGACGTAAGTGGTTGCAGTGTTTGTAACATGCCCAGTTGCCCACAAAATTTTATGGATCACAGAATTTGAGAAAAAAACTTAATATTGTGATGCAGCAGTTATCACAACGTTTATTACGCGTCGGAGATGTGGCAAACCGACCACGCCCAAAGCACGGATCACACACGGGCGAGCCCCACAAGCGATGATGAAGAAGAACACCATATGAACCCCACATGATGATGATCATGTACAGATGACAAAGTATAGCCTATAAATGCCCACACTTCATGTTTTTGGAGCAAAGCAAGCAACTGTTTTGACTGCGAAGGTGTCAGGTTGGAACTGATCGCAGCTGTAAGAGCTGAAGGAGATGTGGCCTGTCCAGTACAAGGAATTTCAGAGGAAGCTGCTTTAAAGGAAACAACAGAGATAGACTCCGATTCAGTGGCACAAGCCAATGTAGTGTATTTAGGAATGAGAATCTTTTCGGATGTTGGGTTTGTAGTGCAGAGCCATGATCAAATCGAACCAGCCCTGATGCAAAGGCTATCCCTCTTGCGAGACAACGTGCAGATGATAATACGAGCACGTCACCGCAGTCAATGACGTCAGAAGTGATAGTAACAATGCTTTGATGACGAGGTGGTAGCGCGGTATCTTTTCCAGCAAGCAAGTGAAATGGTGCGTCATCTGCATGAAGTGAATAGGTTTTGTGGGTCATGTGGAGAACGCGTTGCCTGCACCAGATGGAGGCGGAGGCCGTAGAAAGAAAATCCCATCCCAATATGAGCTACTGGGCACACGAACTTAACACTGCAAATTGCACGTAATGCAGAAGTCCGTCGATGGAAATACGAGCAGTGCACATCGCGGTAGGTCGAATGGCGGCCCCTTGAGCAGCGAGTAGCGTAGGTCCATCGTAGGGGGTTGTAACTTTCCGGAGTTTCAAACATAATGCACAGTGAATAACTCAAACACTAGCACCACTGTCTATCAAAGCTTCGACTTGTGCACCTTCTACTACAACCAATATCACATTGCACAGACGTGATGGAGGAATTTCTGTCCTCTCGTTCGATGCAGCTTTTCCTCGAAAAGCTGCATAATTCAGTTTTCTGGACGACGCTTGGCAAATTGAGAAGCAGGTCGAAGTGGGCGTAGAGCGGTGAAAAGGTGACGGCGAGCGGTGTCTCGCAGGACGATACGTCGGAACCGTCTCGGATGCTACAGTAGGTGATGGAGAGCAGCCGCGCGGTGGAGCATAAGTACGGCATTGGTCATGCAGGCTCCCTGGACGTTAGAATGTAGCTCTGGGCGAAAAGTCATCCCATTCGTATGCGTCATATCCGGGACGCTCGTCTTGCTGGCGCTTGCGGCAAAAACGTGCTATGTGGCTACGATAGCCGCAGTAGTAGCAGATGGGACGAAGAGGGCGCCACTGCGGATAGCTGGTTTGGGTAGGTGTGCTGGTAGTCATGGAAGCCATGTGGGCCGGCGTTGGTTTTTGAGGCATCGGTGGAATGATGACAGGAGTAACTGCGGCTACTTGTGCGTACGTTTGTGGCGCCCGATGGGTTAGAGGGTCCGTGTATGCTGCACCAGCCATGGATGCCAATTCCTCCTTGACAACGTCTCGCAGGTCGGTATCCGATACACGAGAAGGCATAGGCCCTGCGGCGAAGCCAAGATACTGTAGCCCTTCACAAATTATTGCGCGGATCATTGCTCGTAACGTGGGGTCGTCGGCCGTAGTGGTTGCAGTGGTGTCTGGCTGCAACCGTACTGATTCAAGTTCGTCGAGGCGCTGGTATGCAAGTAGCGATGATATTAGCGACGGTAGCGGGGTTCTTGATGGCTACGGCATTGAAATCGACAGCTCCGATGCCTTTGAGGATATGGCGAACCCTGTCTGATTCGGTGATTGCCGTGTTCACGCGTCGACAGAGAGCAAGCACATCCCCGAGCAAGATTCCCCGAGTTGTTGCTTGCGAGTGTCGAGCGTCTTTTTTGCGAGGGCGGAACGAACAGCCGGTGTGCCGAAGGTTTGGCGGAGCTGCTGTCTGAAAGCACTCCAGTTCGTGAAATCAGCCTCATGGTTGAAAAACCAAGTCCTCGCTACTCCTGTGAGATAAAAGGCGACGTGACGTAGCTTGGACGCATCGTCCCAACGGTTAGCCGAACTCACTCGGTCGTAGTCGTCCGACCGATCCTCGACGTCTTCACCGCGAAGTCCAGCAAACAGATGGGGATCACGCTGGTGCCCACTGACAATCCAATACGGAGAGGCTGGGGTAGCCGAGGCCGAGATGGTTGAGGTAGAAGTGCCCGTTGGCTCGTCCTGCGACAAACTGGCGGCCAGCTGGCACAATCGGCGACCTGATCGAAGCTCCAGGAGGTTGAGCGGGGAGTCAGAGGATGGAGGACCGAAAAGCACACTCCACCACTTGTGATGCAGCAGTTATCACGGCGTTTATTACGCGTCGGAGATGCGGTGAACCGACCACGCCCAAAGCACGGATCACACACGTACGTGCGAGTCTCGAGTAGCACTTCCTCGCCAGGGCGGAAGCACACGACGCGGTGAAAGTTGTCGTAATGCTGTTCGATTTACGTACTGTAAAGAATGGCCAGCTGCAGTGCAGGATTGCCACCCACTTACGACTATGACGGCAACATCCCGGCGCTGATAAGAATGGCCAGCTGCAGTGCAAGATTGCCACCCACTTACGACTATGACGGCAACATCCCGGGAGCGTCGCCGCCAACTTCTAGCCACAGCGTGACTAAATCGACTTTGTGACGCAATGAGTTCGGCGGGCCAACTATTGTTCCCAAACTCCCCAACGCGCTACCCGGAACGGCTCCGAGTTCTACGGGGCTCCTCTGACGTCGGTTCCGGACCTTCGAACGTGTGTGCTTTTGTGCGTGTAGACCGTCCTGCGGCGAGGCGGCTAGTTTGCAATCACCAAACGAAGGTTCGCGTCGCCTTGTATCGCGGGACGACCTAGTGTTTAAAAACTGCTGTTGTGCGGATGCTTGACACACTTCTCTTAAGCAGTCATGTTGGACTGAGACACTTCTCTCAAGCAGTCATGTTAGGCTGATGTACTTTCTCAAACAGTCATGTTAGACTCATATAAATATTGTAAATAAACCCATATTCCTCGTTCTCGATGAGAAGCCGTCCTTCCCTTCATCAACGTCCTCAGCGTGGATAAGTCGGATGAGAGCATGGGCCAGCTACCTTCTAATTCATGCCCGACTCCAATCTTGACAACGGATCACGAGCGATGGGATTGAGCTGCCAATCCTGACAGTACATAGCTAGCATGTCTGACAGCGAGCGATGAAATCGCTCTGTTAGGCCTTTGGTTTGCGGATGGTAACTGGAGGTAGTGTTGTGGGTGGATCCGGAGGCCCTGAGTACTCGTCTACTAGTTGCGAGAGGAATGCTTTTCCACGGTCGCTCAGGAGGACGCGAGGAGCACCGTGACGCAGTATTAAGTCTCGAAGTATGAATTCAGCAACTTCAGACGCTGAGGCAGAACTCACACAAGCTGTTTCAGCGTAGCGTGTCAAGTGGTCAACGGCTGTCACAATCCATCGTTTACCGGTGAGAGTCACAGGAAGAGGACCATACAGGTCAATGCCAACGACTTCAAATGGTTGAGACGGACACAGAACCGGTTGCAGTTGTCTGCTTGGAGCTGATGTAGGGAGATTTCGACGCTGACATAGGGCGCAGGAAACATACCTCGCTACACTGGTGGACAAATGCCATGCCAGTAGAAGCAACCTTTGATGCGGTCATAGGTTTTCTGGAAACCAAGGTGACCAGCAGTCATGTCGTCGTGAGAAGCCTGCAATATATCTACATCCTCACAACAGAGCCCGGTGTTTGCGTTTCCAGCTGCCACTTGTATATGCGAGCAACAAAGTGATGTATGGTTTCATCATCATCATCATCATCATCAACCTATGTAGGATGAAGGCCTCTCCCTCCAAACTCCAATTAACCCTGTGCTGCGCCAACCGATTCCAGCTTGCACCTGTGAATTTCTTATCATCACCCCACCCTCTAGTCTTTTGCCATTCTCGACTGCATTTCCCTTCTCTTGACACCTCTAACGGTCCACCGGTTATGTAATCTATGCATTCCATAACCTGCCCAGCTCCATTTCTTTTTCTTAATGTTGATTACAATATCAACTAACCCGTTTGCTCTCTGATCCACACCACTCTCTTCTTGTCTCTTAACGTTGCACCTATCATTCTTCGTACGGTCGTTAACTAGGTTTCTAGCTTCATTTTCAGTCTCCAAGTTTCTGCCCCATATGGTAGTACCGTTAGACTGCACTGATTGTACACCTTTCTTTTTAGTGATATAATGGTAAGCTTCCAGTAAGGATCTGAATGTGTCTGCTGTATGCACTCCAACCCAATTTTATTCTTCTGTAAATTTTCTTCTCGTGATCAGGGTCCCCTGTAAGTAATTGTCCTAGGTAGACATATTCCTTCGCATACTCTAGAGGCTGACTGTATGTGAAATTACTCACAGGGGCCATGACCTGACCATGAGAAGAAAACTTACAGAAGAATAAAATTGGTTTGGAGCTGAGTATATGCAAAGGAATACATTTATACCTAGGACAATTACTCACAGGGGACCCTGATCATGAGAAGGAAATTTACAGAAGAAGAAAATTGGGCTATAGCGCATACGGCAGACACTCTCAGGTCCTTACTGGAAGCTTACCATTATCACTAAAAAGAAAGGTGTACAATTAGTGCATTTTAGCGGCGCCAACATGTGGGGCAGAAACCTGGAGTGATTTGACTGGCTACTTTTACTTTTAAAGGCTGCTCAGCAATCCAATGTTTTACGCGATCTTGTGATCTGCAAACTTTTGTGGTGACTGTACTATACCTTGAACACATGAGCTGTGATCTGAAGAGTAAGGTTAAGTGTGTGAAATCAACACGGTGAGTAGGCTTTAGTCCCTGAATCAATGGGTGTGTAAGCCAAAGTTCAACCAGTCAGAGTTAGAATCAGTGAGTCCAAGAGTCTGAGGGACATTGAGCCCAGTGATTTTCTACATCCGAGTAAGGTCAGCGTCTTCCAGCAATGGTAAGTTTTGGTGTGAGTAAACCTGATATCGAAAATATATTTTGTGACTAAGCCTCACTGTGCTTCGTTCATTTTGCCAAACAATGGCTTTATTTCCAGCCTTAATCAAGTATAAGACAAAATACATGCACGACAATTGTCTATTTTGTTCATGCAGACAAATAAGTTACTTCAATAGTTTTGTTCAGCCAAGACGACAGCAATAGGCTGCACCGTTCCAAGGTTAAAGCACCAATTAACAAAACACAGGCTTTGGTATCACTGCGCTTCAGGATTAGTCAATAATGAGAAGGTACACTAAAAGACTAAAGTACAAACCCAGGTGAGCGCGTTAGACATACGTAGGCATATATAATACAAATTTCACTCCACAATAACAAAGTGAAACAATGCAACATAACTAAAAGTACACTACACAATACTGCAGCTTCCACACTTATTATACTGGCATATACAAGGATATAATGCCATCAGTATCACAAAACAGTACAGAACAATGCAGCCACACAATATTATATACATTTAAATGATGCATGTTCATTAGGCATTTCAAAAAAGTGTAGTTCAGGTACATACGGATAAGAAAAAATTCTGACAAGATACAAACTAATGTACTAAGTAGTTCAACGGTGAATAAATGCTGTGGTATCATTACAATTGGCTCACCAGGTCTCCCATTTAGGAACGATGTTGCCATCGCCATAAATGTCGAGGAGATGGTACTGAAACTTATCTGCAGGAGTGTGCATCGTAAGCTCATTAGACCTTTTGACACAGTAGCAAAACCTGTGTCGATCAAAGCACTCTATTATTAAATCTCTCGCTAAAATATGAAGACTTCCTTTTGCAACAAATAGAGCTTCAATTTCGTGGAACTAAGGGGCATCACCACTTTTCTCAACGAGTACGGCTCCATAACTGTAGCTGCAATGGTCAATTGTTGCACGTTTCACTTGAAAAACTGTTTCTGGCAGGACATCTTTTGCGCATTGTGGTAGTGCGCTCCAAACTACTGGCTTGCTTTGTCCTGTTAGGAGGCCTTCATAAAGCTGGAAGCTGTGCAACTGGTAGCTAAGCTTTAGCTGATGGCGCATTGCAAGAGTGTAGGTCAAATTCTTGAAGTTCTTTACTGCCATTGCATTTTTTTGGAAATATTGATGTTTGGCCTCGAACCTCATTGACCAAAAGTTCTACAGTGGCCCTACTTCACGAATAAACCTTGAGTAATGGACGAAGAAATGAAGTTTCGGAATGAGTGCTTTCTAGAAAACTCTGTTCTAAATGTCTGTACAAGCACATCCAAGTATGCGAGCTGACTGGAAGGAATATGTGGAGCAAATACAATGTCCATCACTTCACGATACTTTAGAAGTATTTCCCAGTCATCATTGTTCTCAGGAATTTTGCCACCTAGAATTAAAGGAAGAAATCTTAGCAAGCACCACTTGCTCGATGCTGTGCCCTTCAGTGTGGCATTGCAGGTGATAAAGGAGATGTTTATCTGCACTGGTTTGTTTTTCGAATCCCTAGGACCATACTGGAATGAGGATATTTCCTCAAGGTCTTGCTTAGAGACTAAGCCGTTAGACAAAAGTGATCGAAGTACCTGGCGCAGCACACATTCTGCTCCACCTTCCAAGATGTCGTGCATGATGTCTGGTGGTAGCTGGCGAGTTACATCAAAATACAGGAGTTGAAGCAGGGCTGATACCTCATTTACTCCATAAATACGTCTGTTAACAAGGCTGTTAACAGAAATTGCTTGAAGATGCGACTGGTGTCGACTGGCAGTGCGTACCTGGCACATTGCTTTACTTGTCAAGTCTGCTAACTGTTTTGCCGAGACCATGCAGAATCGACAAATTCGGCCGCTAGTGAAGCAACATGAAAAGCCCCCAAGATGATTCATAGAGAGATTGTCGCCACAGAAGCTGAATACAAGCAATTGGCCCTGTTTCATGGCTCCCCCCATATTGAACATGAACCCTTGATCATACATTTCCTTTAAGTCATCGATGAGTGGCTGCAGTACAGCAGTCAAGCCATATTTCTTGACATAAACATAAGTGCACAATCTCATTTGCATAGGCCTTTAACACAATCTCAAAAACGAAGTGCAGTTCTGAAAAAGCTTTTCTACAACCGCATGTGGCAAGTTGTGACACTCGGTCACATTGAAGAAGAACCTCCATATAGCAGATTTTGCTTGCTGAACGAAGGAGCAAAACACATCACTTGGGGAATCAGTCTCCTGAAGCATTGAAGTTCCTTCATGATCGAACAGGGGACTGCCAATAGGCGCTGCGTTCTCTTCCACCATGATGCTTTCTACCAACACAGGATAATTTTCCAAAGGTGCCAAACATTCTTCACTTTCCTGTGATTGGTGCGTCCGTTGAAGGCTTGTGCCTTGCTCCTCAAGCACATTTCTGTGCTGACGGTACAAGTGCGAACGGTATGACGAAAAGTTGGTGTAGGTGTTGGCACAACCATCAATGCCACAAAATATCCGAAAATTTGGCTCCCCACTATGTGCCACACCTATGTGTGTGACCACTTTTGTAAACTGAAATGAAAAATATGGGCACCTTGGACAGTACTTAGCTTCCATTACAACATGTGCTATGTCAAAAATATATTCCTGCCACTAACACGCAAGCATATGCCCAGGAGAGCAGTCTGTGAACTGAGGGTCATGCATTATGTGCATATATAGTGGAGTTATGCATATTGTGGCGGCCAGAAAGAGAAAAGTTGATGGTGCAAATTGCGCACGTGCCCACACAAATGATGTCGGCACGGGCGTCCTCACAGGCGCGCACACGACGGTGCAAATTGCGCACGTGCCACACAAACGATGTCCGCACGCGTGTACTCAAGACACGCACACGATGGTGCAAATTGCGCACGTGCCCACACAAACGATGTCCGCACGCGAGTCCTCACAGACACGCACACGATGGTGCAAATTGCGCACGTGCAAACCCACACGATGTCCGCACGCGCGTCCTCACAGACACGCACACGATGGTGCAAATTGCGCACGTGCCCACACAAACGATGTCCGCACGCGCGTCCTCACAGTCACGCACACAATGGTGCAAATTGCGCACGTGCCCACCCACACGATGTCCGCACGCGCGTCCTCACAGACACGCACACGATGGTGCGAATTGCGCATGTGCCCACCCACACGATGTCCGCACGCGCGTCCTCACAGACACGCACACGGTGGTGCAAATTGCGCACGTGCCCACACAAACGATGTCCGCACGCGCGTCCTCACAGTCACGCACACGATGGTGCAAATTGCGCACGTGCCCACCCACACGATGTGCGCACGCGAGTCCTCACAGACACGCACACGATGGCGCAAATTGCGCACGTGCCCACGCACACGATGTCCACACGCGTGTCCTCACAGACACGCACACGGTGGTGCAAATTGCGCACGTGCCCACACAAACGATGTCCGCACGCGCGTCCTCACAGACACGCACACGATGGTGCAAATTGCGCACGCGCCCACCCACACGATGTCCGCACGCGCGTCCTCACAGACACGCACATGGTGGTGCAAATTGCGCACGTGCCCACACAAACCATGTCCGCACGCGCGTCCTCACAGACACGCACACGATGGTGCAAATTGCGCACGTGCCCACACAAACGATGTCCGCACGCGAGTCCTCACAGACACGCACACGATGGTGCAAATTGCGCACGTGCCCACCCACACGATGTCCGCACGCGCGTCGTCACAGACACGCACACGGTGGTGCAAATTGCGCACGTGCCCACACAAACGATGTCCGCACGCGCGTCCTCACAGACACGCACACGGTGGTGCAAATTGCGGACGTGCCCACACAAACGATGTCCGCACGCGCGTCCTCACAGACACGCACACGATGGTGCGAATTGCGCACGTGCCCACACAAACGATGTCCGCACGCGCGTCCTCACAGACACGCACACGGTGGTGCGAATTGCGCACGTGCCCACCCACACGATGTCCACACGCGTGTCCTCACAGACACGCACACGGTGGTGCAAATTGCGCACGTGCCCACACAAACGATGTCCGCACGCGCGTCCTCACAGACACGCACACGATGGTGCAAATTGCGCACGCGCCCACCCACACGATGTCCGCACGCGCGTCCTCACAGACACGCACATGGTGGTGCAAATTGCGCACGTGCCCACACAAACCATGTCCGCACGCGCGTCCTCACAGACACGCACACGATGGTGCAAATTGCGCACGTGCCCACACAAACGATGTCCGCACGCGAGTCCTCACAGACACGCACACGATGGTGCAAATTGCGCACGTGCCCACCCACACGATGTCCGCACGCGCGTCGTCACAGACACGCACACGGTGGTGCAAATTGCGCACGTGCCCACACAAACGATGTCCGCACGCGCGTCCTCACAGACACGCACACGGTGGTGCAAATTGCGGACGTGCCCACACAAACGATGTCCGCACGCGCGTCCTCACAGACACGCACACGATGGTGCGAATTGCGCACGTGCCCACACAAACGATGTCCGCACGCGCGTCCTCACAGACACGCACACGGTGGTGCGAATTGCGCACGTGCCCACCCACACGATGTCCGCACGCGAGTCCTCACAGACACGCACACGATGGCGCAAATTGCGCACGTGCCCACACAAACGATGTCCGCACGCGCGTCCTCACAGACACGCACACGATGGTGCAAATTGCGCACGTGCCCACACACACGATGTCCGCACGCGCGTCCTCACAGTCACGCACACGGTGGTGCAAATTGCGCACGTGCCCACACACACGATGTCCGCACGCGCGTCCTCACAGTCACGCACATGGTGGTGCAAATTGCGCACGTGCCCACACAAACGATGTCCGCACGCGCGTCCTCACAGACACGCACACGATGGTGCAAATTGCGCACGTGCCCACACAAACGATGTCCGCACGCGAGTCCTCACAGACACGCACACGATGGCGCAAATTGCGCACGTGCCCACGCACACGATGTCCGCACGCGCGTCCTCACAGACACGCACACGGTGGTGCAAATTGCGCACGTGCCCACACAAACGATGTCCGCACGCGCGTCCTCACAGACACGCACACGATGGTGCAAATTGCGCACGTGCCCACACAAACCATGTCCGCACGCGCGTCCTCACAGACACGCACACGATGGTGCAAATTGCGCACGTGCCCACACAAACGATGTCCGCACGCGAGTCCTCACAGACACGCACACGATGGTGCAAATTGCGCACGTGCCCACCCACACGATGTCCGCACGCGCGTCGTCACAGACACGCACACGGTGGTGCAAATTGCGCACGTGCCCACACAAACGAAGTCGGCACGCGCGTCCTCACAGACACGCACATGGTGGTGCAAATTGCGCACGTGCCCACACAAACGATGTCCGCACGCGCGTCCTTACAGCACACGGTGGTGCAAATTGCGCACGTGCCCACAAAAACGACGTCCGCACGCGCGTCCTCACAGTCACGCACACGATTGTGCAAATTGCGCACGTGCCCACCCACACGATGTCCGCACGCGCGTCCTCACAGACACGCACACGATGGTGCCAATTGCGCATGTGCCCACCCACACGATGTCCGCACGCGCGTCCTCACAGACATGCACACGATGGTGCAAATTGCACACGTGCCCACCCACACGATGTCCGCACGCGCGTCCTCACAGACACGCACATGGTGGTGCAAATTGCGCACGTGCCCACACAAACGATGTCCGCACGCGAGTCCTCGCAGACACGCACACGATGGTGCAAATCGCGCACGTGCCCACCCACACGATGTCCGCACGCGCGTCCTCACAGACACGCACATGGTGGTGCAAATTGCGCACTTGCCCACACAAACGATGTCCGCACGCGAGTCCTCAAGCACACGCACAAGATGGTGCAAATTGCGCACGTGCCCACCCACACGATGTCCGCACGCGCGTCCTCACAGACACGCACATGGTGGTGCAAATTGCGCACGTGCCCACACAAACGATGTCCGCACGCGCGTACTCACAGACACGCACACGGTGGTGCAAATTGCGCACGCGCTCACACAAACGATGTCCGCACGCGCGTCCTCACAGGCACGCACACGATGGTGCAAATTGCGCACGTGCCCACCCACACGATGTCCGCACGCGCTTCCTCACAGACACGCACACGGTGGTGCAAATTGCGCACGTGCCCACACAAACGATGTCCGCACGCGCGTCCTCACAGTCACGCACACGGTGGTGCAAATTGCGCACGTGCCCACCCACACGATCTCCGCACGCGCGTCCTCACAGACACGCACATGGTGGTGGAAATTGCGCACGTGCCCACACAAACGATGTCCGCACGCGCGTCCTCACAGTCACGCACACGGTGGTGTAAATTGCGCATGTGCCCACCCACACGATGTCCGCACGCGCGTCCTCACAGACACGCACACGGTGGTGCAAATTGCGCACGTGCCCACACAAACGATGTCCGCACGCGCGTCCTCACAGACACGCACACGGTGGTGCAAATTGCGCACGTGCCCACACAAACGATGTCCGCACGGGCGTCCTCACAGTCACGCACACGGTGGTGCGAATTGCGCACGTGCCCACACAAACGATGTCCGCACGCGCGTCCTGACAGACACGCACACGATGGTGCAAATTGCGCACGCACCAACACAAACGATGTCCGCACGCGAGTCCTCACAGACACGCACACGATGGCGCAAATTGCGCACGTGCCCACACAAACCATGTCCGCACGCGCGTCCTCACAGACACGCACACGATGGTGCAAATTGCGCACGTGCCCACACAAACGATGTCCGCACGCGAGTCCTCACAGTCACGCACACGATGGTGCAAATTGCGCACGTGCCCACCCATACGATGTCCGCACGCGCGTCCTCACAGACACGCACACGGTGGTGCAAATTGCGCACGTGCCCACACAAACGATGTCCGCACGCGCGTCCTCACAGACACGCACACGATGGTGCAAATTGCGCAGGTGCCCACACAAACGATGTCCGCACGCGAGTCCTCACAGACACGCACACGATGGTGCAAATTGCGCACGTGCCCACCCACACGATGTCCGCACGCGCGTCCTCACGGTCACGCACACGATGGTGCAAATTGCGCACGTGCCCACCCACACGATGTCCGCACGCGCGTCCTCAAGACACGCACACGGTGGTGCAAATTGCGCACGTGCCCACACAAACGATGTCCGCACGCGCGTCCTCACAGACACGCACACGATGGTGCAAATTGCGCACGTGCCCACACAAACGATGTCCGCACGCGCGTCCTCACAGACACGCACACGGTGGTGCAAATTGCGCACGTGCCCACACAAACGATGTCCGCACGCGCGTCCTCACAGTCACGCACACGATGGTGCAAATTGCGCACGTGCCCACCCACACGATGTCCGCACGCGCGTCCTCACAGACACGCACACGGTGGTGCAAATTGCGCACGTGCCCACACAAACGATGTCCGCACGCGCGTCCTCACAGACACGCACACGGTGGTGCAAATTGCGCACGTGCCCACACAAACGATGTCCGCACGCGCGTCCTCACAGACACGCACATGGTGGTGCAAATTGCGCACGTGCCCACACAAACGATGTCCGCACGCGCGTCCTTACAGCACACGGTGGTGCAAATTGCGCACGTGCCCACAAAAACGACGTCCGCACGTGAGTCCTCACAGTCACGCACACGATGTCCGCATGCGCGTCCTCACAGACGCGCACATGGTGGTGCAAATTGCGCACGTGCCCACACAAACGATGTCCGCACGCGCGTCCTTACAGACACGCACACGGTGGTGCAAATTGCGCACGTGCCCACACAAACGATGTCCGCACGCGCGTCCTCACAGACACGCACATGGTGGTGCAAATTGCGCACGTGCCCACACAAACGATGTCCGCACGCGCGTCCTCACAGACACGCACATGGTGGTGCAAATTGCGCACGTGCCCACACAAACGATGTCCGCACGCGCGTCCTCACAGACACGCACATGGTGGTGCAAATTGCGCACGTGCCCACACAAACGATGTCCGCACGCGCGTCCTTACAGCACACGGTGGTGCAAATTGCGCACGTGCCCACAAAAACGACGTCCGCACGCGAGTCCTCACAGTCACGCACACGATGTCCGCATGCGCGTCCTCACAGACGCGCACATGGTGGTGCAAATTGCGCACGTGCCCACACAAACGATGTCCGCACGCGCGTCCTTACAGACACGCACACGGTGGTGCAAATTGCACACGTGCCCACACAAACGATGTCCGCACGCGCGTCCTCACAGTCACGCACACGATTGTGCAAATTGCGCACGTGCCCACCCACACGATGTCCGCACGCGCGTCCTCACAGACACGCACACGATGGTGCGAATTGCGCATGTGCCCACCCACACGATGTCCGCACGCGCGTCCTCACAGACATGCACACGATGGTGCAAATTGCACACGTGCCCACCCACACGATGTCCGCACGCGCGTCCTCACAGACACGCACATGGTGGTGCAAATTGCGCACGTGCCCCCACAAACGATGTCCGCACGCGAGTCCTCGCAGACACGCACACGATGGTGCAAATCGCGCACGTGCCCACCCACACGATGTCCGCACGCGCGTCCTCACAGACACGCACATGGTGGTGCAAATTGCGCACTTGTCCACGCAAACGATGTCCGCACGCGAGTCCTCAAACACACGCACACGATGGTGCAAATTGCGCACGTGCCCACCCACACGATGTCCGCACGCGCGTCCTCAAGACACGCACACGGTGGTGCAAATTGCGCACGTGCCCACACAAACGATGTCCGCACGCGCGTCCGCACAGACACGCACACGATGGTGCAAATTGCGCACGTGCCCACACAAACGATGTCCGCACGCGCGTCCTCACAGACACGCACACGGTGGTGCAAATTGCGCACGTGGCCACACAAACGATGTCCGCACGCGCGTCCTCACAGTCACGCACACGATGGTGCAAATTGCGCACGTGCCCACCCACACGATGTCCGCACGCGCGTCCTCACAGACACGCACACGGTGGTGCAAATTGCGCACGTGCCCACACAAACGATGTCCGCACGCGCGTCCTCACAGACACGCACACGGTGGTGCAAATTGCGCACGTGCCCACACAAACGATGTCCGCACACGCGTCCTCACAGACACGCACATGGTGGTGCAAATTGCGCACGTGCCCACACAAACGATGTCCGCACGCGCGTCCTTACAGCACACGGTGGTGCAAATTGCGCACGTGCCCACAAAAACGACGTCCGCACGTGAGTCCTCACAGTCACGCACACGATGTCCGCATGCGCGTCCTCACAGACGCGCACATGGTGGTGCAAATTGCGCACGTGCCCACACAAACGATGTCCGCACGCGCGTCCTTACAGACACGCACACGGTGGTGCAAATTGCGCACGTGCCCACACAAACGATGTCCGCACGCGCGTCCTCACAGACACGCACATGGTGGTGCAAATTGCGCACGTGCCCACACAAACGATGTCCGCACGCGCGTCCTCACAGACACGCACATGGTGGTGCAAATTGCGCACGTGCCCACACAAACGATGTCCGCACGCGCGTCCTCACAGACACGCACATGGTGGTGCAAATTGCGCACGTGCCCACACAAACGATGTCCGCACGCGCGTCCTTACAGCACACGGTGGTGCAAATTGCGCACGTCCCCACAAAAACGACGTCCGCACGCGAGTCCTCACAGTCACGCACACGATGTCCGCATGCGCGTCCTCACAGACGCGCACATGGTGGTGCAAATTGCGCACGTGCCCACACAAACGATGTCCGCACGCGCGTCCTTACAGACACGCACACGGTGGTGCAAATTGCACACGTGCCCACACAAACGATGTCCGCACGCGCGTCCTCACAGTCACGCACACGATTGTGCAAATTGCGCACGTGCCCACCCACACGATGTCCGCACGCGCGTCCTCACAGACACGCACACGATGGTGCGAATTGCGCATGTGCCCACCCACACGATGTCCGCACGCGCGTCCTCACAGACATGCACACGATGGTGCAAATTGCACACGTGCCCACCCACACGATGTCCGCACACGCGTCCTCACAGACACGCACATGGTGGTGCAAATTGCGCACGTGCCCACACAAACGATGTCCGCACGCGAGTCCTCGCAGACACGCACACGATGGTGCAAATCGCGCACGTGCCCACCCACACGATGTCCGCACGCGCGTCCTCACAGACACGCACATGGTGGTGCAAATTGCGCACTTGTCCACGCAAACGATGTCCGCACGCGAGTCCTCAAACACACGCACAAGATGGTGCAAATTGCGCACGTGCCCACCCACACGATGTCCGCACGCGCGTCCTCACAGACACGCACATGGTGGTGCAAATTGCGCACGTGCCCACACAAACGATGTCCGCACGCGCGTACTCACAGACACGCACACGGTGGTGCAAATTGCGCACGCGCCCACACAAACGATGTCCGCACGCGCGTCCTCACAGGCACGCACACGATGGTGCAAATTGCGCACGTGCCCACCCACACGATGTCCGCACGCGCTTCCTCACAGACACGCACACGGTGGTGCAAATTGCGCACGTGCCCACACAAACGATGTCCGCACGCGCGTCCTCACAGACACGCACACGGTGGTGCAAATTGCGGACGTGCCCACACAAACGATGTCCGCACGCGCGTCCTCACAGACACGCACACGATGGTGCGAATTGCGCACGTGCCCACACAAACGATGTCCGCACGCGCGTCCTCACAGACACGCACACGGTGGTGCGAATTGCGCACGTGCCCACCCACACGATGTTCGCACGCGCGTCCTCACAGTCACGCACACGGTGGTGCAAATTGCGCACGTGCCCACCCACACGATCTCCGCACGCGCGTCCTCACAGACACGCACATGGTGGTGCAAATTGCGCACGTGCCCACCCACAAGATGTCCACACGCGCGTCCTCACAGACACGCACACGGTGGTGCAAATTGCGCACGTGCCCGCACAAACGATGTCCGCACGCGCGTCCTCACAGTCACGCACAAGGTGGTGCAGATTGCGCATGTGCCCACCCACACGATGTCCGCACGCGCGTCCTCACAGACACGCACACGGTGGTGCAAATTGCGCACGTGCCCACACAAACGATGTCCGCACGCGCGTCCTCACAGACACGCACACGGTGGTGCAAATTGCGCACGTGCCCACACAAACGATGTCCGCACGCGCGTCCTCACAGTCACGCACACGGTGGTGCGAATTGCGCACGTGCCCACACAAACGATGTCCGCACGCGCGTCCTGACAGACACGCACACGATGGTGCAAATTGCGCACGCACCAACACAAACGATGTCCGCACGCGAGTCCTCACAGACACGCACACGATGGCGCAAATTGCGCACGTGCCCACCCACACGATGTCCGCACGCGCGTCCTCACAGACACGCACATAGTGGTGCAAATTGCGCACGTGCCCACACAAACCATGTCCGCACGCGCGTCCTCACAGACACTTACACGATGGTGCAAATTGCGCACGTGCCCACACAAACGATGTCCGCACGCGAGTCCTCACAGTCACGCACACGATGGTGCAAATTGCGCACGTGCCCACCCACACGATGTCCGCACGCGCGTCCTCACAGACACGCACACGGTGGTGCAAATTGCGCACGTGCCCACACAAACGATGTCCGCACGCGCGTCCTCACAGACACGCACACGATGGTGCAAATTGCGCAGGTGCCCACACAAACGATGTCCGCACGCGAGTCCTCACAGACACGCACACGATGGTGCAAATTGCGCACGTGCCCACCCACACGATGTCCGCACGCGCGTCCTCACAGACACGCACACGGTGGTGCAAATTGCGCACGTGCCCACACAAACGATGTCCGCACGCGCGTCCTCACAGACACGCACACGGTGGTGCAAATTGCGCACGTGCCCACACAAACGATGTCCGCACGCGCGTCCTCATAGACACGCACACGATGGTGCAAATTGCGCACGTGCCCACACACAAGATGTCCGCACGCGCGTCCTCACAGTCACGCACACGGTGGTGCAAATTGCGCACGTGCCCACCCACACGATCTCCGCACGCGCGTCCTCACAGACACGCACATGGTGGTGCAAATTGCGCACGTGCCCACCCACAAGATGTCCACACGCGCGTCCTCACAGACACGCACACGGTGGTGCAAATTGCGCACGTGCCCGCACAAACGATGTCCGCACGCGCGTCCTCACAGTCACGCACAAGGTGGTGCAGATTGCGCATGTGCCCACCCACACGATGTCCGCACGCGCGTCCTCACAGACACGCACACGGTGGTGCAAATTGCGCACGTGCCCACACAAACGATGTCCGCACGCGCGTCCTCACAGACACGCACACGGTGGTGCAAATTGCGCACGTGCCCACACAAACGATGTCCGCACGCGCGTCCTCACAGTCACGCACACGGTGGTGCGAATTGCGCACGTGCCCACACAAACGATGTCCGCACGCGCGTCCTGACAGACACGCACACGATGGTGCAAATTGCGCACGCACCAACACAAACGATGTCCGCACGCGAGTCCTCACAGACACGCACACGATGGCGCAAATTGCGCACGTGCCCACCCACACGATGTCCGCACGCGCGTCCTCACAGACACGCACATAGTGGTGCAAATTGCGCACGTGCCCACACAAACCATGTCCGCACGCGCGTCCTCACAGACACGCACACGATGGTGCAAATTGCGCACGTGCCCACACAAACGATGTCCGCACGCGAGTCCTCACAGTCACGCACACGATGGTGCAAATTGCGCACGTGCCCACCCACACGATGTCCGCACGCGCGTCCTCACAGACACGCACACGGTGGTGCAAATTGCGCACGTGCCCACACAAACGATGTCCGCACGCGCGTCCTCACAGACACGCACACGATGGTGCAAATTGCGCAGGTGCCCACACAAACGATGTCCGCACGCGAGTCCTCACAGACACGCACACGATGGTGCAAATTGCGCACGTGCCCACCCACACGATGTCCGCACGCGCGTCCTCACGGTCACGCACACGATGGTGCAAATTGCGCACGTGCCCACCCACACGATGTCCGCACGCGCGTCCTCAAGACACGCACACGGTGGTGCAAATTGCGCACGTGCCCACACAAACGATGTCCGCACGCGCGTCCGCACAGACACGCACACGATGGTGCAAATTGCGCACGTGCCCACACAAACGATGTCCGCACGCGCGTCCTCACAGACACGCACACGGTGGTGCAAATTGCGCACGTGCCCACACAAACGATGTCCGCACGCGCGTCCTCACAGTCACGCACACGATGGTGCAAATTGCGCACGTGCCCACCCACACGATGTCCGCACGCGCGTCCTCACAGACACGCACACGGTGGTGCAAATTGCGCACGTGCCCACACAAACGATGTCCGCACGCGCGTCCTCACAGACACGCACACGGTGGTGCAAATTGCGCACGTGCCCACACAAACGATGTCCGCACGCGCGTCCTCATAGACACGCACACGATGGTGCAAATTGCGCACGTGCCCACACACAAGATGTCCGCACGCGCGTCCTCACAGTCACGCACATGGTGGTGCAAATTGCGCACGTGCCCACACAAACGATGTCCGCACGCGCGTCCTCAGAGACACGCACACGATGGTGCAAATTGCGCACGTGCCCACCCACACGATGTCCGCACGCGCGTCCTCCCAGACACGCACATGGTGGTGCAAATTGCGCACGTGCCCACACAAACCATGTCCGCACGCGCGTCCTCACAGACACGCACACGATGGTGCAAATTGCGCACGTGCCCACACAAACGATGTCCGCACGCGAGTCCTCACAGACACGCGCACGATGGTGCAAATTGCGCACGTGCCCACACAAACGATGTCCGCACGCGCGTCGTTACAGACACGCACACGGTGGTGCAAATTGCGGACGTGCCCACACAAACGATGTCCGCACGCGCGTCCTCACAGTCACGCACACGATGGTGCAAATTGCGCACGTGCCCACCCACACGATGTCCGCACGCGCGTCCTCACAGACACGCACACGATGGTGCGAATAGCGCACGTGCCCACCCACACGATGTCCGCACGCGCATCGTCACAGACACGCACACGGTGGTGCAAATTGCGCACGTGCCCACACAAACGATGTCCGCACGCGCGTCCTCACAGACACGCACACGATGGTGGAAATTGCGCACGTGCCCACACAAACGATGTCCGCACGCGAGTCCTCACAGACACGCACACGGTGGTGCAAATTGCGCACGTGCCCACACAAACGATGTCCACACGCGAGTCCTCACAGACACGCACACGATGGTGCAAATTGCGCACGTGCCCACCCACACGATGTCCGCACGCGCATCGTCACAGACACGCACACAGTGGTGCAAATTGCGCACGTGCCCACACAAACGATGTCCGCACGCGCGTCCTCACAGACACGCACTTGGTGGTGCAAATTGCGCACGTGCCCACACAAACGATGTCCGCACGCGAGTCCTCACAGTCACGCACACGATGTCCGCATGTGCGTCCTCACAGACAAGCACATGGTGGTGCAAATTGCGCACGTGCCCACACAAACGATGTCCGCACGCGCGTCCTTACAGCACACGGTGGTGCAAATTGCGCACGTGCCCACAAAAACGATGTCCGCACGCGAGTCCTCACAGTCACACACACGATGTCCGCATGCGCGTCCTCACAGACACGCACATGATGGTGCAAATTGCGCACGTGCCCACACAAACGATGTCCGCACGCGCGTCCTTACAGACACGCACACGGTGGTGCAAATTGCGCACGTGCCCACACAAACGATGTCCGCACGCGCGTTCTCACAGACCCGCACACAGTGGTGCAAATTGCGCACGTGCCCACACAAACGATGTCCGCACGCGCGTCCTCACAGACACGCACACGGTGGTGCGAATTGCGCACGTGCCCACACAAACGATGTCCGCACGCGCGTCCTTACAGCACACGGTGGTGCAAATTGCGCACGTGCCCACAAAAACGATGTCCGCACGCGAGTCCTCACAGTCACGCACACGATGTCCGCATGCGCGTCCTCACAGACACGCACATGGTGGTGCAAATTGCGCACGTGCCCACCCACACGATGTCCGCACGCGCGTCCTCACAGACACGCACAAGGTTGTGCAAATTGCGCACGTGCCCACACAAACCATGTCCGCACGCGCGTCCTCACAGACACGCACACGATGGTGCAAATTGCGCACGTGCCCACACAAACGATGTCCGCACGCGAGTCCTCACAGACACGCACACGATGGTGCAAATTGCGCACGTGCCCACCCACACGATGTCCGCACGCGCATCGTCACAGACACGCACACGGTGGTGCAAATTGCGCACGTGCCCACACAAACGATGTCCGCACGCGCGTCCTCACAGACACGCACATGGTGGTGCAAATTGCGCACGTGCCCACACAAATGATGTCCGCGCGCGAGTCCTCACAGTCACGCACACGATGTCCGCATGCGCGTCCTCACAGACACGCACATGGTGGTGCAAATTGCGCACGTGCCCACACAAACGATGTCCGCACGCGCGTCCTTACAGCACACGGTGGTGCAAATTGCGCACGTGCCCACAAAAACGATGTCCGCACGCGAGTCCTCACAGTCACACACATGGTGGTGCAAATTGCGCACGTGCCCACACAAACGATCTCCGCACGCGCGTCCTTACAGACACGCACACGGTGGTGCAAATTGCGCACGTGCCCCCACAAACGATGTCCGCACGCGCGTCCTCACAGACACGCACACGGTGGTGCAAATTGCGCACGTGCCCACACAAACGATGTCCGCACGCGCGTCCTCACAGACACGCACACGGTGGTGCGAATTGCGCACGTGCCCACACAAACGATGTCCGCACGCGCGTCCTCACAGACACGCACACGGTGGTGCGAATTGCGCACGTGCCCACACAAACGATGTCCGCAGGCGAGTCCTCACAGACACGCACACGATGGTGCAAATTGCGCACGTGCCCACACAAACGATGTCCGCACGCGAGTCCTCACAGACACGCACACGGTGGTGCAAATTGCGCACGTGCCCACCCACACGATGTCCGCACGCGCGTCCTCACAGACACGCACACGGTGGTGCGAATTGCGCACGTGCCCACACAAACGATGTCCGCACGCGCGTTCTCACAGACACGCACACGGTGGTGCAAATTGCGCACGTGCCCACACAAACGATGTCCACACGCGAGTCCTCACAGACACGCACACGATGGTGCAAATCGCGCACGTGCCCACAGAAACGATGTCCGCACGCGAGTCCTCACAGACACGCACACGATGGTGCAAATTGCGCACGTGCCCACACAAAGGATGTCCGCACGCGAGTCCTCACAGACACGCACACGGTGGTGGAAATTGCGCACGTGCCCACCCACACGATGTCCGCACGCGCGTCCTCACAGACACGCACATGGTGGTGCAAATTGCGCACGTGCCAACACAAACCATGTCCGCACGCGCGACCTCACAGACACGCACACGATGGTGCAAATTGCACACGTGCCCACACAAACGATGTCCACACGCGGGTCCTCACAGACACGCACACGATGGTGCAAATTGCGCACGTGCCCACCCACACGATGTCCGCACGCGCATGGTCACAGACACGCACACGGTGGTGCAAATCGCGCACGTGCCCACACAAACGATGTCCGCACGCGCGTCCTCACAGACACGCACATGGTGGTGCAAATTGCGCACGTGCCCACACAAACGATGTCCGCACGCGAGTCCTCACAGTCACGCACACGATGTCCGCATGCGCGTCCTCACAGACACGCACATGGTGGTGCAAATTGCGCACGTGCCCACACAAACGATGTCCGCACGCGCGTCCTTACAGCACACGGTGGTGCAAATTGCGCACGTGCCCACAAAAACGATGTCCGCACGCGAGTCCTCACAGTCACGCACACGATGTCCGCATGCGCGTCCTCACAGACACGCACATGATGGTGCAAATTGCGCACGTGCCCACACAAACGATGTCCGCACGCGCGTCCTTACAGACACGCACACGGTGGTGCAAATTGCGCACGTGCCCACACAAACGATGTCCGCACGCGCGTCCTCACAGTCACGCACACGATGGTGCAAATTGCGCACGTGCCCACCCACACGATGTCCGCACGCGCGTCCTCACAGACACGCACACGATAGTGCGAATTGCGCATGTGCCCACCCACACGATGTCCGCACGCGCGTCCTCACAGACACGCACACGATGGTGCAAATTGCGCACGTGCCCACACAAATGATTTCCGCACGCGAGTCCTCACAGACACGCACACGATGGTGCAAATTGCGCACGTGCCCACCCACACGATGTCCGCACGCGCATCGTCACAGACACGCACATGGTGGTGCAAATTGCGCACGTGCCCGCACAAACGATGTCCGCACGCGCGTCCTCACAGACACGCACATGGTGGTGCAAATTGCGCACGTGCCCACACAAACGATGTCCGCACGCGAGTCCTCACAGTCACGCACACGATG